>NW_024037075.1:13484950-13796128 GCF_015706575.1 Patiria miniata | reverse complement strand
TTTCTCCCTCCACAACAAACACATGAGAAGGAGAAGCATTGGATTCCTGGAGAAATCGAGCAGCGTGTTGGATTTTTCAATGTTTTGGATCAGTGCATTACCACTATCAGGATCTTTGTTATAGAATTTCCGAATGTATTCATTAACATCCTCCATGGTAAACCCGAACCTCTATGTGTGTGCAAGGATTTTTGACAAGTGATTTTGACAGTGTCTCAAGATGAGAGGGCGAGTAGCAACACAGATGAAGCAATCCCTGTATGATGTTCTATTGAGTGCTTTGAGGATAGAGCCGAATGAGGCTGCATCAAGTGTTTTGGTCCTCATTTCATCAAAACCATCCAAAAGAATCAACACCTTATTTGAGTTGGCCTGAATGAATTTATCAAGTTCAACTTTGGCTACTCCAGATGTTTCGCCTAGAAGTTGATCAAAAATGGCATCAACAAGATCAGATTTTTGCAACAGGGCACACATCTTTAACAGAAAGACAAGCTGGAATCTTTTCAGGATTTCACATGCCTCATCAGCCCAGTCATATGCAATCTTGTCAAAAATGGTTGACTTCCCGACACCACCAATGCCAAATAAAATAGCACGATTGAACTCAGTCTCAGGCCAATCTTTCAATATTTTCTCATACTCTGTGGAATATACAGTTTCGTCAGAGTATTCTTCTTCTACAGTACCTTTCTTTGTTCTAACCCGCAATTTAGTGTAAATTCCAACAATGGGTCTTTGATCATCAGGAGCCCCAGGGTTTAACTGAACATAGCTCCCCGTTGTCTTGTAACACTTCCTCAAAATGTCCCTGGTCTTGTTACCGACTTCTTGGTTGAGATCCCCGACTTCTAGGTTGAGATCCCCCACTCTTGGTTCTTGGTCTGGTCTTTGACTCTGAGGAGGTACTCCTATTAAGGTCAAAGAAGCAACATGTACATGTTAAAGTAAGCAGAAGGTCATGGGTTCGAATCCCACACGAGTGATATTTTCTCATTATCACTCGGGAAAACTTCGAGTATACAGTGTTTGTAAAATATGTCGGTGAAGGGTGAAACCCAATATTGAACGTACAATACGTTTCTGAAACGATTAAATAGTCTTCCACTCCGGAGGCAAACATGTCAAAGAAATAGACTTGGAATTTACAGTTCATTAGTAAGGTAGTGTACCAAATTTTCCAAAAGCAAAAACAAACAAAAAAAGTGAATATTTTGGCTCTTGTACTTCTGTTGGACACAAACTTGTCTTATTGGTTTATAGTACTTTCACATGTTTTTTTTTTTTACACCCTACCAAAAATAAATTCACACAAAAACTGGTAACTGCAGGTGAAGGCCTCAAAAAAGGGTGATTTCATTATTCCATTCATTCAAATATAAATGCAAAATTAATGTGCAACTTCATTAACTAAAGCTACCGGTATATTCACTTTTTCCACTTTTTTTTTTCTCCAAATGTGACACACACAATAGGGGGTGCCATTTGGTGTGGGTACCGTACATAAAGAGCAAATTACAAGACTTTACCCACTATATAAATAGCGCCCTTCTAATGAGCTCGCTGCAGTGCACTGTACATCCTATTACAAACTGGTTTATCAATGTAGCCAAGAAATTGGTGACACTCTTGCATTACCAGCAATCCGCCTTTTGTGCCCATGTTTGTGTAGTATATCACCGCCTCCCCACCCACCCCCAAACAAAATACATTAACATCTGATCCAAGATATCAAGTAGTGTAACAAACAAGATCATATTTACCTTGTCCATTAGTGAAGTTAACTGTACTTGCACCAATAATGGTAGGGTTGTGGCTACCGCTGACTGAGCCTATGTTTCCGGTGGCTCCAGTTCGTTGTGGGGAATCTAAAATCAGAAGATTTAAAATATCCTTTTTAGAATACTGACAGAATGATTCATGTACTTGATTTTCTCTAGATGTAGTCTGTGCTTTGAAAACTATGACTTTTAATGAAGATAAGGCAAACAAAAACAATGGTGTGTTTACGGTATCCCGACCCACCTGTGATTTTTTGCAGCCTTAACTGCCAGCCTTAAACTTTTTGCTAGTTGATAATTTTAAATGAGAACTATTTTCAATTATTTGCCACAACAATATTCCACACTTGAAACTGACCATGATTTGACACAAACATACAAGTAGTAAAACGTGCAAAAATCATGGCAACGTCAAAACTTGAATAACACTAGGCCTACGAAAATATACATCCATTTTTTTATTTCGCACACAAGCTGATGTGTATCAATTTTTAGGTAGCTGGTGCACGCAGAACTCATGTGCACCTACATGATGAATGAGTATAGCGTGCGACACCAACCAATGGAAAGGCCTGTGTACGCCTTTTTATGCTTTACAAGCATCACATTTCGATGGTATGTTTTGGTTCTTGATATACTTGTTTTGTAGACGAACACAGCTTGTGTTAGCCTTGGTCAAGGCGCTAGTTGGTTTTTTTTATCCGGCCGTAGCGCGGTAATGCATGCAGTCATAATGTCTAAGCGCTATGCATGCAGTACAGTGCATTAAAAATACAGCGCCAACAGCGACCTCACCTGGCCACTATTTTTATGCAAATCAGTTGGACCCAATATAGCGCCTTGGTTCAATCGTCCATGTGAGGTTTTGGGGGTGGTGCTCATTATGTTAATAGCCTTAGCTGACCTTAAATGTTGTTTTCTTATTGGTCGATCGTTGCGGGGATACTTGCTTGGTAAAACGTGGCACCGTACATAATCCATACATGTACACGTACACGTTATGTGTCTCTGCACACGGCACCAATGCACAAAAACTGTGGTTACTGTCACGTCTGCAAAAGGCGAATAGCTAGCTGCAAACAATTTGATGACGTCCGGAATTACCAAGGTGTGATTGGACACTCCACATATTAGCCCCGCCTACACTTATCTGTATTCACATACGAGGTCGTGCGCTAGAAATCCAGCGCAAAATAAAGAAAAGCATAAGCTTTTGCCGACGATTGAACCTTAAGGCACGATATTGGGTGCAACTAATTTGCATAGAAATGGTGGCCGCATGAGGTCGCTGTTCGCGCTGTATTTTTAATGCACTGCATAATGCATGGCCCTAGCGAGGATTATGTTTACGCGCCACGGCGGGATAAATAAGATTTAGGTCCTTGACCAAGGCTACGCTTGTGTACATGAGTTAGTGCTAGCGCTAGCCAGCCCTAGCTTGGGCTTGACGTACGTCACAATGTCATATCAACAGCTAGCTAGCTAGCTTGCTAGCAGCGCAGGCAGGCGGTCCGTGATGGCCGGGTTCACTGCATTGATCTCTGTATGGATAAATAATTCACCGTTTGGGTCTGAGACGACAAAGCAGAACACTTGCAGCAGCGGTCAAATATACTTTTTTCTGAGCAGTGCTGTTGGCATTATTGATTCACAATCCCTCATAGATACATGTAGATACGATTCAAGTTTTTCTGTTGACTGATCTAACTGACTATATGGCACTTTGATACAATCCGCATTTTCGCGCAAAACTTGATGGGTATGGGAAAGAATAATAATTAATATTTTTTAAATATTGATAATTGGTTTTATTTAAGTAAAGAAATAAGCTGATTCGAACCTGCGATCTTTGAATTTGAAAGCCCCCATCTTACACTTTTAAAATCACATTATTTCAAACTTCCCCGCACTGGCTGAAAATCCTGGTGAGACCCCTGTTTGTTTTACCTCCACGGTTACACAGAACCTAAATTGGGTCTATGATCATATCCTTGCCTGAATGTCACATTTTTATATTGAATGTAAACCTACAAAATATAACACTGGATGGCATGTTTCATGTATTTTTTTTATGTGAGGAATTAATTTATCAGGTTGAAAATAAATCCTTGAAAAATTATTTCCTTATTTTGGGTATACTGGTAAATAAAATTAGATACAGTTTGTTATGAATAAAATCAACAATATCCTTGTTCGTAAAATCTGTATTATTGGGTCCACCACCCATACGGAACCCCTGGCCAATTTGTTTTTCAATGCACATATTTAGTTTGCATTAATGTGAGGAATTCATTGACTTGCTTGCAACCCACTGACTTGCTTGTCAGTTTTGACGTTGTCTCACTCTTCACTAATGTCCCACAGGTGAGGCCTGCAAACCACCCGAGGAAAGACTTGAACACTATACGACTCTTGGTGAACGCACAGACCTGTCCCCCGAACAAATTCATGATCTGTTACTAACATGTAGTTCTTCCAGTTGTTTTCAGTGACAAGGAAAGTTCTATGAGCAAAGGGCTGGGACCTCCATGGGATCTCCTTTATCCAATTCTAAATTTTAAGGTGTTTTATTATTGAGCTGTTTTGCTGTGTATCTTGAAGAATGAATGCATGTACATGTAGATGAACTTCAACTTTGGGTCAACCTGCAGTTTTCTTTGGAGTGCATGTATGATCACCCAGGCCAATTAGGCACTAGCTGGACTTGGAATCAGGAAGTTCTTTGTCTGACAATACATTTCAATTTTCCAGAGACTCACAACATTTACACCAGACTCTGACAGGCTGACATTATTAAAAACAGATTAACCCTGCGCAAACAGTTGTATTTGGCGCAAAATCATATTGTTATTAATCTAATGGGGTGGGGAGGGGGAAAATGTCCCTGCTTTCCCTCAAAAATGATCAAATGACAAAATCATGGCGACGCCCATGATGTTAAGTGAGTTTCAAACATTGCAAAAGAGCATGCAAATGCAACAACTGAAATGAAAAAAAACCCCAAAAACACAAAATAACATTATTTCCCCACCTACCAGTACCTATCTGGTGTTTTTTAGGCCGTTACCGTAAACACACCATTTATTTTGTTTGGCCTAACATGTATAATTATGAAAAATCTGACTGTCCCAAAAACAAGTTGAAACCTGACGACTTACAAAAAAATCCTGGAGAGAAGTGGATGGGTGGGTAAGGTAGGTGAGGTAGGATGGGGGGGGGGGGGGGGGGGAGTTGGGTTGAGTTGGAGGGACGGGGGGACCTCATGCCCCTCCCTCCCTCATTGATCCCATGCAAATGGTCTAGCTACTAAATGTACTCACCTGTTGCAGCTGAGGGGGTGGGTACCTGTGCCTCCTGTTGCATCGTGGTAGGGACATCAGTCTGGCAGGCTGCTTTAGATTGTGCATCCATTGTACTTTGGATCACCCAGCCACACTCAGACCTCACCCACCTGCAGTGCGCTGATCTTTTCATTGTAGAAGTTTGCACTTTTTGGAACGAAGCCACAAATGGAAGTCCTGTTTGTCAATGATAAATGAAAAGCTGTAACACACTGGTCTTCATTCCAACTTCAATCTCAGTCTTCAGCATGAAAATGTGTACTTAAAAAGTTTCAGTGTTTAGAAAGCGAGTAGCAGTAGTTGTCTCAATGTACCATTTATTTGTTAATAAATATGTGTTTGTCACTCTAATGCTTGGAACTGTCCTCCACAAGTGTGCATGTTGTTCAGCTTGCACATATATAAAACCATACATAATAGGGACATTTTGTTGTGGTCTCGACGAGTCTCAAGGGTAAAACCGGGGAGTTTAATTGCCACCCGAGACCAAGACCGACACCGCGCTTTCAAAACTGGACCAGCCCACCCAGGACCGAGACTTTAGGGCCAGGCTGAAACAAGACCAGACCGAAAAAAGTGGTCTCGTGTCACTTATAGCAACTGCACCAGACTAATACACTGTTCACTGTCATTCAGTGAGATCAGTAAAATGCGAAGTCCTGCAAAACTTATTAACCCTAACAATCCCATACTAAACTAGTGAACTGATTACATGCTTTACTTTGGGTTAGGCATACCTACATAATCAGAGTCCAACAGTTTGGGTGCAGAGTTAGCCATATAGTGTTGGAATTTGCAAGAGTGACATAGGTTCCTAGTAAATCACTCAAGGGGATTAGGGCTAATAGGCTACCCCTGACATTAATACAATCCATGAAACAAAACAAGAAACCAAAAAACAAAAAGAAATGAACCTTTGTTACGGCAAAACTTACCGGTACAGTTGAGTTCGTAGCAGGTTGATTCAGAGATATCCAAGCATTACAGCCCTGTACATGAAGCTGCCGCACCCAACAATCCCATGACCACTTGACGGAACTATATTATGCAAATGAATCCCTCATTAAACTTCCATATATGGCATTGACTCAAACTTTACATAAGTTACATGGTCATGATTCACAAGTGCTTTGAAATTCTGCCACATATGCAAGCAGGTTGCACCCCATTGCACACATGTTGTAGAATATCTTACTAAAAAATAAAAAGCTATTTTTAACCCTGGAAAACCGCGCATTGATACAAATATATAAACTATACATTTGTCCCAGTAGGCCTACAGAAAGTGTGAGCATCTCGGTTTTCCCAAATTTTTTTATTGTCAACACTAGCCTGGAGTCAACAATGGAAAGTTTTGTGTGGTCTGCTGTCATGCAAAGATCTACAAAGTTGACAGGTCAATGGGTGAACTTTCTTTTCAAATGACCTGATTCACGAGTTCACAAGTGCTATTTTTAGCTCAGCATCTATTCAATGCAACTTAATTCACGTTTGAGGCTTTAGTCAACACCTATGTGTATATGGACCTCAACAGCTTGGTTTACAGCAAATGCATATCTAGTGTAAATTTTTAATACCGGCATTATGAGAAACTACACTCCGAAAGTCCTCCCTAATACGTTTTTGTCTAACTCAAAAACAACTGTGCAAATCTTGCTCAAAGTACAACTAATCAGTACAGAAATTCCTTAGCAATCCAGCCAAATTCTTTATTTGGCCCCAAAACAGTGTTAATGGGTACCACATTATGCAATTTGTGACAAATGCTACAGAAAAAAAGTTTCACTTTTGACATTGTATACATGCAAGGCGAGTGTGAACCACAACTAGCACGTGTACAAAAGTGCAACTGTTTTTCGGTATCATTTGTCATCAATTGCATAATTTCTTACACATTATCACTGTTTTGAGCCAAACAAAGAGTATGGCTGGATTGCTCAGGAATTTCTGTACTGATTAATTGTTATTTGAGCGAGAGGTCAGTAGTTTTATGAGTTAGACCAAAAAGAATTGGAAGGGGGGACTTTCTTTTGGTTCAAAAGTGCTTGAATAAGTATTTGGAAGTAGGCCTACCGGTACATCCTAAAGCTGGCACTAATGTTTTGCCGATTCTATAAAAGCATCAGGCCTTTTCAATAGCCAATCCGACAGTCCAATTAAATTGTTACAAATACATTGAAAAAAAAATCTTACCTAAATTTCATCTTCAACCTGTCAATTCCTGCACAGAGCCCTGATGCTTTCACCAAGAAATCCAGCCGCAAATTAAAGACGGACATGTTTTAAAACGCAGATTTTAATTCCTGAAGTTGGAGAATCCAGGGGTTGAATAGCAGGAGGTCGTGGGTTCGAGTCCCATCAGCTTGCTTGCCAAGGGTTTTTTGATAGAATTCTTTATGTCACCAGCAGGTTTTTCTTTCTTTAATGGGTAATTTCTTTGCGCCGTCTCGATTCTTCATAAGAATAACTACGCAAATCGTAAACAAACAAGAAATTAAGGGGAGCCGATGGTGTAGGATCATCATTTCTTAACCCTAAAAGGGCCTGGTTATTTTGACCATATCTCAGCCAGGGGGCGGATTCCCCCCCCCCCCCCCAAGATCTCGGCCATCGAGTAACAAAAAATTTTGAAACTCGGTACATGCATAGAGCAACTCTTCATGGTTTTGGAATTATCGCTAATTAATTATTCACATGTATGAATAGTAATTCTGGTCTGTGTACACGACGTATATGGGAAAATTCAGTTTTCACGGCACTTAGCGCTGAGGCTAAAAAGTCATCACAGCTTGGGTTGCGAAAAACATTTTTTTAAAGGCTATCGCGGAAAAAGTCGAGGGGGGGATTCCAACCCCCCCCCCCCCCCCCCCCCCCCCCCACCCCCCCCCCCCCCCCCCCCCCCCCCCCCCCCCCCCCCCCCCGCCCTTTTAGGGTTAAAGCGATTTGGCATTCTGGAGTCTGGACAACGGGCCTCCAAGATGGAGGACAATGGGCCTTTCATGAATTGTGTCTTTTGGTTTCCTGCTCAGTGCCAGGTTTCACGAAATTAGGAAGGCTCCTTACGAATAATATACAAATATTGACTGCCTGGAGTTGTGTAGTAAACCTAGCCTCACGAGGTGATCCATGAAGCATTCTATTTTTCCCGAGGCTCCATGGATCACCGAGGGAGGACAGTTTTACTTCACCACAAGATAAAGCAGTCATTTTTTGTTTTATAACACCTCTCCCACAGATTATGCTTGATTTTACGTGATAACTGATTAATTTAATCCGAATATAATAAAAATTAACTTCTATTTGAATACAAAATTAGTTGAAAATTAACTTGCACTTTTTGTAACTACCCTTTGCGTAACGTTTGAACCCCATCTGTAGTGCATGCTTGGAAACAATATGCGCAACGGGCAATGCGCAACGGGCAACACAAACACCCCTATGGGCAATTCCACGGTTACTCACGTTACGTTTTTGTAACGTGAGTAACCGATTTTGTGTGTCTTGTGTATCATATATAACACACTTTTCTGGATGTCACCTTTGGTGCTTCTAGGTAGGTCTAGGTCTACTCTATCTACCATGGGGATAACAGTTATTAAACCTTTTCAGTAAGGTAATTACAGCCCAAGGAAACTCAAAAGTACATCAAAAATGTAACGTGAGTAACCCTGAAATTGCTCCTATGCATTTTTGCACACAGTGCGTATAGTACTTTGGTTGCTATGGGTAAAGTAAGGTACTTTGGTTGCTATGGGTACAGTACTTTTGGCCGGCACTGAAAGATAGCAAAAATATAATAAAAAGTAACATGTGACTTGCTCTCGGCCAATCAAGACACAGAATCTGTGGGAGAGGTGTTATAAACTAAGATATTAGGGTTCAATGACTGCAAACAGGTCTAGTTGTTCACTATAGCAAGCCTAGAATGTCATCTGGGTGATTTTTGTCTAGACCAGGAAAGATTAAAGATTGAAGTTTAATATTGTAGTAATACTAGTTACATGTACACTGTTACTTGCAAGTGAAGATTTCATAGCGAATTCGGAATGTACTTTGCAGCCAATAGGGTCCATTGATTTACTGAATTACTCGATGTCAAAGTGATCAATATCGTTGATATCATTTATTTAAAATGATTTCGAGTTAATCGACAGTGATCAAAAAATATGTGTGTCTGCCAGTTATGTTCGTCCCTTCCACTTAGTTTGTGCACATGCGCCAAAATCTCAGCTAATTCTAGTGACTGTCGTGCGCAAGTGCATTGGCATGAACATACGAGCTGCATGAGCGAGCGTGGACAGTGCGTGGATGGACCACTTCAAAAAGCTTTGTGTTGACAAAGACAAAGCAGGATCTGTTTTCATCCAAAATAAAAATACAAATGAGGTCCCTTGGAATGACAAGAAGGTTAATTGACTAATTGGCATGGCTCAAGAGCATAGTTTAAGCAAATATGTAAATTCCATTCAACTATTTAAAAATCGTTTTTTGAAAAACAAAGATACAAAGATAAACTGACTAGGGGAATTATAACAATTTTTGAAAAGTTGGACAAAGAAACTGACTTGAGTGTGGCTTGAACCCACGACCTCCGAATAATTATTCCGGTGCTCTACCAACTGAGCTATCCAGCCCTATGTTGGCGGTGCCCCAATTTGTCAACATCTTTGTTCAAGGGACGCTAGTCAGAAGCCATAAACCGGTCGTAGCCAGGGACCACATCCAAAGTCATGAAACAGACCCAGGAATGGTTATCCGGATGTTGCAGGTTTAAACCCTGCTCAAGTCAATTTCTTTGTTCAACTTTTCAAAAGTATAGCATAAAAGAAAAAAAAAGTGTTCTTCCTAATAATTGTAATTTCCATCATACGAAAAGTAAGCAAATGTCCCAACAATGACTGACATCCCTAGTGCAAGAATGTGGTCCAAAGCGACATTTACTGAGTTCAGCTGAGTTGAGTTGAGCATGTGTAGCTTGTGAAGAGATCACGTGCAGTGCATCGCAAAATGTGTGCGTGTGACATTACGTCTCTCGCTGAGCCACGTGTGTTAGGTAATTTGGTGTACGTAAAATATACGTGTCATCACTTTTCGTAATATTGATGACTAGGAAGTAGGCCAATAGAAAAAAATTCCTCTATTCAGATCACTTGCTGTTTCAAATGAGAGCAGGCAGGCCAGGATTTGTAACTTGCATGTATATAGACAAAGTCAGAAAAGACAAACCCAGAAAAGTGAGATCAAGCTTTGTGAATGATCACACATAAACCTGTTTTCTAAAGATGTTTTCGTGACCTTTTCATGATGTAAAGATTTGACTTTATGTTCAGTGCTGTAAACTGCTCCTACTTCTTCCAGCATTGGCTATTATCTTTACAGTGGCAGGAACCATACATCCTGCATGTACTGGTACGGTGCATACTTTCACCTAGGCAAAGGAAAGCTTGCAAGTCTCGTCAAAAAACTGAGTTTCAAGTAAACAAACCTTTCATTTGAAGTAAACAAACCAATCTTTTTTTTGTGGTGGAAGAGCTGCTGAGAAGCATGTTCGTTGAAACAATTTGTCCACTTAAAAAATACTTCATAAAGGAATTTTTTCAGAAGCACCTGATCCGCGATTGCATGGTAAGAAATTGCAACGTATTTTGCAAATATTCGATATATTAAACATAATCGATATTGAAGATATACCGGTATGTATCAATAAATCAAAATTTCCGATACCATACAACCCTGGGAGTCAACTTATTCAGAACAATTAAATCCATTTCACTCACACATTGTACTTCAAATTCATTACTTCAAATAATGCCGTGTCTTTCTCTAGCATTGATGGTACTCACCATGTAACGATGTATTGCAAGTGTTCGTTTCGCAGGGTGACCTTTGTTTGACCTCCAACTGGACCTCCAGGTATGTCACATGCTGGAACGATAAAACCAACAAATCCACAGGAAAATTAGATAAGAGATTCCAGTAGAAATGAACAAAAGATACGGAAATGTTTCCATTGTGAATTATCGTACAGCTTATCAAACAAGAAAGATAATGTTGGTCCTCACTTTTCACACTTTTGTTCATTTGCAAACCAACTATGCCCCAACTTGGTCGTCAGACCAAGCTTATGTTGGGACTGTCCCAACTTGAGCCAAACTAGATCACTGAAGTTGCAATGGGCAGGCCTAACTTGGGTTGGGCACTGCTACTCATATATGGATGTTAGAGGGCGCGCATTTACCAACGAGCGTACGTGATGAGCACATCCACGGCCATGTGCTGCAAAGTGTCATCAGACAAACCGAGTCATTTTCTACAAGGCTACCCTGGAAGTTGCTACAAAAAGACGACATGTTTGATCTGCCTCTGATGAGCTCCCAGGCCCGGCCTGAGCAAGTGCCCTTGGTCCTCCCGTCTGAATGGTATAGGACCAAGCACCCTAGCCCTGTCCCACCAAACTTTACTTTTATCATGATCGTTTAGATGGGAATAAGGTTCCTGCCCAAGTTGGGCCCCTCCCAACTGATCACCCATGTTGATGAGACAGTCCCAGCATGTGTTTGGACCGATAACCAAGTTGGAATGTTTAACACGTATCAGTTGGCTAAGCAAACTGATGTGGCTATTGTAAATGCTATTGAAGATCAAAACGCCCTTTACTTTCATAACCTTCATTTGTTCCTAACAATTTACACAATTTATTTTGATCATGTAATTTTTTTTCAAAGTTCTCCCAGCAATTCAAAAGTCATGCATGGATAATGCGATTATCAAGTGACAGTTGTTGAGATTTGTTCATGTCTTCTCAAAGTAAAACATTCTGGATGTGCTTCTATGCAAACATACATTGTGCCAAGTTGTCCTTTCAGTCAAAATCAATCAAGTGACTGTTTTCAACAGTTAAGAGGTCCCAGCCTACATAAAGCAGGATTGACTCGCTGGGACTGTTTACGTAACTTGATACAGCTATGCCTTGACTGTAGGTGATTGATAAGCCAGCTGTGCCTACTTCCTGCCTGTTTATGCTGTTGACTGGATTTGACAAGTCAGAGTGCTTGCTTGAAATATGATCTGAATATTATTGACTAGCAACGCATGTAAAACGCATGGCATACATGTAGGAAGATAAAACAGTATGTCTGGATGTGCTCTGGATGTAGGAAGATAAAACAGTATGTCTGGATGTGCTCTTTATACCCGAAACTGTTCCAAGAGGGTTTTCACATACACCATTTATAGAACAATGGAACTCATCAGTGGTGCATGCATGATCACAGGAATGCATCCAAGATGACAATTTTGAAGCTAACTGCTCCTAGTTCATGATAAACCAAAAGTCATCAGGCCAAACAAAAAATAAGTCGGTCTCTGATCAGCGCGCGCGTCGATTTTAATCATGCGAGTCGATCTTTTTTTTTCCCAAAATGTTCCGCGGTAGCTCCAACAGCGCCCTCTATTTCCGCACCTCCTCAAGTTTTTTTTACCAAAGAGCACCAAGGAATGGGAAATTGCACCAAGGCAAATGATCGAAAGCACCAAGGCAAATTATGGAGGACACCAATGTACATGAGGACACCAAAAAAGCAAAATAGTACCCCACCTTGTCTGTACAATCCAAGCTTGAAGAAAAAAAAAAAAGCCGCGTGGCCGCGTCAATTCCGGAACTTTGGTCTGACCAGAGACCGAATATTTTTTTTTTTGGCCTAAAATACCTGAGACAGTTCACTCTTTCCTAGGCTACAGGCCTTCTTTACAAGAAGACCACTTTGATCGTTCCCTGAATGTTTTAATCAATTGTACACTGTGGAATGGGATGGTGACAGACTATCACTTTCAATTGTTTTTTTTTTTAAATGTGGCTTTTAACATTAGGACCTGTTTAATCACAAATTTTAAATTATTCATCAGAGCAGACTAATAATATGTGATTTACTTTAAGTCATTGCTTTCATTTCTGTTCGCAAGTTTGAAAAAATGAGGGTTTGACCTCACTTTCAATTTAATATGGCCGACTCATGAATAAAGCCTATTGGTCGAGAAATGTCATGTGGGTGGTTTAAGCTACTGAAAACACATCAGTTAACACAATTCCTGTGTTCTGCACCACATCACCTAGTACGCGCAGCGTGCGCGCCAATTTCCACTGCGTGGACGAGGCAAGTACACAGACATGGCCAGGGGGTGTTTATCTAAACACGAAGTAATTTGCTGAACAAAATAGTTGGACATTCGTGAATTTTTGACTTCTTATGACTTTTTGACCAAAAGTTATTTATGAATGGGAATAAATAATGTGCTTGGCAGGTATGAAACAAGTATGTTAAAATCCGGCTACAGGCCTGGTGGAGAATAATGGCCTGAGTCGATTGGCAACCAGGTCCCTAGCTGGTTTTAAACACACCGGTACTCATTTAAAACCGGCTAAGCACATATCTATTCCCTTAGTAATGGTTATTAAGTTCAATCTTTGTTCATATTTTCCCTTTGTTTGTGGGTGACTTTTTTTTGGGGGGGGGGCACCCTCAAAATAAATATTGGAGAGATACCTCCAATGAAGGTACTTTTTTTTCCAACCATTTCGGTCCAACATGTAAAAGTCAAAAAGAAAGTGCAGAAACAAAACAAGATTGTTGAAGGCAACGAACTGTGACCCATCTTCATTGAAGTAGGGCTGTGAATTTACAGATAATAGGGTTTCAGATAAACACATGGCCTGGATTGTGTTTGATTATCTGTCAAAGAGGACAGGGATGATGGTGGGTTTGAACCATTCAATTCTGAGCAAACAACACTATACACTCTTCCTCGCATACTCATCTTAAGGTCAAATGCAATACAACAGAATGTGACTGACACAAAATGATCACACCAGAAACAATTGTGAGATACTAACATCATGTATTTTAATATGTAACCAGAATGCAATCCTTTCCACTACTCCATCAGGCTATTACTGGGCAAGTCCAAGAATTCACACACGTTACATCCCAGGAAAGTTTAACCCTCTAAAAAGCAATTAGATCAGTGTGTTTTTGTATTCTACTGTTGGGCATCTGAAAGGAGAATACTGTACCCACAAATTTTTTTGTAAGTATTTGTCATAAAGAAGACAATTAAGGTATGTTATGTATGGGACTACAAGGAGACCTTTTCTTGGACTTGCCCGACTTGCAAAAAAGGAGAATTTTCTAGTAATGTTTAAGAGAGGGTCTATTCATGATTACAGATATAAATGTTAAAAAAGTCTTTTATTTAAAAACTTCATTAATAAAGAGAAACTTTCAGCGTTTTCAACCACTACAAAATACAGACAGTGAATTTGACATCAAACTCCATTTACATCCAAATGCCAGAATATTGTGTTTTTTCTAAATAACGAAAACAATGTAAATGAACAAAATTATAACGCACCAATCAGTTGCCCTTCGTGGTTTATTTGAAGAAGAAAAAAAGGATATCCTTATTTTCATATTTCATTTAGTAGTTTTAATTTCTAATGAATATAATCTCGAAAACAACCCTCGCACCCCTTCAATGCTGGGTCAAATCAGTTATTCCTTCATCTTTTAGCAGTTTTTAAATCTGATCTTCCCACCAACCTTTGTACCAAAGTTTGTAGCAAATATAAACAAAATATAACAAATTTTCTTTAAACAAAACCACCTATGTACAAAATCCCAAAACTACTTTGAGTAATACTTAATATTTCAACCATTTGACTTAAGTACAATTAAATAAGCCACTTGGCAAACGAGTCTCCAAAAATATAATTTTATTTACAAAATGCACATGTATTTACCATCTTAGACTGGAATAATCACAAAACTTCTCACTGTTTTAACATGATACATATATTCAACTGTTGTCAGGCCAACAAGTCTCAACTTGGAAATGGACCGACCAAACCACCCATACAGCCTCAGAAATCAACAAATACCATATATCCACTGGGTTTTCAAATTAGTGATGTTTTCGTGCACACACGTAAAGATCTGAAGTCTACAGTAATTCTGTTTGCCACTTTATAAAGAGTTTCCAGATGTGGAATCTACACTTACATGTATTCACAAACATGGAGATTGTGGTAAATCAGGGATCTTATTTGCATAAACTAATGTTTTAAGAAATTAAATTTGGAGAACAGACTTGGAACTGTAGATTTGTGCCAGATTCGCCCCGTCCATTCTTAGCATGAATCTACAGTTCCTTGTCCATTCTCATTGACCCAATCAGCGAATCATAGACACTCTAAAAAGTCCCGGGTCAGATTCGACCAAAATCCAGATCAGATTTGACCTGACAATTTTCCGGGTCAAAATAACACTTCTCTGAGTCACCTTTCTAGCCATTTGACCAAGAAAATTATCATTTTGACCCAGAAGAGTGTCAGGTCCAATCTGACCCGGTTGCAGAGCTATATCTAACCGGACTTTAAGAGTGTCAGTTTGACTTTGATGACAAACTACGGTGACATATGTAGAGGGTGAACAGCTAATTGTCTTATAGTGTGACCCTACTGACCATCTGAATCCAGAATGTGTTATGATGTTTATCTTTACAGATAATATGCAACATTTTTTTTGGCTGTAATTTTTAGAAATGGATAGATTCGGGGGGTTAGTATTTTATGGCAAGAATTGTTACACTGACTTGTTTGAAGTTTCTGTGTTCTTAGATGCAGGGAAAAAAACCCCAAAACCAACCATGTTCTTGTAGTCTGGATGTTCATAGGTGTGTAATGGATTGCAATTATTCAGACTAACTAAACATAATAAATTGGGGGAAGTTTAAAAAAAAAAAAAACACTTTTTTCCCAACGCTGATACAAAAATACCACTTTTCTTAAAAATGTCAGCACACGAGGTGCCATGATTTTACAGGATGCTTAAGACTGTCATTCATTGACAGTCCAGTAAGGTTTTTCATAACAATTTGGAAGTTTTTTTTTTAAGTTTGCAAATGTTGTATATTCCCTTTAAATTTCAAACAGGCATCCTAGAATGACACATATTTTAATTATCTGTGTTTTTGTGGGTTTTTTTGTTAGGTTTCTTGGGGGTGTTTGTTTGTTTGTTTGTTTGTTGGTGGTTTTTTTTCATTGCACAATTCCTGAACTTCACATTCTTCGTTATTGTTTTACGTAGATAGTGAACAGCTAATTGTCTTACATGCTGTGCGACCCTACTGACCTACATCAAGAATGTCTTACAATGTTTGCCTTTGAGAATGGTCCTGCTTAGGATTGAAACATTAGGCTCTCTAAGTTTGTTGATTTTCTTGTAAATTTCATTTCCTTTTATGGAGAATGTTATCATTTTGATATTGTTATGCATAGTACATGTAATTCTAGAGCGAGCTTGGCGAGGGAGAATTAAAATATAACCCTAAGTGATGGGAAGAGGGAGTGTAACTTATGCCGTCCACGCAATGCCCAGTTGTCACCAAGTTTCAACACAGTCAGTCTGGGCATGTCACCTACAGCCGAGGCAATGTGTGGAATGTCTGACCGTGTCAAACCGCAATTGTTCAGGTCCAGCTTATTTAAGTGCATCATTTTGGGTAATTCCTTGGCCCACAAGTCAGCACATTCACCCAATGACCAGTTGCCACCAAGATGCAAGTCAGTCAGTCTGGGCATGTTACCTACAGCCGAGGCAATGTGTGGAATGTCTGACCGTGTCAAACCGCAATAGTTCAGGTCCAGCTTATTTAAGTGCATCATATTGGGCAATTCCTTGGCCCACACTGCAGCACATCCACCCAATGACTTGTTGAGACCAAGATGCAAGTCAGTCAGTCTGGGCATGTTACCTACAGCCGAGGCAATGTGTGGAATGTCTGACTGTGTCAAACCGCAATAGTTCAGGTTCAGCTTACTTAAGTGCATCATATTGGGTAATTCCTTGGCCCATGACACAGCACATTCACCCAATGGATCGTTGCCACCAAGATCCAAGTCAGTCAGTCTGGGCATGTTACCTACAGCCGAGGCAATGTGTGGAATGTCTGACTGTGTCAAATCACAATTGCCCAGATCCAGCTTATTTAAGTGCATCATTTTTGGCAATTCCTTGGCCCACAACACAGCAAATTCACCCAATGAATTGTTGCTATGAAGATACAAGTCAGTCAGTTTGGGCATGTTACCTTCAGCCGAGGCAATGTGTTCAATGTCTGTGCTCTGAAGTTTGCACTCCCTTACTTCAAGTTTCTCGAGGCTTGTCAAGTGTTTGATATGGGCCCATTCTACAGCTCTACCTCCCAATGTATTGCAATCATATATTTTAAGACTGGTCAAGAGATTGTTGCATTTCAGTGATGCCAGGATTTTCTCAAGCTCACCCTTCCCTAAAGTACAGCAGGAGAGCATCAGATTCCTGAGGTTTTCCATGTAACCCAGGGCAAAGGCTAAACCACTGACCGAAGACACAGAATAAATCCAAATGGTTTCAATGCATGAGAGTTGTGGTGCCTGGATGTCTGACCTACAGATCATTTTAAGAAGGCATATGAGAATACGGAATTCATTATTGTTACCCACCTTGATATCTGATGGGATGAGTGAGTTGCTGGTTAGACATTGTGGGATCTCTTTGGATTGGCTTTCAAAAAAACAGTGTTGACTAATTAATTGTATAACATGTGATTGATACATGGGCTTATGTCGATCCTTGTTGAATTTACAGTCAAGCAATCTAACAATGTCAGTCATGCACTTTTCATTGTCACCACAACAAAAACGCAAAAGAAAATCATTTGAAACGACACCCTCAATTGTCTGACATAGTTGCCTTAAATTGTTTTGAAATTTTCCGAATGGAAAAACTTTGTACAAAAATCCCTGGTTTGACATATGTACACTTTGCAAGTATTTACCAGCACAGTATTCCTGAATAGTCTTGTGCATGAATTGTATGTTGTTGTGACATTTGAGGTTTTTGATAACTCTCTGCTGGGTTAGGATGCCTGCTTTCAGTGCCAGGTCCAGCGCATTTTGTTCAAACTCATCTTTTTGAAATGAGAAGTTCTGGTCAGCACTTACGAATCCCCTCAGTGCAGTTTTTCCTATGGCAATCACTGTTTTTGATGCATCTTCGGAGCTACATGTATATCCTTTTCTTGTGAACATGTAATCAACTGCCTCAGTGAAGAGGCGTGAAGTTGTTTCGGGGAGTTGTTTTTTCTCCCTCCACAACAAACACATGAGAAGGAGAAGCATTGGATTCTTGGAGAAATCGAGCAGCGTGTTGGATTTTTCAATGTTTTGGATCAGTGCACTGCCACTAATAGGATCTTTGTAATAGAATTTCAGAATGTATTCATTAACATCCTCTTTGGTAAACCCCAGAACCTCTACGTGTGTGCAAGGATTTTGGACAAGTGATTTTGACATCAATTTCTCAAGATGAGAGGGGCGAGTTGACACCAGGACGAAACAATCCCTGTATTCTGTTCTACTAAGCGCTTTTAGGGTAGACCCGAATGAGGCTGCATCAAGCGTTTTGGTCCTCATTTCATCAAAACCATCCAAAAGTATCAAGACCTTATTTGAGTTGTCCTGAATGAATTTATCAAGTTCAACTTTGGCTACTCCTGACTTTACGCCTAAAAGTTGATCAAAAATGGAATCAACAAGATCAGATTCTTGAAACAGGGCATACATTTTTAAAAGAAAGACAAGCTTGAATCTTTTCAGGATTTCACATGCCTCATCAGCCCAGTCATATGCAATCTTGTCAAAAATGGTTGACTTCCCCACACCACCAATGCCAAATAAAATAGCACGATTGAACTCAGTTTCAGGCCAATCTTTAAATATTTTGTCATACTCTGTGGAATATACAGTTTCCTCAGAGTATTCTTCTTCTACAGTACCTTTCTTTGTTCTAACCCGCAATTTAGTGTAAATGCCAACAATGGGTCTTTGATCATCGGGAACCCCAGGGTTCAACTGAACATAGCTACCCGTTGTCTTGTAACATTTCCTTAAAAGGTCCCTGGCCTTGTTACCGACTTCTTGGTTGAGATCCCCCACTCTCGATACTTGGTCTGGTTTCTGACTCTGTGGATTTACTCCTGTTGAGGTCAAACAAGCAACAAGTACATGTTATAGTAAGCAGGAGGTCATGGGTTCGAGTCCCACCAAAGTGATTTTTTCTCATGAACACTCGAGACAACACTAAGTATAGTGGAATCCAGTGATCAGAATCAGAAGCTTTTACTGCGGTGGTGTCACGCTCATGCGCATGCTGCTCGCGTTCTTAAAGACGAGGCGCACGCATTTTGGTATTCCAATTGGTGGAAGGAGCCCGAAGTGTGGGTATACATACCTGAGCGCAACTCACGCAAGCCTTTTTCGACACTGCAGTAAATGGCTGCCGCCAGATTTGTCTTTACAGTGTTTATACAATACATGTATGTCGGTGGAGGGCAAAACCCAATATTGAATGTACATGTATTATTTCAGTTTAACATTTTTCTGAAACGATTGAATAGTCTTCCTCTACTGAGGCAAACATGTAAAAGAAATGGTGACTTGGGATTTACAGTTTGTTAATAAGGCAGTGTACAAAATAAATTTGCCCCCCTCCCCCCCAAAATAATCAAATGAATATTTTGGCTTTTGTACCATCTGTTGGACACAATCTTGTCAGATGTCGTTTAATAGTATTTACACATTGTTTTTTTTTACACTGACAACAATAAATTCAGACCAAAAAAAATGCATTTGGAGGCCACCAAAACTTGATTCCATTTTTCCCCGGTTTCTTTTTTTTCCCACATGTGATTCACACAATACGGAGTGCCATTTGGTGTGGGTATACATTACAAGACTCCTAATGTGGTCAACATGTGGTTTATATCGTAGCAACAAAAAATGTAGACTCTTTCGTGGAATTGGCAATCCGTCTTTTGTGTCCATGTTTCTGTAGTATATCATCTCCATCCCCCTCTCCTACAATATATACAATAATATCTGACCCAAGATATCAAGTAGTGTAACAAACAAGATCATATTTACCTGCTCCATCTGACGACAAGTTGTAAGTGACACTAACTTCACCTGAACCAGTGGCAGTAATGATAGGATTGTTTCTACCGCTGACTGTGCCCATGTTTCCGGTGGCTCCAGTTTGTTGTGGGGAATCTAAAATCAGAAGAATTCAAACATCCTTTAAAGGATACCGACAAAATGATTCATGTACTCTAGTACATCTCCAGTTGTCCGTTTTTGGAAGGTAGAGTAGATCATTTGTCATATTTGCATTTGTTTCTTTTGAAGTAAAAAAAATCCTCAAAATCTAAAGATGGGTGCTCAACAACTAACCTGCTAAACTTTCAGCTCAGTGAATGCTGTAATATTCCGAGAAAATCTCGATTCAGGATCTCGATTTCAAATCAAATTTGCAGAGCCTTGTTTTGAATTGATTGCAGCCGATTGCAACGACACTATGTCACGCACTGACCAAACAAATAATAGCAACCACGCACGCATGTGCATCGTGTCAATGCTCACCCGCACCCATTCAAAGATTCACCCAATTACAAACCAACTACTAATGGAAATTTCCAAAAATTGTTCAATTCCCAATCTTTGGTAATGACTTCTTTTAATGTCTTCTTTGTCCAATTACTATCTTCAAAACAAAGTAAGCTTTCAAAAATAATTTGGTCAGTTACTTTTTGGATAGCTGCAAATGATCTACTCTACCTTTAAAGAAGATACATGTATATAGAGAAATCTGACTGTCCAAAGTTGAAACCTGCAACTTCAAAAAAAATCTTGGGGTGTGTGTGAATGTGTGAGTTGAGTGGAGAGGGGGAGTTAATACTCCTCCCTCCCTCATTGTCCCCATGCAAATGGTCTAGCTTCTAAATGTACTCACCTATTGCAGCTGAGGGGGTGGGTACCTGTGCCTCCTGTTGCATCGTGGTAGGGACATCAGTCTGGCAGGCTGCTTCAGATTGAGCAGCCATGGTACTTTGGATCACCCAGCCACAAATGGAAGTCCTGTTTGCCAATGATAAATGAAAAGCTGTAACACACTGGTCTTCATTCCAGCTTCAATCTCATTCTTAAGCATGAAAACTTGTAACTACAATGCCATTTATGTTTGGAATAAAGACTAGAGGGAAATTCCACGCGGAAGTGATCTTTAGAGCTACATGAATCACAAGCTCAAATGTGGTATGAAATTAAAGGAAACAACAAGACCTTTTATTTTAATGGTGTGCCAGTGAGTTGGAATTGGACAGTTGGAAACTGCACCAGAATAATTCACAGTTGACTATCAGTCAGTGAGATCAGTAAACTGCAACTGAAAAACTTCTTAACCCTAACAATCCCCGTCCAGTCAAATTCCTACAGCAGGATTTGTTGGAGTCTGTTGGAGTGAGTACTGCACTAGTAAATGCTTTACATGGGGTGTATAGTCATACCACCATAATCAGAGTCCGACAGTTTGGGTCCAGAGTTTGCCATATAGTGTTAGAATTTGCAAGAGTGAGGAAGGTTCCTAGTAAATCACTCAAGGGGTTTAGGGTTACACCTGACATTTAATACAATCCATGAAACCAAAATAAGAACCCCAAAGCAAAAAGAAATGAACCATTGTTCTGGCAAAACTTACAGTTGAGTTCGTAGCAGGTTGATTCAGAGACGTCCAAGCATTACAGCCCTGTACATGAAGCTGCCGCACCCAACAATCCCATGACCACCTGACGGAACTATATTATGCAAATTAATCCCTCAATAAACCTCCATATATGGCATTGACTCAAACTTTACAAAAGTTACAAGGTCATGATTCACAAGTGCTTTGAAATTCTGTCACATGCAAGCAGTTTGCATCCAATATGAAACAAGACATTGCACTATCCATATTTGTCCTAATATTAGTCTGGAGAATATCTTAATAAAAAATAAAGGCTATTTTTTTATCCTGGAAACCCTGCGCATCGATACAAATACATAACCCACATTTGTCCCAGCAGGCCTCCAAAAATTGTGTAGCCTACATTGGGTTTTCCCAATATTGTCAACAGCTAGCCTGGAGACAACAATGGAAAGTTTTGTGTGGTCTGCTGTCATGCAAAGATCTACAAAGTTGACGAGTCAATGGGTGACCTTTCTTTTCAAATGACGTGATTTCATGAGTTCACAAGTGCTATTTTTAGCTCAGCATCTATTCAATGCAACTAATTCACTTTTGAGGCTTTAGTCAACACGTAGGTGTATATTGACCTCAACAGCTTGGTATACAGCAAAAGCATATCTAGTGACATATTTGTAATACCCGCATTATGAGGAACTACACTCAACCAAAAAAGAAAGACCTCCCTAATATTTTGTTGTCTAACTCAAAAACTACTGCGCACATCTTGCTCAAATTACAACTAATCAGTACAGAAATTCCTTAGCAATCCAGCCATACTCTTCGTTTGGCCCAAAACAGTGATAATGTGTACAAAATTATGCAATTTATGACAAATGCTACCAAACAAACATTGCACTTTTGTATAGGTGCAAGGTGAGTGTGAACCACAACTTGCATGTATACAAAAGTACAACTGTTTTCGGTATCATTTGTCATAAATTGCATCATGTCGTACACATTATCACTGTTTTGAGCCTAAAAAAGAGTATGGCTGGATTGCTAAAGAATTTCTTTACTGATTGGTTGTTATTTGAGTGAGAGGTCAGTAGTTTTTGAGTTAGACCAAAAAGTATTGGAAGGGGGGGGACTTTCTTTTTTGGTTGAGTGTATGATACAATGCAATTTGAAAGTGCTTGAATAAGTATTTGCAAGTAGGCCTACATCCTAAAGCTGGCACTAATGTATTGCCCGATTCTATAGAAGCATCAGGCCTTTTCAATAGCCAATCCGACAGTCCAATTAAATTGTTACAAATATATTGAAAAAAAAACTTAGCTAAAGTTCATCTTCAACCTGTCACTTCCTGCACAAAACCCTGATGCTTTCACCAAGAAATCCAGCCGCAAATTAAAGACGGACAACAGTTTTAAAACTTAGATTTCAATTTCTCAAGTTGGAGAATCCAGCGGTTGAATAGCAGGAGGTCGTGGGTTCGAGTCCCATAAGCTTGCTTGCCAAGGGTTTTTGGATAGAATTCTTTATGTCACCAGCAGTTTTTTTCTTTCTTTAATAGGTAATTTCTTTACGTCGTCTCGATTCTTCATAAGAATAACTACGCAAATCGTAAACAAACAAGAAATTAAGGGGAGCCGATGGTGTAGGATCATCATTTCTTAACCCTAAAAGGGCCTGGTTATTTTGACCATCTCTCAGCCAGGGGGGCGGATTCCGCCCCCCCCCCTAAGATCTCGGCCATCGAGTGAAATTTTTTTTTGAAACTCGGTACATGTATGGAGCAACTCTTCATGGTTTTGGAATTATCGCTAATTAATTATTCACATGTATGAATAGTAATTCTGGTCTGTGTACACGGCGTATATGGGAAAATTCAGTTTCACGGCACATAGCGCCGGGAAATTTTTTGCTGCGCGACAACCCCTGGTCCGATTTTTATATTTTTGGTGTCAAAAGATGCGTAATGCTCGACGCTAAAAAGTCATAACAGCTTGGGTCGCGAAAAAAAAATTTTTAAAGGCTATCACGGAAAAAGTCGAGGGGGGGGGGCCTTTTAGGGTTAAAGCGATTTGGCATTCTGGAGTCTGGACAACGGGCCTCCAAGATGAAGGACAACGGGCCTTTCATGAATTGTGTCTTTTGGTTTTCTGCTCAGTGCCAGGTTTCACGAAATTAGGAAGGCTCCTTACGAATAATATACAAATATTGACTGCCTGGAGTTGTGTAGTAAAACTAGCCTCCCGAGGTGATCCATGAAGCATTCTATTTTTCCCGAGGCTCCATGGATCACCAAGGGAGGACAGTTTTACTTCACCACGAGATAAAGCAGTCATTTTTTGTTTTATAACACCTCTCCCACAGATTATGCTTGATTTTACATGTAGGTGATAACTGATTCATTTAATCTGAATATAATAAAACTTAACTTTTATTTGAATACAAAATCAGTTGAAAATTAACTTGCACTTTTTGTAACTACCTTCGCAAAATGTTTGAACCCCATCTGTAGTGCATGCTTGGAAACAATATGCGCAACGGGCAATGCGCAACGGGCAATGCGCAACGGGCAATGCGCAACGGGCAATGCGCAACGGGCAATGCGCAACGGGCAATGCGCAACGGGCAATGCGCAACGGGCAATGCGCAACGGGCAATGCGCAACGGGCAACACAAACACCCCTATGGGCAATTCCACGGTTACTCACGTAACATTTTCGTAACGTGAGTAACTGATTTTGTGTGTCTTGTTTATCATACATAACACACTTTTCTGGATGTCATCTTTGGTGCTTGGGTAGGTCTAGGTCTACTCTATCTACCATGGTAATAACTAATAACAGTTATTAAACCTTTTCAGTAAGGTAATTACAGTCCAAGGAAACTCAAAAGTACATCAAAAATGTAACGTGAGTAACCCTGAAATTGCTCCTAAGATATTAGGGTTCAATGACTGCAAACAGGTAGTTGTTCACTATAGCAAGCCTAAAATGTCATCTGGGTGATTTTTGTCTAGACCAGGAAAGATTAAAGATTGAAGTTTAATATTGACTGCAAACAGGTAGTTGTTCACTATAGCAAGCCTAAAATGTCATCTGGGTGATTTTTGTCTACCAGCAAAGATTAAAGATTGAAGTTTAAAGGGAATATACATCATTTGCTTTTGCTGTAATTTTCAGAAATGGATGGAATTGGGGGGTTAGAAATATATAGCAAATATAGTTACACTGACTTTTTGGAGGTTTTGGGTTCGAAAATGCTATAAAAACCAAGAAAAACGATCATTTTCCTGTAGTCTGGTTCCCTGACTCTATATAAGAAGAAACAGAGCAGTTTACATACATTGGGGAATTGTAAGGTCAGGGAACCAGTCTAGCTGGCTCGTACCCGTTCATAGGTTTGTAATCGATTGCAAACAAGTGCAATGGTCAATTGGGTCCAGTATTTGAAAAAAAAGCCAGTTGTTTCCAACGCTGATCGGCCGATCAGCGTTGGAAATTGATACAAAAATACCACTTTTCTTGAAAATGACAGTATACCAGGTGCCATAATTTTACAGGATGCTTTAGACTGTCATTTACCAACATCCTATTAAGGTATTTCGCAAAAACTTGGTACTTTTATTTTTCGATGTTTGCAAATGTTGTATATTCCCTTTAATATTGACTGCAAACAGGTAGTTGTTCACTATAGCAAGCCTAAAATGTCATCTGGGTGATTTTTGTCTACCAGGAAAGATTAAAGATTGTAGTTTAATATTGTAGTAATACTAGTTACATGTACACTGTTACTTGCAAGTGAAGATTTCATAGCAAATTCAGAATGTACTTTGCAGCCAATAGCGTCCATTGATTTACTGAATTACTCGATGTCAAAGTGATCAATATCGTTGATATCATTTATTTAAAATCATTTCATCAGTTAATCGACAATGATCAAAAATATGTGTCTCTGCCATGTATGTTCGTCCCTTCCACTTAGTTTGTGCGCATGCGCCAAAATCTCGGCTAATTCCAGTGACTGTCGTGCGCAAGTGCATTGGCATGAACATACGAGCTGCATGAGCGAGCGTGGATGGACCGCTGAAAAAAAGCTTTGTGTTGACAAAGACAAAGCAGGATCTGTTTTCCATCCTATATAAAAATACAAATGAGGTCGCTTGGAATCAGTGGTTTACAATGTTAAAGAAAATATACAATATTTGCAAACATCGAAAAACAAAACTACCAATTTTTTTACGAAATACCTTACTAGGATGTTGGTAAATGACAGTTTAAAGCATCCTGTAAATTTATGGCACCTTGTTTGAAGTCATTTTCAAGAAAATTTGTATTTTTGTATTAATTTCCAACGGTGGTCAGCCGACCACCGTTGGACAAACCTAACTATTTTTCAACTACTGCTCCAAATTTACCACTTTTTTCAGTTCAAATTTTGTTTGCTATTGGTTACATGGTCATGAACGGGTGCAGGCCAGCTAGACTGGTTCCCTTACCTTACAATTTCCATTACCTTACAATTTTCCGGCATCTATAAATTGATCCATTTTATCTTTAGTGGAGTCAGGGAACCAGACTACTTTAATGTTTCTGTTTTTGTTCTTTTTCCCCCAGCATTTTCGAACAAAAAACTTCAAATATGTCAGTGTAACAATATTTGATCCATTATACTAACTCCTCAATTAGTTCATTTCTGAAAATTACAGCAAAAGCCAATGATGTACATTCCCTTTAAACTACGTACCGGTACATGTTAATTGAAACATACCGGTATATACATGTTTATTGGAACTTTATCCACATCTGACATGTCTGAAGTCATTACCATTTTGGTTGTGTGGACAGTTCAAGGTTTTTTTTCGGGGGGGGGGGGGGGGGGGGTGGGGGGGGGGGAGGGTGGCTAATTGACTAATTGGCGTGGCTCAAGAGCATAGTTTAAGCAAATATGTAAATTCCATTCAACTATTTAAAAATCGTTTTTTCAAAAACAAAGATACAAAGATAAACTGACTAGGGGTATTATAACAATTTTTGAAAAGTTGGACAAAGAAACTGACTGGAGTGTGGCTTGAACCCACGACCTCCGAATAATTATTCCGGTGCTCTACCAACTGAGCTATCCAGCCCTATGTTGGCGGTGCCCCAATTTGTCAACATCTTTGTTCAAGGGACGCTAGTCAGAAGCCATAAACCGGTCGCAGCCAGGGATCACATCCAAAGTCATGAAACAGACCCAGGAATGGTTATCTGGATATCGCAGGTTTAAACCCTGCTCAAGTCAATTTCTCTGTTCAACTTTTCAAAAGTATAGTATAAAAGAAAAAAAAGTGTTTTTCCTAATAATTGTAATTTCCATCATACGAAAAGTAAGCAAATGTCCAAACAATGACTGACACCTCTAGTGCAAGAATGTGGTCCAAAGCGACATTTACTGAGTTCAGCTGAGTTGAGTTGAGCATATGTAGCTTGTGAAGAGATCACATGCTGTGCATCGCAAAATGTGTGCATGTGTGACATTACGTCTCTCGCTGAGCTATGTGTATTTATTAATTTGGTGTACGTAAACGATATGTGTCATCACTTTTCGTGATATTGTTGACTAGAGAGTAGGCCAATAGAAAAAAAATCATCTTTTTCAGATCACTTGCTGTTTCAAATTAGTGCAGGCAGGCCAGGATTTGTAACTTATATACAAAGACAAAACCAGAAAAGACAAACCCAGCAAAGTGAGATCAAGCTTTGTGAATTGATCACACAGAAACCTGTTTTCTAAAGATGTTTTCGTGACCTTTTCATGATGAAAAGATTTGACTTATGTTCAGTGCTGTAAGCTGCTCCTACTTCTTCCAGCATTGGCTATTATCTTTACAGTGGCAGGAACCATACATCCTGCATGTACTGGTACGGAACATGCTTTCACCTAGGCAAAGGAAAGCTTGCAAGTCTTGTCAGAAAACTGAGTTTCAAGTAAACAAACCGGAAAGTCAACATACGGGCGGCAGAAGTGTTGTCTTTTTGTGGTTACTGAGAAGCATGCTTGTTGAGACGAAATGGACATAAAGGATTTTTATGTCGGTTTTAACTTTTTTTTGCAATGTGCATCAGCCCGATACGCAATTGTACGGCAAGAACTTGCAACATACGGTAGTTTGCAAATATATATATTGAATATAATCCAATTATTAGCTTTCAAAACGACATACATCGAAAATCAAAATTGAATGACCCTAGGAGTCAATTTATTTAGAACAATTCAATCAATTTCACTCATAAACTGTACTTCAAATTCATTACTTCAAATAATGCCGTGTCTTTCTCGAGCATTGATGGTACTCACCATGTAACGATGTATTGCAAGTGTTCATTTCGCAGGGTGACCTTTGTTTGACCTCCAACTGGACCTCCAGGTACGTCACATGCTGGAATGATAAAACCAACAAATCCACAGGAAAATTAGATGCAAGATTCTAGAAGAAATGAACAAAAGATATGGAAATGTTTCCACTGTGTTATTATCGTACAGCTTATCAAACAAGAAAGATAATGTTGGTCCTCACTTTTCACACCTTTGTTCATTTGCAAACCTACTATGCCCCAACTTGGTCGTCGGACCCAGCTTATGTTGGGACTGTCCCAACTTGAGCCAAACTAGATCACTCAAGTTGCAATGGGCAGGCCTAACTTGGGTTGGGCACTGCTACTCATACATGGATGCTATAGAGGGCGCGCATTTACCAACGAGCGTACGTGATGAGCACATCCACGGCCATGTGCTACAAAGTGTCATCAGACAAACCGAGTCATTTTCTACAAGGCTACCCTGGAAGTTGCTACAAAAAGACGACATGTTTGATCTGCCTCTGAGCTCCCAGGCCCAGCCTGAGCAAGTGCCCTTGGTCCTCCCGTCTGAATGGTACAGGACCAAGCACCTTAGCCCTGTCCCACCAAACTTTACTTTTATCATGATCGTTTTGATGGGAATAAGGTTCCTGCACAAGTTGGGCCCTCCCAACTGATCACCCATGTTGATGAGACAGTCCCAGCATGTGTTTGGACTGATAACCAAGTTGGAATGTTTAACACGTATCAGTTGGCTAAGCAAACTGATGCGGCTATTGTAAATGCTATTGAAGATCAAAACACCCTTTACTTTCATAACCTTCATTTGTTCCTAACAATTTACACAATTTATTTTGATCATGTAATTTTTTTTTTCAAAGTTCTCCCAGTAATTCAAAAGTCATGCATGGATAATGCAATTTATGAATATAATGTTGCAGATAAAGTATTGTAACAGGTTCAGCTCCTGTGACCTTTGACATTTCTTAAAGGTCAGATTACCACAAAATATGTTCCTCAGTGAAACTCACTTCATGGACCCTCCCAACCTTCATGATTTGAAGGTCAGCATTAATTTAGCACGAGTAGGCGGACAATTTACGTAATCAGCATGCAAGGGTGAGATGGGCCATGGGAGATATGCACCATCACTGAGGACTTTATATTTATATTATTATATTTATTTACTTCGACATTTCTGTCGCGGGTTGTGGAAAAGGTTATATAACCCAAATAAAATCCATTAATCGCGTTAAAAAATTAAAACAGGATTAAAAATTAAAACTCTGTGTTGAAAGGCAGGTGGATACATGTACATGTATGCATGGTGTTGAATCCTGCATGATTATGATTATCAAGTGGCAGTTATTGTGATTTGTTCATGTCTTCTCAAAGTAAAACATTCTGGATGTGCTTCTATGCAAACATACATTGTTCCAAGATGTCCTTCAGTCAAAATCAATCAAGTGACTGTTTTCAACAGTTAAGAAATCCCAGCCTACATATTAAAAGCAGGATTGACTGGCTGGGACTGTTTATGTAACTTGATACAGCTATGCCTTCACTGTAGGTGATTGATAAGCCAGCTGTGCCTACTTCCTGCCTGTTTATGCTGTTGACTGGATTTGACAAGTCAGAGTGCTTGCTTGAAATATGATCTGAATATTATTGACTAGCAACGCATGTAAAACGCATGGCATACATGTAGGAAGATAAAACAGTATGTCTGGATGTGCTCTTTACACCCGAAACTGTCCCAAGAGGGTTTTCACATATACCATTTATAGAACAATGGAACTCATCAGTGGAGTATGCATGATCACAGGAATGCATCCAAGATGACAATTTTGAAGCTAACTGGTCCTAGTTCATGATAAACCAACAGTCATAAGGCCACAAAAAAAAAAGTCGGTCTCTGGTCAGCGCGTGCGTTGATTTTAATCATGCGCGTCGATTTTTTTCCCCCCAAAATGTTCTGCGGTAGCTCCAACAGCGCCCTCTATTTCCTCACCTCCTCAATTTTTTTTACCAAAGAGCACCAAGGAATGGGAAATTGCACCAAGGCAAATGATCGAAAGCACCAAGGCAAATTATGGAGGACACCAATGTACATGAGGACACCAAAAAAGCAAAATAGTACCCCACCTTGTCTGTACAATTCAAGCTTGAAGAAAAAAAAAAAAGCGAAAAAAAAAGGCCGCGTGGCCGCGTCAATTCCGGAACTTTAGTCTGACCAGAGACCGAATATTTTTTTTTGGCTTAAAATACCCGAGACAGTTCACCCTTTCCTAGGCTACAGACCTTCTTTACAAGAAGACCACTTTGATCGTTCCCTGAATGTGTTTTAATCAATTGTACATTGTGGAATGAATGGTGAAAGACTATCACTTTCAATTGTTTTTTTTTTAAATGTGGCTTTTAACATTAGGACCTGTTCAATCACAAATTTTAAATTATTCATCAGAGCAGACTAATAATTTGTGATTTACTTTAAGTCATTGCTTTCATTTCTGTTTGCAAGTTAAAAACATGAGGATTTGACCTCACTTTCAATTTAATATGGCCGACTCATGAATAAAGCCTATTGGTCGAGAAATGTCATGTGGGTGGTTTAAGCTACTGACAACACATCAGTTAACACAATTCCTGTGTTCTGCACCACATCACCTAGTATGCGCAGCGTGCGCGCCAATTTCCATAGGAGATTCTGAGCACTGCATGGACAAGGCAAGTACACAGACATGGCCAAGGGGGTGTTTCACTAAACAGGAAGTAATTTGCTGAACAAAATAGTTGGACATTCGTGAATTTTTGAATTCTTATGACTTTTTGACCAAAAGTTATTTATGAATGGGAATAAATAATGTGCTTGGCAGGTATGAAACAAGTATGTTTAAAACCGGCTACGTGGGCCTGGTGGAGAATAATGGCCTTAGTCGATTGGCAACCAGGTCCCTAGCTGGTTTTAAACACACCGGTACTCGTTTAAAACCGGCTAAGCACATATTTATTCCCTTAATAATGGTTATTAAGTTCACTCCTTGTTCATAATTTCCTTTTGTTTGTGGGTGACCTCTTTTTTGGGGGGGGGGACACACCCTCAAAATAAATATTGGAGAGATACCTACAATGAAGGTACTTTTTTTTTCAACCATTTTGGTCCAACATGTAAAAGTCAAAAAGAAAGTGCTGAAACAAAACAAGATTGTTGAAGGCAATAAACTATGACCCATCTTCATTGAAGTAGGGCTGTGAATTTACAGATAATACGGTAATCGGGTATCAGATAAACACATGGGCTGGATTGTGTTTGTTTGAATATCCGTAAAAGAGGACAGGGACGATGGTGGGTTTGAACCATTCAATTCTGAGCAAACCAGAAAGTCACACACTATACACTCTTCCTCACATACTCATCTTAAGGTAAAATGCAATACAACAGAATGTGACTGACACAAAATGATCACACCAGAAACAATTGTGAGATACTAACATCATGTATTTTAATATGGAACCTGAATGCAATCCATATGTCTACTCCATCAGGCTATTACTGGGCAAGTCCAAGAATTTGCACACGTTACGTCCCAGGAACGTTTAACCCTCTTGAAAGCAATTAGATCAGTGGGTTTTTGTATTCTACTGTCGAGCATCTGAAAAGAAAATACCGTACCCACAAGATTTTGTGTTTTGAGTCTTTGGGATAAAGATGGTAGGTTACATATGGAACCTTTTCTTGGATTTGCCTACTTGCACAAAAATGAGAATTTTCTAGTTATGTTTAAGAGAGTGGGTCTATTAATGTATGATTACAGATTTAAATGTAAGAAAAATTGTGTAATCGACAGTGAATTGACATCACACTCTATCAACTTCCAAATATGTCCTAATATTCTTTGGTTTGAAATATTTCTGAAAACAATTCTAATGCACCTTGTGAGTTGCCCTTGTGGATTATTTGAAAAAAACAAAAACAATTTGTCTTCATTTGTCATTGAGTAGTTTTGATTTTCAAGGAATACAATCCCAAAAACAATTGCTCAGGTACCCCCCCCCCCCTTTCAATGTTGAGTCAAATCAGTTATATCATCTTTTGCAGTTTTTAAAACTGATCTTCCCACCAACCTCTGCACCAAAGTTTAAACAAAATATAAATAAAATATAACATAAACATTCTTTTCAAAACAAATATTTACCAAAAAAGTCATTAATTGGTGGATGGAATAATCCCAAAACTACTTTTGGTAATACTTAATTGTTTTTAACCGTATTATAAGTCACACATGCAACTGGGAATTTAGAACCCCAAAAAACGAGGACATTCCAAACCACACGAGACTTTGTGCAGTGTTTTTCAATTTGTTACGGCATTCGTGAGAAGTAGTAAAAAACAAGGAAATCAGTGGATCCGAGGAAAAGTCACATGCCTGTTAAGTACAATAAAGCAACTTGGCTAATGAGTCTCCAAAAATATAATTTTATTTACAAAATGTACATGGATTTTCCATCTTAGGTTGAATTAATCACAGCAAACATCATTGTTTTAACGTGATGCATAAATACAACTGTTGTCAGGCCAACAAGTCTCAACTTGGAAATGGACCAAACCACCCATACAGCCTCAGAAATCAACAAATACCATATATCCACTGGGTTTTCAAATTAGTGATGTTTCCATGCACACGCGTAGAGATTTGAGGTCTACAGTCATTGTTTGTTGCCACTTCAAAAGTTTCCAGATGTGGAATCTACACTTATTGAACATGAGATTGTGGTCAACCAGGGATCCTATTTGCATAAACTGTTGTTTTAAGAAATAGTTTAAGTCAGAGGATATAGACTTGGAACTGTAGATTTGTGCCAGATTCGCCCCGTCCATTCTTAGCATGAATCTACAGTTCCTTGTCCATTCTCATTGACCCAATCGGCAAATCATAGACACTCTAAAAAGTCTGGGGTCAAATTCAACCCAAATCTGGGTCAGATTTGACCTGACAATTTTCCGGGTCAACATAACACTTCTCTTGAGTCACCTTTCTTGCCATTTGACCAAGAAATATGTCATTTTGACCCAGAAGAGTGTGAGGTTCAATCTGACCCGGATGCAGGGTTATATCTGTCCCAGGGCTTTAAAAGTGTCAGTTTGACTTTGATGACAAACTACGGTGTTATATGTACAGTAGAGGGTGAACAGCTAATTGTCTTAAACGCAGTGCAACGCTAATGATGATCTGAATCGAGAATGTGTTATATGATGTTCATGTTTCAATAGACCTAAGACCTAGTGTAATGGCTTTGTTTACATATATGCGCTTTCCTATGGGAGCGAAGTCGGGACGCCAGACGAAGTAAGGACGGTCTACCACATAGGAAAGTGCACATGTAAACAAAGCGTGACGTCATTAGGTCTCAAGCCTATTTGCAAACAGCCATCCTGGAATGACACATTTTTAATTATCTGTTTTGTTTTGTTCAATGGTTATTTTTGGATTTTGCACAAGTACCGGTATCCGATATCAGGGTATTTATTATTGTTTTATGTAGATGTTGAACAGCTAATTGTCTTACATGCATGGTGACCCTACTGATGATCTAAATTGAGAATGTATTACAATGTTTTGCCTTTCAGAATCGTCCTGCTTAGGATTGAAACATTAGACCCTCTAATTTCGTTGATTTTCTTGTAAAAGTTCATTTCCTTTTATTGAGAATGTTATCATTTTCATTTTGTTATACCTTGTGCAAATACCTACTGTAATTCTGAACGGCCTTAAGAGAGAATGACATCCATGTATAACTCTAAGTGATGGGAAGAGGGACTTTAACTTATCCCATCCATCCAATGCCTCGTTGCCAATTAGCTTCAACTTAGTCAGTCTTGGCATGTTACCTACAGCCGAGGCAATGGGTGGAATGTCTGATCGTGTCAATTCGCAATCCCCCAGGCTCAGCTCATTCAAATGCGTCATTTTTGGCAATTCCTTGGCCCAAAATGCAGCACATCCACCCAATGGATCGTTGCCATGAAGATTTAACTCAGTCAGTTTGGGCATGTTACCTACAGCCGAGGCAACATGCGGAATGTCTGACTGTGTTAAATCACAAAAGCTCAGGCTCAGCTTATTTAAGTGCCTCATTTTGGGCAATTCCTCGGCCCACAAGTCATTAGATCTGCCCAGTGTCCAGTTGCAAGCAAGCATCAAGTAAGTCAGTTTGGGCATGTCATGTACAGCCGAGGCAATGAGTTCAATGTCTGTGCTCTGAAGTTTGCACCAGCTTACTTCAAGTTTCTCAAGGCTTGTCAATTGTTTGATATGAGGGGCCCATTCTACAGCTCCACCTTCCAATGTATTGCAACCACATATGTCAAGACTGGTCAAGAGATAGTTGCATTTCAGTGATGACAGGATTTTCTCAAGCTCACCCTTCACTAAAGGACACCAGTAGAGCCTCAGAACCCTGAGGTTTTCCATGTAACCCAGGGCAAAGGCTAAACCACTGACTGAAGACACAGAATGAATCCAAATGGTTTCAATGCGTGACAGTTGTGGCACCTGGACTTGTGGCACCTGGACTTGTGGCACCTGGACTTGTGGCACCTGGACTTCTGACCTACAGATGATTTCAAAAAGGTATATGAGAATGCGGAATTCATTATTGCAAGCCACCATGATATCTGATGGGATGAGTGAGTTGCTGGTGAGACACACTGGGACCTTATGGCATTGGCTTTCAAAAAAACATTCTTTACTAATCGCTAGTGTAACAGCTTTTCGGCACATTTTTCCGGGCTTATCTCGCTTCTTGAACTTACCAACAAGCAATTTTACGATGTCAGTCATACACTTTTCATTGTCACCACAACAAAAACGCAAAAGGAAATCATTTGAAACAACACCCTCAATTGTCTGACATAGTTGCCTTAAATTGTTTTGAAATTCTCCGAATGGAACAACTGTGTGCACTGAACGCTTTACAAATCCCTGGTTTGACATATGTACACTTTGTAAGTATTTACCAGCACAGTATTCCTGAATAGTCTTGTGCATGAATTGTATGTTGTTGTGGCATTTGAGGTTTTTGATAACTCTCTGCTGGGTTAGGATGCCTGCTTTCAGTGCCAGGTCCAGCGCATTTTGTTCAAACTCATCTTTTTGAAATGAGAAATTCTGGTCGGCACTTACGAAACCACTCAGTGCAGTTTTTCCTATAGCAATCACTGTTTTTGATGCATCTTCGGAGCTATATCCTTTTCTTGTGAACATGTAATCAACTGCCTCAGTAAAGAGGCGTGAAGTTGTTTCAGGGAGTTGTTTTTTCTCCCTCCACAACAAACACATGAGAAGGAGAAGCATCGGATTTGTTGCAATATCACTCAATGTGTTGGACTTCGCAATCTTTTGGATTAGTGCATTGCCACTATCAGGATCTTTGTAACAGAATTTCAGAATGTATTCATTAACATCTTCCTTGGTAAACCCCAGAACCTCTACGTGTGTGCAAGGATTTTGGACAAGTGATTTTGACATCAGTGTCTCAAGATGAGAGGGGCGGGTTGAGACAAACATGCAACACTTCCTGTAATCTGTTCTATTGAGCGCTTTTAGGATAGAGCCGAATGAGGCTGCATCAAGTGTTTTGGTCCTCATTTCATCAAAACCATCCAAAAGTATCAAGACCTTATTTGAGTTGTCCTGAATATATTGATCAAGTTCATCTTTGGCTACTCCTGATTTTACGCCTAAAAGTTGATCAAAAATGGAATCAACAAGATCAGATTCTTGGAACAGGGCATACATCTTTAAAAGAAAAACAAGCTTGAATCTTTTCAGGATTTCACATACCTCATCAGCCCAGTCATATGCAATTTTGTCAAAAGTGGTTGACTTCCCGACACCCCCAATGCCAAATAAAATAGCACGATTGAACTCAGTCTCAGGCCAATCTTTCAATATTTTCTCATACTCTGTGGAATCTACAGTTGCCTCAGAGTACTCTTCCTCTAAAGTACCTTTCTTTGTTCTAACCCGCAATTTAGTGTAAATGCCAACAATGGGTCTTTGATCACTAGGAGCCCCAGGGTTCAACTGAACATAACTCCCCGTTGTCTTGTAATATGTCCTCAAAATGTCCCTGGTCTTGTTACCGACTTCTGGGTTGAGATCCCGCACTCTTGGATCTTGGTCTGGTCTCTGACTCTGCAGAGGTACTCCTATTGAGGTAAACAACAAGCAACATGTACATGTTAAAGCAGGAGGTCATAGGTTCAAGTCCCACAGGAGTGATTTTTTTCTCATTATCACTCAGGAAAACACTGAGTATATAGTGTTTATATAATATGTCGGTTGAGGGTAAAACCCAATATTGAATGTACATGTATTACTTCCACTAAACATTGTTTCTGAAACGGATTGCATATATTCTTCCTCTATGGCGGCAAAACAAAAATGATGGCTCGGGATTTACAGTTTGTTAGTAAGGCAGTGTGCAAATACATTTGCCCCCCCCCCCCCAAAATGAAAAAAAATAAATGAATGTGTGGCTTTTGAACTTTGTTTGTTTGGCTTTTGTACTGTTTGACTTTTCAGATGTTGGTTGATAGTACTTTTACACGGACTATCTGGTAACGGCAGGTGTAGGCCTAAAACAATTGATTCCATTATTCCAGTCATTAAGATATCAATGCAAAAATTAATGTGTGACTTCAATAAAGCTATCCTCACTTTTTTTTCTTCAAATGTGTCACACATAATGGGGGTGCCATTTGTGAATCGTACTCTCTCGCATTACCAGCAATCTGCCTATTGTGTCCATGTTTGTGTAGTATATCACCTACAACCCCCAACCCCACTCCACCCTAAATGAAAATACATTTAACATTTGATCTAAGATATCAATTAGTGTGATGAACAAGATTATATTTACCTGCTGCATCCGACGGCAAGCTGTGAGTGAAACTAACTTCACTTGAACCTGCAATGATAGGGCAGTGGCTACCGCTGACTGTGCCTACATGTATGTTGACAATGGCTCCAGTTCGTTGTGGGGAATCTAAAATCAGAAGAATTCAAATATCCTTTTAAAAGATACTGATAAAATGATTCATGTACTGGATTTCTTCATGTCGTCTGTGCTTTGAAAACTGTGACTTTTAATGAAGATATATAAGGCCAAACAAAAACCACATTGATGTGTTTACGGTAACCCCACCGACCTGGACTTTGCAGCCAAACTGCCGACCTCAAACTTTTTGCAAGTTGATAATTTAAAATGAGAACTATTTTCAATGATTTGCCATGACAATATTCCACACTTGAAACTGCATGGCCATGATCTGACACACACACATAAACGTGCGAAAATCATGATGACGTCAAAACTTGAATAACGCTAGGCCTACAAAAGTACATATGTTTTTGATTTCACGTACAAGCTGATATGTATCCTTTTATAGGAAGCTGGTGCGCGCAGAACTCATGTGAACCTACATGATGAATGAGAAGCGTGCGACACCAGCCAATGGAAAGGCCGGCGTACACTTTATTACGCTTTAAGAGCATCACATTTCGATGGTGTATTTTTGTCCATGATATATTCTTCTTCTGTTTTTTTTTAGACGAACACAGATTGATCCAGTGTATAGCGCTAGCTGGTCCTAGCTTGGGCTTGATGTACGTGACGATGTCATATTGACAGCTAGCTAGCTAGCTGGCAGCGCAGGCACGCAGTCCGTGATGGTGATGGCCGGGTTCACTGTATCTGTATGGATAAATAGTTCGCTGTTTGGGTCTGAGTCGACAAAGCAGAACACTTGCAGCAGCTGTGAGCAGTGCTGTTAGAATTATTGATTCACGATCCCTCATAGATACATGTAGATGTGATTCGGGTTTTTCCGTTGACTGATCCGACTGACTGGATACGATGGAGCTTTGATATGATCAGCATTTTTGCGCAAAAAACTTGATGAGCACAGAAAAGGGTACTAATTTTATTTTAAGGTATTAATAATTTTTTTAAATTAAAAGAACTTAGCAGATTCGAACCTGCAATATTTGAATTTGAAAGCACCCTTTTTCAAACTTCCCCACACTAACTGAAACTCCTGGTGAGACTGCTGTTTGTTTTACCTCCACAGTTACACAGAACCTAAATTGGGTCTATGATCATATCCTTGCCTGAATGTCAAGTTTTTATATATTGAATGTAAACCTACAAAATATAACACTGGATGGCATATTTCCTATATTTCTTTTTAAAGAGGAATTAATTGTAATTTATTGTATTGAAAATAAATCCTTGAATAATTATTTCCTTTTCTTTTGGGTATGGAGTACTGTGGCCTGTGTGGAGTACTGTGGCCTCGTGGTTAAGGGCACTGATTTGTTGTCTGCGGGTAAAGCTGCAGGTTGTGGGTTCGAGTCCTGGCGGGGTCATGGTGTGTGTGTGCCCTTGGGCAAGGCACTTTGTCACTCATTGCTTCTCTCCACCCAGGAGTAAATGGGTACCTGTGAGGGCAGAGATGGTTATTGTGATTGAATTAGCTTCCTTGGGCCTAACAGGCTGCATCGAGCTGTATACTCCCCAGGGAGCTGAGATGGTATTTGGAATGTTTCATGTGCCCAATGAGCAGGGATAATGATGTAGCGCCTTGAGCACCAGTCTTGGTGGATACGTGCACTTTATAAATATCCACTATTATTATTATTAAATAATTCTTTGGGTATTCGTAAAAACAGTATTATTGGGTACACCACCCATACGGAACCCCTGGCCAATTTGTTTTGTTTAAATGCACAATTTTAATTTGTATTATTGTGAGGAATTCATTGAATTTAATCAATGATTCTGATGTCGAAATAAAATTAAAATCAGTGCCAACTTCCAATTCTAAATTTTAAGGTGTTTTATTATTGAACTGTTATGCTGTGTATCTTGAAGACTGAATAGATGAACTTCAACTCTGGGTCAGTCTGAAGTTTTCTTTGGAGTATGATCACCCATTATGCACTAGCTCGACTTGGAATCAGGAAGCTCTTTTTTTCTCAATACATTTCTAATACCCAGAGACTCACAATACACTCCGACAGGCTGGCATTATTCAAAACAGATTAACCTTGCGCAAACACTTTTATTTATTTTCTAGTTTTGTTTTTTGGTTTTTTTTAAACATGAATTGTGAGTTTGGGCTCTGTTGTTAATGTTATGGAACACCTTGCAACACTGAGCCTACTGAGTGAAAAAAACATTGACCCAGCAACCCGGAAGGTTCATCAGTCTGGGTAAAATGCAAGTAAATGTAAAACAACTGAATGCAAGATGAACATACATGCAATAGGCCTATACCGTCTCAATTTGAAAATTGCTGAAATACATGCACTGATCTATGGAGGTCAAAATTGTGCCTGCTCTTGAGGGGGGGGGGGGGGGGTCACCTCTGACAAGTGAAGTGTGGGAGATTTGACCCCCTGATCTGTATTGCCATGTTATGATATTTAAAATTATTTTTAGAATCAGTACAACTCTGATTTCACCAGTTTACAGCTTGAGTCTTTTATGAATTATGAACAGAACAGAAATCAGAACATGTACATGTTTAGCATGGGCATCGCGGGATGTACCCGATGTTCCCCAATACCGATGTTCCCCACTACCGATGTTCCCCGAAATCCTTAGGATTAGGGTTAGGGGTAGGGCTAGGGTTAGATTGGTAGGGTTTTTTGGGAACATCGGTATTGGGGAACATCGGTATTGGGGAACATAGGTATGCACACGGCGTTGCGAGGGGGGGGCAAGGGGGGCAAATGTTGGGGGGAATGTCCCTGCCTACCTCAAAAAATGATCAATCGGGAAAATGCTGGAAAATATAGGGACTTTGGGGAAAAAAATGTGCTTTGTCCCCCTCTAGAAAAAATCCTTGAGACGCCCATGATGTTTAGTGAGTTTCAAACATTGCAAAAAAACACACAAATTCAAGAACTGAAATGAAAAAAAGAAGAAGACAAAATAACATTATTTTCGCACCTACCTATCTGGCATTTTTTTTTTAGGCTGTTACCGTAAACAGGCCATTTATTTTGTTTGGCCTAACATGTATAATTATGAAAAATCTGACTGTCCCCAAAACAAGTTGAAACCTGTCGACATACAAACAATTTATCCTGGAGTGAGGTGAGGTACGTAGGTGAGGTAGGATTGGGGGGGGGGGAGGGGGGTTGAGTTGGAAGGGACGAGGGGGACTTCATGCCCCTCCCTCCTTCATAGATCCCATGCAAATGCTCTAGCTACTAAATGTACTCACCTGTTGTAGCTGAGGGGGTGGGTACCTGTGCCTCCTGTTGCATCATGGTAGGGACATCAGTCTGGCAGGCTGCTTCAGATTGTGCAGCCATGGTACTTTGGATCACCCAGCCACAAATGGAAGTCCTGTTTGTCAATGATAAATGAAAAGCTGTAACACACTGGTCTTCATATTCCAGCTTCAATCTCATTCTTCAGCATGAAAACTTGTACCTACAATGTCGTTTATGTTTAGAATAAAGACTATAAGTTTGTATGTAATTCAGCTTGCACATGAATAAAGCCATGCGTACATGGTACATTTTGTGGTCTCGATGGATCACGAGGGTAAAATCTGCGACCTTGGCATCCGAGACCGAGACCAGCACTTTCAAGACTGAGACCAGCCCATTCGAGACCAAGACTCTGATAGGATGAGACAGAGACAAGATCAAGACAAGACCGAGACCGAAAAAAGTGGTCTTGAGTCGCTGGTAGAAACTGCTCCAGACTAATGCACAGTTGACCATCAGTCAGTGAGAGAGGTAAAATGCGACAGTGAAACCTCTTAATTATAGGTTACCCTGATGTTTAGTATAATCCATGAAACCAACAAATTAAGAACCCAAAACGAAAGAAATGAACCATTGCTGTGGCAAAACTTACAGTTAAGTTTGAAGCAGGTTGATTCAGAGACATCCAAGGCGACACTGAAGCACTGCAGCTGCCACACCCAACAATCGCATGACCAATTGACGGAACTACATTATGCAAATTAATCTCTCGATAAGTGTCCATATATGGCATTGACTCAAACCTTACAAGTAAATGATTCACAGCTAACATTGATATTCTGTCACATGCAAGCAGGTTGCACCCAATGAAACAAAACATGCACTTTCCATATTTGTATCTTGTCCTTATAAGTCTATTTTCGTACTTTCAAAAAAATAAAAGGATGTTTTAAATTCTGGCAAATCGCGCATTGATATTTTATATTTAATATATATAAAAACTACATTTGTACCAGTAGGCCTACAGAAACACACATGGGTTTTTCCAAAATATTCTTAGTCAACACTGAAGTCTGTTTACATGTAGTTTGGTCTGCTGTCATGGAATAGGCCTAATACAAAGTTAATAGGTCAATGGATAACTTTCTCTATCAAATGACGCACTTTCATGTGTTTACAAGTGTTATTCTTAGCTCAGCATCATTCAATGCAAATTGATTAACCTTTGAGCCTTTAGTCAACACGTATCGGTACATGTTATGCCTACACAGCTTGGTACACGTATTATAAAACATGTGATACAGCAAATACATTTCGAGTGACATATTTAAATACCAGCATTATGAGAAACTATAAGAAAATGCAATTACAAACTGCTGAAATGATTATTTGAAAGTAGGCCTACATCCTAACACTGGCACTAATGTCTGGACCAACTCTACAAAGGCATCAAGCCTTTCACTTATTAGGAACCATTTTAATTAATAGCCAATCTAACGGTCCAATTAAATTGTTACATATATGTTGAAAAAAAAACTTACCTAAAATTCATCTTCAACCTGTCACTTCCCTGCACAAAGCTCTGATGCTTTCACCAAGAAATCCAGCCACAAATTAAAGAGGGACAACAGTTTTAAAACGTAGATTTCAATTCCTCAAGTTGGAGAATCCAGCGGTTGAATAGCAGGAGGTCGTGGGTTCGAGTCCCACTCTAATCAGCTTGCTGGCAAAGTTTTTTTTTTTAGAATTCTTTATTTTACTGACAGTTTGCGAAGATTTTTTTTTAATTGAGAAAGGTAGAGGAAAATGGGCCTTTCATGAATTGTGTCTTTTGGTTTCCTGCTCAGAGCCAGGTTTCAAGAAATCAGGAAGGCCCCTTATGAATAAACTAAGACATTAGGGTTCAATGACTGCAAACTGCAAGCCTGAAATGTCACCTGGGTGATTGCTGATGTCTATCAGGAAAGATTAAAGGGCCCATGTAATGTAGTTTGTTTTAATGCAATCCTTGAAAATCCACCTTTGTGTCCAATTTAACCTTACTTTCAATTTTTGTTTCGACATATTCCAGGGTATTTTTGTGTCTTTTTTTGTTTTTATGCTATTGCGAATTTCCATAGGGCCTATAGATTAAAACTGTGATATCATACTGGGCAGAAAACTCAATGTTACAGCTACAGTTGCTGGAATTTTGGATTTTGCTGGGGTAAATTTTCTTTCGTGATTCGTTGTTGTATCATACATGGCAGTAAGCCAATGAGCAAATTTTGGGATTCGTAATTTGAACAGAAAACCCATTTAGTTTAGAAACTGAAAAGTGTCTTCCAGAAATGACATCACAGCAAAAGCGCCCTCAGTTGTCCAAAAATATGGACAATTTTAAATGTTTAAAGAAGCGCACTTTTCAAAAGAATTAACCAAAAAGGGATGTCAAATTGTATTCATACATTTAAGTGAAGTAGAAAGTTGCACAAAATGTGTCCCCAAGAAAAGTCATTGTGTGGACCCTTTAAAGTACATGTATAATATTGAAACAAGATTTAATTAATTACACTGAACATTACTTGCCAGTGACGATTTCAGAACCAATTTGGAATCTACTTTGGAGTCAATATTACTCAAGTGCCCAAAATCAATGTGATATTGACCACTGTTATCGTTACAGTGGAGTCTCAATAAGTCAAACCTCGGGGGAACTGGCTCACATTTTGAGGTAAGCAGAGTTTTGAGTTATCCAATGGATTTTCTATTCAACAAAAATTGATGGGAATAAGTTTGTATTTTGAGTTATAGAAGGGTTTTTGAGTTAACAGGTTTGAATTATTGAGATTTCACTGTATTTTAAAAAAAGTGTCTCTGTGTAAGGGAGTGTGGTTGGGCTGCTGAATGAAGCTTTGTGTCAACAAATGACAAAGTGAAAATAACTTTGTCCAAAAAAATAAATTACACACAAAAGAGCTTCCTTGACATGGCAAGGTTGTTTAAACTAATTCCTTTCAGTAGTTTGTGATGTCAAAATATGTGTTTATTGCAACATCAACTTATTCAGTTCAAAAGGCACCGCCATTTTGATTGTGTGGAAAGTCCAATTAAAAAAAAAAAAATTAGGGGGGTAGGGGAGCTGAACAAATCTTGCATGGACCAAAAGCGTAGTTTAAGCAAGTATTATTGTGATACGTCAATGTCAGGCATTCTGGCAAAATGAGACAGAACTGGGCAGAGGTCGAAATGAGGGTTTGGGGGCAGTAGAAAAGAGAATACAATTCTGCTTACAATATTGTTTGCTGCACTCCAATCGGATATTATGTTGACAAGTTATGACTGTTTAAAATTCACGTTTCTCGACACGTCAAAAAAGTAAAATACTGAGAAAAGGCCTTAAAAGTTTCAAGTTTTGTATTCGTGAAAATAAAACATGCCAATTTGTGTTGGTTTCTTTGCTATTCCACAATATTTATACTATTTCTTTAATATCTGTGTAGCAGACATATAAGGGATTACAACTGTGCCCACTTCCGTTGCATTTTGCCAGAATGCCTCACAAAAATTTTAAATGTTACGAACAGTAAGCAAATGTCCCAATGACTGACACCCCTCGTGCCATGTGGTCCAAAGAGGCATAACTGGGCTGAGCTGAGCATGTGTAGCTTGTGAAGAGATCACTTGCAGTGCAACACAAAATGTGTGCATGTGTCTCTATGTGAACCATGTGAACTCATCAATTTGGTGTACGTAAAATGTAATACATTTGATAACTTTTCATAACATTGTTGACTACCGGTAGGCCAAGAGTAAATATTCCCCCGTTTCAGATTACTTCCTGTTTTAAAATGGCGTAGGCAGGCCAGGATTTGTAAAGACAGCACCAGACAAGACAAACCCAGAAAATTGAAATCAAGCTTTGTGCATCAACACACAAAAACACCCATACTGAAATTTGTATCCTTGTGGGGACATTTCTTTGTTCTCATGTAGTAAGGTTTTCGAGTTTGAAAGTGCAGTTTCAAAATGCTCTTATTTTAACCAGAATTAATTTCCTTGGCTGAAATTTGGACTTAATATCACTTTTCTAAAATTCTTCCATTTGCGACACATCAACCCACCTTGAAAATTCCTAGTTTTTGAGTAAAATCCATATATCTATTTCGTGAAAACCTTGTGGAGACGTATTCATCTAGATAGAATTTGCCCTATGGAGACGTATACAATCTTTTGTTCCCTATTGTGCACACGTCTCCAGAGGGCACGGTGTATCAGATCCTGTTTTCCAAAGGTGTTTTCGTGACCTTTTTATGATGTAGAGATTTGACTTTATGTTCAGTGCTGTAAACTGCTCCTACTTCTTCCAGCATTGGCTATTATCTTTACAGTGGCAAGAACCATACATCCTGCATGTACTGGTACGGTGCATGCTTTCACCTAGGCAAAGGAAAGCTTGCAAGTCTCGTCAGAAAACTGAGTTTGAAGGTAACAACCAGAAAGTAAACATACGGACGACAGAAATGTTGTCTTTTTTTGTGGTGAGAAAGTTGCTGAGAAGCATGTTCTTTGAGACGAAATGGACATAAACGATTTTTTACGTAGGTTTTAACTTCTTTTGCGACGTGCACCAGCCAGATACGCGATTGTATTGCAAGAAATTGCAAAATTATTTTAACTGAACAATATATAAAGTGCATCGATAATCAAACATTCTGATATCGAACAACCCTGGGAGTCAACTTATTCAGAATTTAAATCAATTTCACTTATACATTGTACTTCAAATTCATTACTTCAAATAGTGCCGTGATTGATGGTACTCACCATGTAACGATGTATCGCCAGTGTTCGGTTCGCAGGGTGACCTTTGTTTGACCTCCAACAGGACCTCCAGGTGTGTCACATGCTGGAATGATGAAAAACAACAAATCCACAGGAAAATTAGATGGATGATTCTAGAAGAAATGAACAAAAGATATGGAAATGTTTCCATTGTGAATTATCGTACAGCTTATCAAACAAGAAAAATAATGTTGGTCCTCACTTTTCACACCTTTGTCGATTTGGAAACATTAAGAGATTAGACCACAAAATGACTTCACGAATCCTCATTCATGTTATGCCCCAACTTGCAATGGTCGTCAGACCCAGCTTATGTTGTGACTGTCCCAACTTGAGCCAAACTAGATCATTCAAGTAGCAGCAATGGGCAGGCCTAACTTGGGTTGGGCACTGCTACTCATACATGGATGTTAGAGGGCGCCATTTACCAACGAGCGTAGGTGCCGGTGATGAGCACATCCACGGCCATGTGCTGCACAGTGTCATCAGACAAACTGAGCCATTTTCTACACAGCTTTCCTGGAAGTTGCTACAAAAAGATGACATGTTTGATCTGCCTCTGAGCTCCCAGGCCCGGCCTGAGCGTGTGCCCTTGGTCCTACTGTCCTGGCGGTAGGACCATGAAGGCATCCTGGCCCTATCCCGACAATCCTCATCCCAAGGGCCAACTTTACTTTTGTCATCGTTTTGCTGGACAAAATCATGGGAAAAATGTTGCTGGATCAACCAAGTTGGGACAGTCCCAACACAATTGGGACCGACGAGAAGTTGGGGCGTAACACACGTGTCAGTATAGGCTAAGCAAACTGATGCGGCTATTGTAATCCATTAAACATCAAAAAGTCATTAACTTTCATAACCTTCATATTTTCCTAACAAATCAACTCTATATACACAATTCATTTCGATTGTGTAAACATTTTCAAAATTCTTCCAGCAATTCAAGTCATGCATGGATAATTCAATTTATAAATACAATGTTGCAGATGTATCATAGCAGGTTCAGTGAACTTTGATGTTTCTTAAAAATAAAAAAAATATGTTCCTCAATAAAATTCACTTCATGGACCCTGCCAACGTTCAGGATTTGCAGGTCAGCATTTGAGCGTGAGGTAGGCAATTCGTTACCAACACCGTGACCACGAAGTAATCCTCAGTTCTGCATGGGTGCCAAGCACGCATGCTTTTTTTTTTTTTTTTACAGAACCACGTTATTTTCGTTTTCACGAAGTAACAGCCGGCACATTGTGGCACCGGATGCGTGCAATCCATACATTTTCGTTTTCACAAACTAACACTGATTTGTGATTTGTTGACTTGTTTTGCAGATTTTTTGATTACAAGGTATTTATGAGTGGGAATTTCTTGGTGCTTGGCTGTATGTTTCAAACCGGCTAGGGGCATGGCATGGCCCTCGCCTTCGGCCGGGTCATTATTGGCAACCAGACCCTAGCTGGTTTCAACGTACTTGTTTCAAACCGGCCAAATACATATTTATTCCATTAAAATGGTCATTAAGTTCAAGGCTTGTTCATATTATCCCTTTATTTGTGCGTGCCTTTTTTTGGGGGGGGGGGGGAGGAGGAGGGCGGGGAATGAATAATTGAGAGTGACCTACAATAAAGGCATTTTCATTAAACTGATCCAGTCCAACGTGTAAAAATCAAAACATATACATGTAGTGTAAGGTCAGAAACAAAACAGGTTTGTTGAAGGCAACTGCTAAACTAAGGCCGCTTCTTGACTGGCCTTTTACTTGTGCCGTGAATGAACAAGCCTTGGTCAAGGTGTTCTTCAATAGTGCTTTATACAGTGCATAGCGCATGCCCAGCGCATGTCGGATACCATCACGGACAATGTCAACAAACGGCTTGACCAAGGCTACATGTAGTTCCGTCGCGGCGCAAGCAAATCGCAGGTCCACCGAGAGGCCGGCCTATGACCCATCTCCCTCATTGAAGTACTGGGCTGTGAGTTTACTGATAGTAGGGTAATCGGGTATCTGATAAACACATGGGCCGGATTGTGTTTGAATATCTGTCAAAGAGGACAGATACATACTCACATACTCATCTTAAGGTAAAATGGAGTACAACAGAATGTGACTGACACAAAATGATCACACCACAAACAATTGTGAGATACTAACATCATGTATTTTAATATGAAACCTGAATGCAATCCATTTATATGTCTACTTCATCAGGCTATTACTGGGAAAGGAGAATATACCATACTCAAACAAATTATTTGTTAGTCTGAGAGATAAAGCAGACATGGTACGTTACGTATGGGTCCATAAGGGGACATTTTCTTGGACCTGCCCTACTTGCAAAAAGGAGAATTTTCTAGTTATTTTTAAAAGTAGGTCCATTAATGTGTAAATAAAGATGTTAATAAATAAAGAGAAATTTGCAGCATTTTCAGCCACTGCAAAATACAGACAGTGAATTTGACATTACACTCATTTACATGCAAATATTTCAAATTATTCTTTGGGTTTTTTAATAATAAAAAAAAGAAAAAAAAATGAAAACAATGTAAAGCACCTTGTCAGTTGCCCTTTGTGGTTCATTTGATAATTTGAAGAAAACAGAAGCATATCCTTTATTTTCATATTTCATTGAGCAGTTTTAATTTTTAATGAATACAATCCCGAAAACTATCAAAATTTGCACCAAACTTTGTTTAAAATATAAGCAAAATATAACATAAACTTTCTTTGAAAAAAATTATGTACAAAACCGTTACTAATTTGTAGTTGGAATAATCCCCAAAACTACTCCGGGTAAAACTTCAATTGTTAACGTTTGACATATTGTACAATAGTCTTCAGACCATCCGGCCAATGAGGCTCCAAAAATATAATTTTCTTTACAAAATGTACATGTATTTACCATCTTAGACTGGAACGATCACAGAACTTCTCATTGTTTTAACGTGATGCATAAATACAACTGTGGTCAGGCCAACAAGTCTCAACTTGGAAATGGACCGAACCATCCATACAGCCTCAGAAATCAACGACATGGGCGTCGCCATGATTTTTTCTAAAGGGGGGCAAAACATGTTTTTCCCAAAAAAATCCTGTATTTCTCAACATATTCTCGATTTCTCAGTATAAGGGGGGCAGGGACATTTTGCCCCCCCCCCAAACTCATTAAATTAACACCACATGACTTCGCGCCTCTTTTTTTTTTTTTTTCCTGCAGTCAGTTGAATATTGTCAGTGCAGAGTGCAGTATAGGCTGCACATAGTTTTGCAAGAAATTGTAGAAAGCATGGACATTACCTTATGGCATGAATGCTTGTGGATATAATTTCATGTTCACATGCATGCACTCAACCTGTACATTGTTGTACATGTACATGACAAAATACACTGGATGACTGGCTGAAAGTCTTTGGAATTGACAACTTAAAAGCAACAGTTGAACCAAGCAATATGGAGCCTCCATGCCATACACATGTATGCAACACACTCACAAACTGCTTGTATTTGGTAAGTCTACAGCTTGTACTACCAATGGGTCTATATTCCTACATGGTGGGTATTCAGTTTTTGGCTAGATAAAGACAATTTTATTCTGGCTTTGAGTATGTTAGTGTTCATGGTGTATGTGATGTTGAACATTCCTTCATCCAATTGATTGAATTTTTGAATCAGCTGGATATCGGATGATAACTGTTTTTAATTGTGATGCCAACTGGCATAAAAGTGACTAATGGTTGCTTCAAAGATAATTCAAATTATAAACAGAGAATTGTTGCATTAAATTTCTGGCCATTGCTTTTAAAAGCATAACAATGTTAAACAAAAACAAAGAGTGTCCCCATGTTTGTACAGCAATTCTGAGGCTGATAAAGTCTTAAAGAACAATTTTCTTATTTCATATATTTTGATCACAGTCTGTATGTACATAGGTCTATTAAATTTCAAAATGGTGTTAGCTGTGTTAAATATGGTTCAATACATGAAATTATTAAAGCTGATATAACATAAGTAATTTTTGGTATAAATTGTGACATTGAAAATGTATGTTGTAGGATGCCCGTGTCCATGTCACGATAAAGCAGTCATGATAGCATTCACATAGCATGCATCATAGCATGCGAATGCTCTTCTCATAGCATGCGAATGCTATTCTCATAGCATGCGAATGCTATTCTCATAGCATGCGAATGCTATTCTCATAGCATGCAAATGCTATTCTCATAGCATGTGAATGCTGTTATAGCATTCACATTTGCATGCCTAAATAGCATTCTCCATAGCATGCGAATGCTATAGCTCATTTACATAATTCGGGCTTCTGACATGCTATAAAACTGCTATCTGATTGCTATCCTCAAGGAATGCTATGAAAAATGCTTTAGGAAGTACAGACATGGCTTTTTGTGAATGCTATCAAATGGCAGTTCTCATAGCATTCGCATGTTAATTGCATGCTAAAGGAATGCTAAATGACTGCAGTCAAGTTTGGTAAGGGATATAACCCTGAATGATGGGAAGAAGGACCATACCTTATCCCGTCTACCCGATGCCTTGTTGCCATATAGGCTCAACTTAAATTTCAAACAGGCATCCTGGAATGACACATTTTTTAATTATCTGGTTTTTTGTTTTTTGTTAGGTTTCTTGGGGTGTTTGTTTGTTTGTTTGTTGGTGTTTTTTTTTTCATTGCACAATTCCTGAATATTTCACATTCTTCGTTATTGATTTATGTAGATAGTGAACAGCTAATTGTCTTACATGTTGTGCGACCCTACTGACCTACATCAAGAATGTCTTACAATGTTTGCCCTTGAGAATTAGGATTGAAACATTAGGCTCTCTAAGTTTGTTGATTTTCTTGTAAATTTCATTTCCTTTTATGGAGAATGTTATCATATTGATATTGTTATGCCTAGCACATGTAATTCAAGAGTGGGCTTGGCAAGAGAGAATTACAATGTAACCCTAAGTGATGGGAAGAGGGACTGTAACTCATCCCATCCATTCAATGCCTTGTTGCTACCAAGATCCAAGTCAGTAAGTCTGGGCATGTTACCTACAGCTGAGGCAATGTGTGGAATGTCTGACCGTGTCAAATCGCAATAGCCCAGCTCCAGCTTATTTAAGTGCATCATTTTGGGCAATTCCTTGGCCCACAATGCAGCACATCCACCCAATGACTTGTTGCTACCAAGATCCAAGTCAGTCAGTCTGGGCATGTTACCTACAGCCGAGGCAATGTGTGGAATGTCTGACTGTGTCAAATCGCAATAGATCAGGTTCAGCTTATTTAAGTGCATCATTTTGGGCAATTCCTTGGCCCACAAGTCAGCAGATCCGCTCAATGTCCTGTTGCCATCAAGGATCAAGTCAGTCAGTTTGGGCATGTCATGTACAGCTGAGGCAATGTGTTCAATGTCTGTGCTCTGAAGTTTGCACCTGCTTACTTCAAGTTTCTCAAGGCTTGTCAAGTGTTTGATATGAGGGGCCCATTCTACAGCTCTACCTCCCAATGTACATGTATTGCAATCAAGTATGTCAAGACTGGTCAAGAGATAGTTGCATTTCAGTGATGACAGGATTTTCTCAAGCTCACCCTTCACTAAAGGACACCAGTAGAGCCTCAGCCACCAGAGGTTTTCCATGTAACCCAGGGCAAAGGCTAAAACACTGACTGAAGACACCTTAGAGACCTTCATGGTTTCAATGCATGCCAGTTGTGACACCTGGAATTCTGACCTACAGATGATTTCAAGAAGGTATATGAGAATGCGGAAATCAGTATTGTTATTCACCTCGATATCTGATGGGATGAGTGAGTAGCTGGTGAGACACCGTGGGACCTTTCTGGATTGGCTTTCAAAAAAACATTGTCTACTGATAGCTTGTGTAACAGCTTTTTGGTACATGCACCCGGGCTTATTTTGCTCCTTGAATTTACATTCAAGAAAGGTTACAATGTCTGTCATACACTTTTCATTGTCACCACAACAAAAACGTAAAAGGAACTCATTTGAAACAATGCCCTCAACTGACCCGCAAAGTTGCCTTAATTGTTTTTGAAATTTTCTCAGTGGTACAACTTTGTACACTGTACTCTGTACAAATCCCTGCCTTGACAAACGTACACTTTGCAAGTATTTCCCAGCACAGTATTCCTGAATAGTCTTGTGCATGAATTGTATGTTGTTGTGGCATTTGAGGTTTTTGATAACTCTCTGCTGGGTTAGGATGCCTGCTTTCAGTGCCAGGTCCAGCGCATTTGGTTCAAACTCATCTTTTTGAAATGAGAAATTCTGGTCAGCACTTACAAATCCACTCAGTGCAGTTTTCCCTATAGCAATCACTGTTTTTGATGCATCATTGGAGCTATATCCTTTTCTTGTGAACATGTAATCAACTGCCTCAGTGAAGAGGCGTGAAGTTGTTTCGGGGAGTTGTTTTTTCTCCCTCCACAACAAACACATGAGAAGGAGAAGCATTGGATTTGTGGAGAAATCGAGCAGTGTGTTGGACTTTTCAATGTTTTGGATCAGTGCACTGCCACTATCAGGATCTTCATAATAGAATTTCCGAATGTATTCATTAACATCTTCCTTGGTAAACCCCAGAACCTCTATGTGTGTGCAAGGATTTTGGACAAGTGATTTTGACATCAGTGTCTCAAGATGAGAGGGGCGGGTCGAGACAAAAATGCAACACTTCCTGTAATCTGTTCTATTGAGCGCTTTTAGGATAGAGCCGAATGAGGCTGCATCAAGTGTTTTGGTCCTCATTTCATCAAAACCATCCAAAAGTATCAAGACCTTATTTGAGTTGTCCTGAATATATTGATCAAGTTCATCTTTGACTACTCCTGACTTTACGCCTAAAAGTTGATCAAAAATGGAATCAACAAGATCAGATTCTTGGAACAGGGCATACATCTTTAAAAGAAAAAGAAGCTTGAATCTTTTCAGGATTTCACATACCTCATCGGCCCAGTCATATGCAATCTTGTCAAAAATGGTTGACTTCCCGACACCACCAATGCCAAATAAAATACCACGATTGAACTCTGTCTCAGGCCAATTTTTCAATATTTTCTCGTACTCTGTGGAATATACAGTCTCGTCAGAGTATTCTTTTTCTAAAGTACCTTTCTTTGTTCTAACCCGCAATTTCGTGTAAATGCCAACAATGGGTCTTTGATCATCAGGAGCCCCAGGGTTCAACTGAACATAACTCCCCGTTGTCTTGTAACATGTCCTCAAAATGTCCCTGGTCTTGTTACCAACTTCTTGGTGGAGATCCCCCACTCTTGGTTCTTGGTCTGGTTTCTGACTCTGTGGAGGTACTCCTATTGAGGTCAAAGAAGCAACATGTACATGTTATAGTAAGCAGAAGGTCATGGGTTCGAGTCCCACCAGAGTACTTTTTTCTCATAATCATGAGACAACACTAAGTATGCAATGTTTAAAACCCAATAATAAATGTACATGTACATGTATTACTTAAACACTGTTTCTGAAACAATTGAAAAATCTTCTTCAACAGAGGCAAATATGTAAAACAAATGGTGACTTGAGATTTACATTTCGTAAGTAAGGCAGCGTACAAATAAATTTGCCAAAAACAAAATTAATTGAATGAATGTTTTGGCTTTTGTACTTCTGTTGGACACAAAATGTCAGATGTTGGTTTATAGTACTTCCACATATTTTTGTTACACCAACAAAAAAAAATCAGACAAAAAACAGGTAACTGCAGGTGTAAGCCTAAAAATGATTCCATTATTCCATTAAGGGCTGTCCATTTTCGAGTAACTTAGTATCTGATTACTGGAAACTGCGTTTGACCGAATATTCAGATATTTGGAACTGCCAGCTGCAACTGTGTGCTGTACCGGCACAAAGTTGCATGTGCCAGTTAATGGCGTGCAGCGATCAATATGGGGCGCTGGAGTGTTTTGCAGACTTGCAGTAAGTGTTTTATAACTATCTAAGGGCTTTAACCTGCTAAAAGGATGTTAACAATAATCCGCCGTCGACAAAAAGTGGCACCTGACAATGAAGCACCAGTATAATGAAATAACAAAACAGTCGTTATAATGTGCATAGTTTGTTTGTTTACGAATACCCCAACTGGCAAAAAGCTATTTCGAATATACAGTTGATGACCAATTGAAAATGGAGTACTCGATGTTTTCGGACAGCCCTAATTCCATTCATTCAAGTATAAATGCAAAATTAATGTGTCACTTCAATGCTACATGTATATTCACCGTTTTTCACCTTTTAAAAAAAAATGTGCACACACAATAAGGGGCGTCATTTGGCGTGGGTACAAATTACAAGACTTTTTACCCGCTATAAAATAGCGCCCTTCTAATGTGCTCACCATTATATTCTATTACAAACTGGTTTATAGTTGTAGCAAAGAAATTGGAGACTCTCTCACAGAATTGGCAATCTGCCTTTTGTGTCCATGTTTGTGTAATAGATCACCTCCCCCCCAAAAAAATACATTAACATCTGATCTAAGATATCAATTAGTGTAACAAACAAGATAATATTTGCCTGCTCCATCCGACGGCCAGCTGTAAGTGATACTAACTCCACTTGAACCAACAATGGTATGGCAGTGGCTACCACTGACTGTGCCCATGTTTCCAATGGCTCCAGTTCGTTGTGGGGAATCTAAAATCAGAGGAATTAAACTATCCTTTAAAGGATACCGACAAAACGATTCATGTACATGTACTTGATTTCATCTCTCGTTGTCATCTGTTTTTGCAAAACTTTGACTTTTAAAGGTAGAGTACCAGTAGATCATTTGTCATTTTTGCATTTGTTTCTTTTGAAGTAACAAAAGTCCTCAAAATCTAAAGACAGGTGCTTAACAAAAATAACAACTAACCTGATGAACTTTTAGCTCTGTGAATGCTGTATATTCTGAGAAAACAAACTGGTAGGATCTCATTTTCAATTCAAGAGTTGCAGTGCCATGTCATGAATTGATTGCAGCCGATTGCAGCCACGTTACATCATGAACTGAACCAACAAATCATAGCAACCGCATGCGCATGTGCAGCCATTCACGGATTCGCCCAATTATATACATGTACCAACTACTAACAGAAATTTCCAAAAATGCATCAATTCACCATCTTTGGTAATGACCTTCTTTTAGTGTTTTCTTCAAAATGACAGCATGCCACAAGGAATTTCACAGGGAGTTTAGTGCCATTACTATCTTTAAACTACCGGTAAGTAAGCTTTCAAAAAGATTTGGTCAGTTACATTTTGGATAGCTGCAAATGATCTATTCTACCTTTAATGAAGATATATAATTAAGAGAAATCTGATTGTCCAAAGTTGAAACCTGCAACTTCAATAAAAATCTTGGGGTGTGTGTGAGTGTGTGAGTTGAGTGGGTAGGGGGAGTTAACGCCCCTCCCTCCCTTCCTCATTGACCCCATTCAAATAATCTAGCTACTAAATGTACTCACCTGTTGTAGCTGAGGGGGTGGGTACCTGTGCTTCCTGTTGCATCGTGGTAGGGACATCAGTCTGGCAGGCTGCTTCAGATTGTGCAGCCATGGTACTTTGGATCACCCAGCCACAAATGGAGGTCCTGTTTGTCAATAACAAATGAAACGCTGTAACACACTGGCCTTCATTCCAACTTCAATCTCATTCGTCAGCATGAAAATGTGTACTATAAAAGTTTCAGTGTTTAGAAAGCGAGTAGCAGTAGTTGTCTCAATGTACCATTTATTTGTTAATAAATTCGTGTTTGTCACTCTAATGCTTGGAACTGTCCTCCACAAGTTTGTATGTTATTCAGCTTGCACATGAATAAACCCATACATAATAGGGACATTTTGTTGTGGTCTCGACGAGTCTACCAAGACCGACACCGGCGCTTTCAAGACTGGACCAGCCCACCCGGGACCGAGACTTTAGGGCCAGGCTGAAACAAGACCAAGACCAAAAAAAAAGTGGTCTCGTGTCACTTATAGCAACTGCACCAGACTAATGCACAGTTCACTGTCATTCAGTGAGATCAGTAAAATGGGACTGCAAAACTTATTAACCCTAACAATCCCATACTAAACTAGTAAATTGGGTTAGGCATACCTATATAATCAGAGTCCAAAAGTTTGGGTGTAGGGTTTGCCATATAGTGTTGGAATTTGCAAGAGTGACATAGGTTCCTAGTAAATCACTCAAGGGGGTTAGGGCTAATAGGCTACCCCTGACATTTAATACAATCCATGAAACAAAAACAAGAAACCAAAAAACAAAAAGAAATGAACCTTTGTTACGGCAAAACTTACCGGTACAGTTAAGATTGTAGCAGGTTGATTCAGAGACGTCCAAGCATTACAGCACTGTACATGAAGCTGCCGCACCCAACAATCCCATGACCACTTGACGGAACTATATTATGCAAATCAATCCCTCAATAAACTTCCATATATGGCACTGACTCAAACTTTACAAAAGTTACAAGGTCATGATTCACAAGTGCTTTGAAATTCTGCCACATGCAAGCAGGTTGCATCCAATGAAACAAAACATTGCACTATCCATATTTGCATGCTGTCCTACTTTGTCTGTAGAATATCTTAATAAAAAATAAAGGCTATTTATATAATCCTGGAAACCCGCACATCGATACAAACATATATACTACATTTGTCCCAGAAGGCATACAGAAAAGGTGTACATCTGGGTTTTCCCAAAATGTTTTATTGTCACCACTAGCCTGGAGTCAAGAATGGAAAGTTTTGTGTGGTCTGCTGTTATGCAAAGATCTACAAAGTTGACGGGTCAATGGGTGACCTTTCTTTTCAAATAACCTGATTTTGAACGTTCACAAGTGTTATTTTTAGCTCAGCATCTTTTCAATGCGACTAATTCACTTTTGAGGCTTCAGTCAACACGTAGGTGTATATTGACCTCAACAGCTTGGTATACAGCAAATGTATATCTAGTGACATATTTGTAATACCCGCATTATGAGGAACTACACTCAACCAAAAAAGAAAGACCTCCCTAATATTTTGTTGTCTTACTCAAAAACTACTGAGCACATCTTGCTCAAATTACAACTAATCAGTACAGAAGATCCTTAGCAATCCAGCCATACTCTTTGTTTGGCCAAAACAGTGATAATGGGTACACAATTATGCAATTTATGACAAATGCTACCGCACAAACGTTGCATTTTTGTATAGGTGCAAGGTGAGTGTGAACCACAACTTGCACGTATACAAAAGTGCAACTGTTTTCGGTATCATTAAAAAAAAAATTTTGTCATAAATTGCATCATGTCGTACACATTATCACTGTTTTGAGCCAAAAAAAGAGTATGGCTGGATTGCTAAGGAATTTCTTTGCTGATTAGTTGTTATTAAAAAGTATTGGAAGGGGGGGGGGACTTTCCTTTTTTGGTTGAGTGCATGATACAATGCAATTCGAAAGTGCTTGAATAAGTATTTGCAAGTAGGCCTACATCCTAAAGCTGGCACTAATGTATAGCCCGATTCTATAAAAGCATCAGGCCTTTTCAATAGCCAATCCAACAGTCCAATTAATTGTTACAAATATATTGAAAAAAAAAAACTTAGCTAAAGTTCATCTTCAACCTGTCAATTCCTGCACAGAGCCCTGATGCTTTCACCAAGAAATCCAGCCGCAAATTAAAGACAGAGAACAGTTTTAAGACGCAGATTTCAATTCCTCAAGTTGGAGAATCCAGCGGTTGAATAGCAGGAGGTCTTGGGTTCGAGTCCCATAAGCTTGCTTGCCAAGGGTTTTTTGATAGAATTCTTTATGTCACTAGCAGTTTTTTTTCTTTTTTCTTTCTTTAATGGGTCATTTCTTTACGCCGTCTCGATTCTTCATAAGAATAACTACGCAAATCGTAAACGAACAAGAAATTAAGGGGAGCCGATGGTGTAGGATCATCATTTCTTAACCCTAAAAGGGCCTGCAACTGTTTTCGGTATCATTAAAAAAAAAATTTTGTCATAAATTGCATCATGTCGTACACATTATCACTGTTTTGAGCCAAAAAAAGAGTATGGCTGGATTGCTAAGGAATTTCTTTGCTGATTAGTTGTTATTAAAAAGTATTGGAAAGGGGGGGGGGGACTTTCCTTTTTTGGTTGAGTGCATGATACAATGCAATTCGAAAGTGCTTGAATAAGTATTTGCAAGTAGGCCTACATCCTAAAGCTGGCACTAATGTATAGCCCGATTCTATAAAAGCATCAGGCCTTTTCAATAGCCAATCCAACAGTCCAATTAATTGTTACAAATATATTGAAAAAAAAAAACTTAGCTAAAGTTCATCTTCAACCTGTCAATTCCTGCACAGAGCCCTGATGCTTTCACCAAGAAATCCAGCCGCAAATTAAAGACAGAGAACAGTTTTAAGACGCAGATTTCAATTCCTCAAGTTGGAGAATCCAGCGGTTGAATAGCAGGAGGTCTTGGGTTCGAGTCCCATAAGCTTGCTTGCCAAGGGTTTTTTGATAGAATTCTTTATGTCACTAGCAGTTTTTTTTCTTTTTTCTTTCTTTAATGGGTCATTTCTTTACGCCGTCTCGATTCTTCATAAGAATAACTACGCAAATCGTAAACGAACAAGAAATTAAGGGGAGCCGATGGTGTAGGATCATCATTTCTTAACCCTAAAAGGGCCTGCAACTGTTTTCGGTATCATTAAAAAAAAAATTTTGTCATAAATTGCATCATGTCGTACACATTATCACTGTTTTGAGCCAAAAAAAGAGTATGGCTGGATTGCTAAGGAATTTCTTTGCTGATTAGTTGTTATTAAAAAGTATTGGAAAGGGGGGGGGGGGGGACTTTCCTTTTTTGGTTGAGTGCATGATACAATGCAATTCGAAAGTGCTTGAATAAGTATTTGCAAGTAGGCCTACATCCTAAAGCTGGCACTAATGTATAGCCCGATTCTATAAAAGCATCAGGCCTTTTCAATAGCCAATCCAACAGTCCAATTAATTGTTACAAATATATTGAAAAAAAAAAACTTAGCTAAAGTTCATCTTCAACCTGTCAATTCCTGCACAGAGCCCTGATGCTTTCACCAAGAAATCCAGCCGCAAATTAAAGACAGAGAACAGTTTTAAGACGCAGATTTCAATTCCTCAAGTTGGAGAATCCAGCGGTTGAATAGCAGGAGGTCTTGGGTTCGAGTCCCATAAGCTTGCTTGCCAAGGGTTTTTTGATAGAATTCTTTATGTCACTAGCAGTTTTTTTTCTTTTTTCTTTCTTTAATGGGTCATTTCTTTACGCCGTCTCGATTCTTCATAAGAATAACTACGCAAATCGTAAACGAACAAGAAATTAAGGGGAGCCGATGGTGTAGGATCATCATTTCTTAACCCTAAAAGGGCCTGGTTATTTTAACCATCTCTCAGCCGGGGGGCGGATTCCGCCCCCCCCCCCAAGATCTTGGCCATCGAGTGACGAAAAATTTTGAAACTCAGTACATGCATGGAGCAACTCTTCATGGTTTTGGAATTATCGCTAATTAATTATTAATATGTATGAATAGTAATTCTGGTCCGTGAACACAACGTTTATGGGAAAATTCAGTTTTCACGGCACAAAGCGCCGGAAAATTTTTCGCTGCGCGACAACCCCTGGTCTGATTTTATATTTTTGGTGTCAAAAGATGCGTTAAGGCTCGAGGCTAAAAAGTCATAACAGCTTGGGTCGCGAAAACATTTTTTTTAAAGGCTATCGTATAAAAAGTCGAGGGGGGGGGGGTGGATTCCAACCAACCCCCCCCCCCCCCCGGCCTTTTAGGGTTAAAGCGATTTGGCATTCTGGAGTCTGGACTAATTGAGAAAGATGAAGGACAACGGGCCTTTCATGAATTGTGTCTTTTGGTTTCCTGCTCAGTGCCAGGTTTCACGAAATTAGGAAGGCTCCTTACGAATAATATACAAATTATATTGACTGCCTGGAGTTATGTAGTAAAATTAGCCTCCCGAGGTGATCCATGAAGCATTCTATTTTTCCCGAGGCTTCATGGATCACCGAGGGAGGACAGTTTTACTTCATCACGAGATAAAGCAGTCATTTTTTTTGTTTTATAACACCTCTCCCACAGATTATGCTTGATTTTAGGTGATAACTGATTAATTTAATCTGAATATAATAAAAATTAACTTTTATTTAAATACAAAATTAGTTGAAAATTAACTTGCACTTTTTGTAACTACCCCTTCGCAAAATGTTTGAACCCCATCTGTAGTGCATGCTTGGAAACAATATGCGCAACGGGCAATGCGCAACGGGCAACACAAACACCCGTATGGGCAATTCCACCGTTACTCACGTTACATTTTCGTAACGTGAGTAACCGATTTTGAGTGTTTTGTTTATCATACATAACACACTTTTCTGGATGTCATCTTTGGTGCTTAGGTAGGTCTAGGTCTGCTCTATCTACCATGGGGATAACAGCTATTAAACATTTTCAGTAAGGTAATTACAGCGCAAGGAAACTCAAAAGTACATCAAAAATGTAACGTAACCCTGAAATTGCTCCTATGCATTTTTGCACACAGTGCGTATAGTACTTTGGTTACTACGGTAATAGTAAGGTACTTTGGTTGCTATGGGTACAGTAGGGAGGGCGGCTATTGGCATGGCTCAAGAGCATAGTTTAAGCAAATATGTAAATTCCATTCAACTATTTAAAAACCATTTTTTGAAAAACAAAGATACAAAGATAAATTGACTAGGGGAATTATAACAATTTTTGAAAAGTAGGACAAAGAAACTGACTGGAGTTTGGCTTGAACCCACGACCTCTGAATAATTATTCCGGTGCTCTACCAACTGAGCTATCCAGCCCTATGTTGGCGGTGCCCCAATTTGTCAACATCTTTGTTCAAGGGACGCTAGTCAGAAGCCATAAACCGGTCGTAGCCAGGGATCACATCCAAAGTCATGAAACAGACCCAGAAATGGTTATCTGGATATTGCAGGTTTAAACCCTGCTCAAGTCAATTTCTTTGTTCACTTTTTCAAAAGTATAGTATAAAAAAAAAAAAAAAAGTGTTTTTCCTAATAATTGTAATTTCCATCGTACGAAAAGTAAGCAAATGTCCCAACAATGACTGACATCCCTAGTGCAAGAATGTGGTCCAAAGCGACATTTACTGAGTTCAGCTGAGTTGAGTTGAGCATATGTAGCTTGTGAAGAGATCACGTGCAGTGCATCGCAAAATGTGTGCATGTATGTGACATTACGTCTCTCGCTGAGCCACGTGTGTTAAGTAATTTGGTGTACGTAAAATATATGTGTCATCACTTTTCGTAATATTGATGACTAGGGAGTAGGCCAATAGAAAAAAAATTCCTCTTTTCAGATCACTTGCTGTTTCAAATGAGTGCAGGCAGGACAGGATTTGTAACTTGCATGTATATAGACAAAGTCAGAAAAGACAAACCCAGAAAAGTGAGATCAAGCTTTGTGAATGATCACACATAAACCTGTTTTCTAAAGATGTTTTCGTGACCTTTTCATGATGTAAAGATTTGACTTTATGTTCAGTGCTGTAAACTGCTCCTACTTCTTCCAGCATTGGCTATTATCTTTACAGTGGCATGAACCATACATCCTGCATGTACTGGTACGATGCATGCTTTCACCTAGGCAAAGGAAAGCTTGCAAGTCTCGTCAGAAAACTGAGTTTCAAGTAAACAAACCGGAAAGTCAACATACGGGCGGCAGAAGTGTTGTCTTTTTGTGGTTACTGAGAAGCATGCTTGTTGAGACGAAAAGGACATAAAGGATTTTTATTTTATTTTTAGGTTTTAATTTTTTTTTGCAATGTGCATCAGCCCGATACGTAATTGTATGGCAAAAACTTGCAACATACGGTAGTTTGCAAATATATATATTGAATATAATCCATATTTGCTTTCAAAATGACAAACATCGAAAATCAAAATCGAAAGACCCTAGGAGTCAATTTATTTAGAACAATTCAATCAATTTCACTCATAAACTGTACTTCAAATTCATTACTTCAAATAATGCCGTGTCTTTCTCGAGCATTCATGGTACTCACCATGTAACGATGTATCGCCAGTGTTCGTTTCGCAGGGTGACCTTTGTTTGACCTCCAACAGGACCTCCAGGTACGTCACATGCTGGAATGATAAAAACAACAAATCCACAGGAAAATTAGATGGATGATTCTGGTAGAAATGAACAAAAGATATGGGAATGTTTCCACTGTGAATTATCGTACAGCTTATCAAACAAGAAAGATAATGTCCAGGTCCTCACTTTTCACACTTTTGTTCATTTGCAAACCAACTATGCCCCAACTTGGTCGTAGGACCCAATTGTGTTGACTAGATCACTCAAGTTGCAATGGGCAGGCCTAACTTGGGTTGGGCACTGCTACTCATACATGGATGTTAGAGGGCGCGCATTTACCAACGAGCGTACGTGATGAGCACATCCACGGCCATGTGCTGCAAAGTGTCATCAGACAAACCGAGTCATTTTCTACAAGGCTACCCTGGAAGTTGCTACAAAAAGACGACATGTTTGATCTACCTCTGAGCTCCCAGACCCAGCCTGAGCAAGTGCCCTTGGTCCTACCGTCTGAATGGTATAGGACCAAGCACCCTAGCCCTGTCCCACCAAACTGTACTTTTATCATGATCGTTTTGATGGGAATAAGGTTCCTGCCCAAGTTGGGCCCTCCCAACTGATCACCCATGTTGATGATACAGTCCCAGCATGTGTTTGGACTGATAACCAAGTTGGAATGTTTAACACGTATCAGTTGGCTAAGCAAACTGATGCGGCTATTGTAAATGCTATTGAAGATCAAAACGCCCTTTACTTTCATAACCTTCATGTGTTCCTAACAATTTACACAATTTATTTTGATCATGTAATTTTTTTTCAAAGTTCTCCCAGTAATTCAAAAGTCATGCATGGATAATGCAATTAATGAATATAATGTTGCAGGTAAAGTATTGTAACAGGTTCAGCTCCTGTGACCTTTGACATTTCTTAAAGGTCAGATTACCACAAAATATGTTCCTCAGTGAAACTCACTTCATGGACCCTCCCAACCTTCATGATTTGCAGGTCAGCATTTAGCACGAGTAGGCGGACAATTTACGTACAATTTACAGCGTGCAAGGGCGAGATATGGGAGATATGCGCCATCACTGAGGACTGAGGGGTTGTGGAAAAGGTTATATAACCCAAATAAAATCTACAATCGCGTTACAAAATTAAAACAGGATTAACAAGTCAGGTGTGTTTACAAACACAAATGCCCTGCAACCATGACTGTTTCCATGACATATAACACCACTCTTTTAACATCAACTTACATGTACCTTGGTCACATGGAATGTTCATTGACAGCATTAGTACGTGTCTTCTGTAGGTTTTATATGAATTAATCCCTAATCCGTATGATCTCAGAATAAATACTAGATTTCTATTGTTTTAGTCACTGTGACCTTGACCCTTGACCTTTTGGTCCCAAATGCAAATGGCTTCTTAGGATTGCCAAGGACAATCCACAAACCAAATTTGAAGTTCATATGTAAAGTATATCTCAAGTTATCACGCTGACAAAATTTCTTTTGTTTTTGCCACTGTGACCTTGACCCTTGACCTTTCGGCCCCAAATGAAAAAGGCTTCTTAGGATTACCAAGGACAATCCACAAACCAAATTTGAAGTTCATATGGTAAGTATTTCTCAAGTTATCGCGCTGACAAGATTTGTCCGGACACACCCAACCACCCACCCCACACACCCACCCACACACCCATACTGACAGACAGACAGACAGCCAGACACACACACACCCACCCACGGAAGGACAAGGCGGAAACAGTATGCCCCTTCGGCTTCGCCGCGGGGCATAAAAATTAAAACTCTGTGTTGAAAGGCAGGTGGATACATGCACATGTATGCATGGTGTTGAATCCTGCATGATTACGATTATCAAGTGACAGTTATTGTGATTTGTTCATGTCTTCTCAAAGTAAAACATTCTGGATGTGCTTCTATGCAAACATACATTGTGCCAAGTTGTCCTTTCAGTCAAAATCAATCAAGTGACTGTTTTCAACAGTTAAGAGATCCCAGCCCACATAAAGCAGGATTGACTGGCTGGGACTGTTTATGTCACTTGATACAGCTATGCCTTGACTGTAGGTGATTGATAAGCCAGCTGTGCCTACTTCCTGCCTGTTTATGCTGTTGACTGGATTTGACAAGTCAGAGTGCTTGCTTAAAATATGATCTGAATATTATTGACTAGCAACGCATGTAAAACGCATGGCATACATGTAGGAAGATAAAACAGTATGTCTGGATGTGCTCTTTACACCCGAAACTGTTCCAAGAGGGTTTTCACATATACCATTTATAGAACAATGGAACTCATCAGTGGTGCATGCATGATCACAGGAATGCATCCAAGATGACAATTGCTAACTGCTCCTAGTTCATGATAAACCAACAGTCATCAGGCCAAAAAAAAAAATAAGTCGGTCTCTGGTCCGCGCGCGCGTCGATTTTAATCATGCACGTCGATCTTTTTTTTCCCCAAAATGTTCAGCGGTAGCTCCAACAGCGCCCTCTATTTCCGCACCTCCTCAATTTTTTTTTTACCAAAGAGCACCAAGGAATGGGAAATTGCACCATCACCAATGTACATGAGGACACCAAAAAAGCAAAATAGTACCCCACCTTGTCTGTACAATCCAAGCTTGAAGAAAAAAAAAAGCCGCGTGGCTGCGTCAATTCCGGAACTTTGGTCTGACCAGAGACTGAATATTTTTATTTTTTGGCATAAAATACCTGAGCCAGTTCACCCTTTCCTAGGCTACAGACCTTCTTAACAAGGAAACCACCTTTGATCGTTCCCTGAATGTGGTTTAATCAATTGTACATTGTGGAATGGGATGGTGAAAGATTATCACTTTCAATTGTTTTTTTTTTCAAATGTGGCTTTTAACATTAGGACCTGTTTAATCACAAATTTTAAATTATTCATCGGAGCAGACTAATAATTTGTGATTTACTTTCAGTCATTGCTTTCATTTCTGTTCGCAAGTTAAAAACATGAGGATTTGACCTCACTTTCAATTTAATATGGCCAACTCATGAATAAGGCCTATTGGTCGAGAAATGTCATGTGGGTGGTTTAAGCCACTGACAACACATCAGTTAACCCAATTCCTGTGTTCTGCACCACATCACCTAGTATGCGCAGCATGCACGCCAATTTCCATAGGAGATTCTGAGCACTGCATGGACGAGGCAAGTACACAGACATGGCCAGAGGGGTGTTTAACTAAACACAAAGTAATTTGCTGAACAAAATAGTTGGACATTTGTGAATTTTTGAATACTTATGACTTTTTGACCAAAAGTTATTTATGAATGGGAATAAATAATGTGCTTGGCAGGTATGAAACAAAGTATGTTTAAAACCAGCTACGGGCTTGGTGGAGAATAATGGCCTGAGTCGATTGGCAACCAGGTCCCTAGCTGGTTTTTAACACACCGGTACTCGTTTAAAACCGGCTAAGCACATATTTATTCCCTTTGTTTGTGGGTGACTTTTTGGGGGGGGGGGGGCACCCTCCAAAAAAATATTGGAGAGATACCTACAATGAAAGTACCGGTACTTTTTTTTCCAACCATTTCGGTCCAACATGTAAAAGTCAAAAAGAAAGTGCTGAAACAAAACAAGATTGTTGAAGGCAACAAACTATGACCCATCTTCATTGAAGTAGGGCTGTGAATTTACAGATAATAGGGTTTCAGATAAACACATGGGCTGGATTGTGTTTGATTATCTGTCAAAGAGGACAGGGATGATGGTGGGTTTGAACCATTCAATTCTGAGCAAACAACACTATACACTCTTCCTCGCATACTCATCTGAAGGTAAAATGCAATACAACAGAATGGGACTGACACAAAATGATCACACCACAAACAATTGTGAGATACTAACATCATGTATTTTAATATGGAACCAGAATGCAATTCATATGTCTACTCCATCAGGCTATTACTGGGCAAGTCCAAGAATCGCACACTTACGTCCCAGGAAAGTTTAATCCTCTATGAAGCAATTAGATCAGTGTGTTTTTTGTATTCTACTGTTGGGCATCTGAAAGGAGAATACTGTACCCACAAACAATTTTGTAAGTATTTGTGATAAAGAAGACAATTAAGGTATGTTATGTATGGGACTACAAGGAGACCTTTTCTTGGACTTGCCCGACTTGCAAAACAGGAGAATTTTCTAGTAATGTTTAAGAGTGGGTCTATTAATCTGTGATTACAGATATAAATGTTAAAAAAAGTCTTTTATTTAAAAACTTAATAAATAAAGAGAAACATTCAGCGTTTTCAACCACTACAAAATACAAAGGGTGAATTTGACATCAAACTCCATTTACATCCAAATGCCAGAATATTGTGTTTTTTCTAAATAACGAAAACAATGTAAATGAACAAAATTATAACACACCAATCAGTTGCCCTTCGTGGTTTATTTGAAGAAGAAATAAAGGATATCCTTTTTTTCATATTTCATTTAGTAGTTTTAACTTCTAATGAATATAATCTCGAAAACAACCCTCGCACCCCTTCAATGCTGGGTCAAATCAGTTATTCCTTCATCTTTTAGCAGTTTTTAAAACTGATCTTCCCACCAACCTTTGTACCAAAGTTTGTAGCAAATATAAACAAAATATAACAAATTTTCTTTAAACAAAACCACCTATGTACAAAATCCCAAAACTACTTTGAGTAATACTTAATATTTCAACCATTTTACTTAAGTACAATTAATTAAGCCACTTGGCAAACGAGTCTCCACAAATATAATTTTATTTACAAAATGCACATGTATTTACCATCTTAGACTGGAATAATCACAAAACTTCTCATTGTTTTAACATGATACATATATTCAACTGTTGTCAGGCCAACAAGTCTCAACTTGGAAATGGACCAAACCATCCATACAGCCTCAGAAATCAACAAATACCATATATCCACTGGGTTTTCAAATTAGTGATGTTTCCATGCACACACGTAAAGATTTGAGGTCTACAGTCATTTTGTTTGCCACTTCAAAAAGTTTCCAGATGTGGAATCTACACTTATTCACAAACATGGAGATTGTGATAAACCAGGGATCTTATTTGCATTAACTACTGTTGTTTTAAGAAATAGTTTACTGAAGATCTGAAATCAGGAATGTATTATGACGTTAATGTAAAATTGCAAAAAGGCATCCTGGTTGAACAACACATTTGTAACTATCAATTTGTTGTTATTGTTGTGGTTTTTTTTAGGGGGGGGGGTTGTTTGTTTGTTTGTTTTGTTTGGAATTTGCACAATTCCCTGGTTTATCAAAGTATCAATTATTGTTTTATGTGGATAGTGAACAGCTAATTGTCTTACATGCAGTGTGACCCTACTGACAATCTAAACTGGGAATGTGTTACGATGTTTTGCGGCCTTTGAAAATGGTAATGCTTAGGATTGAAAAATTAGGCCCTTTGATTTTGTTGATTTTCTTGGAAAATTTTATTTCCTTTTATTGACAATGTTATCATTTTTATATTGTTATGCTTAGTACATGTAATTCTAGAGTGTGCTTCGCAAGGGAAAATAAAATAAAACCAGAAGTGATGGAAAGAGGGACTTTAACTTAGGCCTATCCCATCCACGCAATGCCTTGTTGCCATATAGGCCCAACAGTGTCAGGCTTGACATGTTACCCACAGCCCAGGCAATGTGTGGAATGTCTGACTGTGTCAAATTGCAGTAGCTCAGGCTCAGCTTATTTAAGTGCTTCAATTTGGGCAATTCCTTGGCCCAAAATGCAGCACATCCACCCAATGACTTGTTGCTACCAAGATCCAAGTCAGTCAGTCTGGGCATGTCACCTACAGCCGAGGCAATGTGTGGAATGTCTGACTGTGTCAAATCGCAAAAGCTCAGGTCCAGCTTATTTAAGTGTGTCATTTTGGATAATTCCTTGGCCCACATGTCAGTGGACCCGCCCAATGTCTTGTTGCTATCAAGGTCCAAGCCAGTCAGTTTGGGCAAGTCATGTGCAGCCGAGGCAATGTGTTCAATGTCTGTGCTCTGAAGTCCGCACAAGCTTATTTCAAGTTTCTCAAGGCTTGTCAAGTGTTTGATATGAGGGGCCCATTCTACAGCTCTACCTCCCAATGTATTGCATTTCTCTATGTAAAGACTGGTTAAGAGATAGTTGCATTTCAGTGATGACAGGATTTTCTCAAGCTCACCCTTCACTAAAGGACAGCAGTAGAGCCTCAGTTTCCTGAGGTTTTCCATGTAACCCAGGGCAAAGGCTAAACCACTGACCAAAGACACAGAATAAATCCAAATGGTTTCAATGCGTGACAGTTGTGGCACCTGGACTTCTGACCTACAGATTATTTTAAGAAGGCATATGAGAATGCGGACATCGGTATTGTTTTTCACCTTGATATTTGATGAGATGAGTGAGTTGCTGGTTAGACATTGTGGGATCTTTTTGGATTGGCTTTCAAAAAAACAGTGTTGACTAATTAATTGTATAACGTCTGATTGGTACATGGGCTTATGTTGATCCTTGTTGAATTTACGATCAAGCAATCTAACAATGTCAGTCATGCACTTTTCATTGTCACCACAACAAAAACGCAAAAGGAAATCATTTGAAACAACACCCTCAATTGTCTGACATAGTTGCCTTAAATTGTTTTGAAATTCTCCGAATGGAACAACTGTGTGCACTGAACGCTTTACAAATCCCGGGTTTGACATATGTACACTTTGCAAGTATTTACCAGCACAGTATTCCTGAACAGTCTTGTGCATGAATTGTATGTTGTTGTGGCATTTGAGGTTTTTGATAACTCTCTGCTGGGTTAGGATGCCCGCTTTCAGTGCCAGGTCCAGCGCACTTGGTTCAAACTCACCTTTTTGAAATGAGAAATTCTGGTCGGCACTTACGAATCCACTCAGTGCAGTTTTTCCCATAGCAATCACTGTTTTTGATGCATCTTCGGAGCTATATCCTTTTCTTGTGAACATGTAATCAACTGCCTCAGTGAATAGGCGTGAAGTTGTTTCGGGGAGTTGTTTTTTCTCCCTCCACAACAAACACATGAGAAGGAGAAGCATTGGATTCGTGTAGAAATCGAGCAGCGTGTTGGATTTTTCAATGTTTTGGATCAGTGCACTGCCACTATCATGATCTTCGCAAAAGAATTTCAGAATGTATTCATTAACATCCTCTTTGGTAAACCCCAGAACCTCCACGTGTGTGCAAGGATTTCGGACAAGTGATTTTGACATCAGTGTCTCAAGATGAGAGGGGCGCGTTGACACAATAATGAAACAATCCCTGTATTCTGTTCTACTAAGCGCTTTTAGGATAGACCCGAATGAGGTTGCATCAAGCGTTTTGGTCTTCATTTCATCAAAACCATCCAAAAGTATCAAGACCTTATTTGAGTTGTCCTGAATGAACTTATCAAGTTCAACTTTGGCTACTCCTGACTTTACGCCTAAAAGTTGATCAAAAATGGAATCAACAAGATCAGATTCTTGAAACAGGGCATACATTTTTAACAGAAAGACAAGCTCGAATCTTTTCAGGATTTCACATGCCTCATCAGTCCAGTCATATGCAATCTTGTCAAAAATGGTTGACTTCCCCACACCACCAATGCCAAATAAAATAGCACGATTGAACTCAGTCTCAGGCCAATCTTTAAACATTTTGTCATACTCTGTGGAATATACAGTTTCCTCAGAGTATTCTTCTTCTACAGTACCTTTCTTTGTTCTAACCCGCAATTTAGTGTAAATGCCAACAATGGGTCTTTGATCATCAGGAACCCCAGGGTTCAACTGAACATAGCTACCCGTTGTCTTGTACCATTTCCTCAAAATGTCCCTGGTCTTGTTACCGACTTCTTGGTTGAGATCCCCCACTCTCGATACTTGGTCTGGTTTCTGACTCTGTGGATTTACTCCTGTTGAGGTCAAACAAGCAACAAGTACATGTTATAGTAAGCAGGAGGTCATGCATGGGTTCGAGTCCTACCATAGTGATTTTTTCTCATGAACACTCGAGACAACACTAAGTATAGTGGAATCCAGTGATTAGAATCAGAAGCTTTTACTGCGGTGGTGTCACGCTCACGCGCATGCTGCTCGCGTTCTTAAAGACGAGGCGTGCGCATTTTGGTATTCCAATTGGTCGAAGGAGCCCGAAGTGTGGGTATACATACCTGAGCGCAACTTGCGCGAGCCTTTTTTGACACTGCAGTAAATGGCTGCAGCCAGATTTGTCTATACAGTGTTTATACAATACATGTATGTCGGTGGAGGGCAAAACCCAATATTGAATGTACATGTATTATTTCAGTTTAACATTGTTTCTGAAACGGATTGAATAGTCTTCCTCTACTGAGGCAAACATTTACAAGAAATGGTGACTTGGATTTACAGTTCGTTAGTAAGGCAGTGTAAAAAATAAATATGCCCCCCTCCCCAAACAATAATCAAATGAATATTTTGGCTTTTGTACCATCTGTTGGACACAAACTTGTCCGATGTCGTTTAATAGTATTTACACATTGTTTTTTTACACTTACAACAATAAATTCAGACAAAAAAACTAGTAACTGTATTTGGAGGCCTCCAAAACTTGATTCCATTTTTCCCCACTTTCTTTTTTCCACATGTGATTCACACAATACGGGGTGCCATTTGGGGTATATAAAGAACACATTACGAGACTCCTAATGTGGTCACCATATCTTATTACAAACTGGTTTATATCGTACATGTAGCAACAAAAAATGTAGACTCTTTCGTGGAATTGGCAATCCGTCTTTTGTGTCCATGTTTGTGTAATATATCATCTCCATCCCCCTCCCCCTCCCCTACAAAATATACAATAATATCTGACCCGAGATATCAAGTAGTGTAACAAACAAGATCATATTTACCTGCTCCATCTGACGACAAGTTGTAAATGACACTAACTTCACCTGAACCAGTGGCAGTAATGATAGGATTGTTTCTACCGCTGACTGTGCCCATGTTTCCGATGGCTCCAGTATGTTTTGGGGAATCTAAAATCAGAAGAATTCAAACATCCTTTAAAGGATACCGACAAAATGATTCATGTCCTTTAGTACATCTCCAGTTGTCCGTTTTTGGAAGGTAGAGTAGATCATTTGTCATATTTGCATTTGTTTCTTTTGAAGCAAAAAAAGTCCTCTAAATCTAAAGACTGGTGCTTAACAACTAACCTGCTGAACTTTCAGCTCAGTGAATGCTGTATATTCCGAGAAAATCATTTTTCAGGATCTCGATTTCAAATCAAAGTTGCAGATTCTTGTTTTGAATTGATTGCAGCCGATTGCAACGACGCTATGTCACGCACTGACCAAACAAATAATAGCAACCACGCACGCATGTGCATCGTGTCAATGCTCACGCGCACCCATTCACGGATTCACCCAATTACAAACCAACTACTAATGGAAATTTCCAAAAATTGTTCAATTCCCAGTCTTTGGTAATGACCTTCTTTTATTGTCTTCTTTGTCCAATTACTATCTTTAAACCAAAGTAAGCTTTCAAAAATAATTTGGTCAGTTACTTTTTGGATATAGCTGCAAATGATCCACTCTACCTTTAAGGAAGATATATAGAGAAATCTGATTGTCCAAAGTTGAAACCTGCAACTTCAAAAAAAATCTTGGGGAGTGTGTGAATGTGTGAGTTGAGTGGGGAGGGGGAGTTAATACCCCTCCCTCCCTCATTGACCCCATGCAAATGGTCTACCTACTAAATGTACTCACCTGTTGTAGCTGAGGGGGTGGGTACCTGTGCCTCCTGTTGCATCGTGGTAGGGACATCAGTCTGGCAGGCTGCTTCAGATTGAGCAGCCATGGTACTTTGGATCACCCAGCCACAAATGGAAGTCCTGTTTGTCAATGATAAATGAAACATTGTAACACACTTGTCTTCATTCCAGCTTCAATCTCATTCTTTAGCATGAAAACTAGAATGCCATTTATGTTTGGAATAAAGACTAGAGGGAAATGCCACGCGGAAGTGGACATGGCTGACAAGTGGGAAATTTATGAAATCTTTAGAACTACATGAATCACAAGCTCAAATGTGGTATGAAATTAAAGGAAACAACAAGACCTTTTATTTTAATGGTGTGCCAGTGAGTTGGAATTGGAAAGTTAGAAACTGCACTAGAATAATTCACAGTTGACTATCAGTCAGTGAGATCAGTAAACTGCGACTGAAAAACTTCTTAACCCTAACAATCCCCGTCCAGTCAAATACCTACCGCAGGATTTGTTGGAGTCTGTTGGAGTGAGTACTGCACTAGTAAATGCTTTACATGGGGTGTATAGTCATAGTCATACCACCATAATCAGAGTCCAACAGTTTGGGTCCAGAGTTTGCCATATAGTGTTAGAATTTGCAAGAGTGAGGAAGGTTCCTAGTAAATCACTCAAGGGGTTTAGGGTTACACCTGACATTTAATACAATCCATAAAACCAAAATAAGAACCCCAAAACAAAAAGAAAAGAACCATTGTTCTGGCAAAACTTACAGTTGAGTTCGTAGCAGGTTGATTCAGAGAAGTCCAAGCATTACAGCCCTGTACATGAAGCTGTGCCGCACCCAACAATCCCATGACCACTTGACGGAACTATATTATGCAAATTAATCCCTCAATAAACTTCCATATATGGCATTGACTCAAACTTTACAAAAGTTGCAAGGTCATGATTCACAAGTGCTTTGAAATTCTGTCACATGCAAGCAGTTTGCATCCAATATAAAACAAAACATTGCACTATCATATTTGTCCTAATACGTCTGGAGAATATCTTAATTAAAAAATAAAGGCACTTTTTTTTATCCTGGAAACCCCGCGCATCGATACAAATACATAAACCACATTTGTCCCAGCAGGCCTCCAGAAATTGTGTACATCTGGGTTTTCCCAAAATGTTTTATTGTCAACAGCTAGCCTGGAGACAACAATGGAAAGTTTTGTGTGGTCTGCTGTCATGCAAAGATCTACAAAGTTGACGAGTCAATGGGTGACCTTTCTTTTCAAATGACCTGATTTCATGAGTTCACAAGTGCTATTTTTAGCTCAGCATCTATTCAATGCAACTTAATTCACTTTTGAGCCTTTAGTCAACACGTAGGTGTATATTGACCTCAACAGCTTGGTATACAGCAAATGCATATCTAGTGACATATTTGTAATACCCGCATTATGAGGAACTACACTCAACCAAAAAAGAAAGACCTCCCTAATATTTTGTTGCTTAACTCAAAAACTACTGAGCACATCTTGCTCAAATTACAACTAATCAGTACAGAAATTCCTTAGCAATCCAGCCATACTCTTTGTTTGGCCAAAACAGTGATAATGGGTACACAATTATGCAATTTATGACAAATGCCACCGCACAAACGTTGCACTTTTGTATAGGTGCAAGGTGAGTGTGAACCACAACTTGCACGTATACAAAAGTGCAACTGTTTTTGGTGTCATTTGTCATAAATTGCATCATGTATTATCACTGTTTTGAGTATGGCTGGATTGCTAAGGAATTTCTTTACTGATTAGTTGTTATTTGAGTGAGAGGTCAGTAGTTTTTGAGTTCGACCAAAAAGTATTGGAAGGGGTGGATTTTCTTTTTTGGTTGAGTGTATGATACAATTTAATTCGAAAGTGCTTGAATAAGTATTTCAAGTAGGCCTACATCCTAAAGCTGGCACTAATGTATTGCCCGATTCTATAAAAGCATCAGGCCTGTTCAATAGCCAATCCAACAGTCCAATTAAATTGTTACAAATATATTGAAAAAAAAACTTAGCTAAAGTTCATCTTCAACCTGTCAATTCCTGCACAGAGCCCTGATGCTTTCACCAAGAAATCCAGCCGCAAATTAAAGACGGACAACAGTTTTAAAACGCAGATTTTAATTCCTCAAGTTGGAGAATCCAGCGGTTGAATAGCAGGAGGTCGTGGGTTCCAGTCCCATAAGCTTGCTTGCCAAGGGTTTTTTGATAGAATTCTTTATGTCACTAGCAGTTTTTTTCTTTCTTTAATGGGTAATTTCTTTACGCCGTCTCGATTCTTCATAAGAATAACTACGCAAATCGTAAACAAACAAGAAATTAAGGGGAGCCGATGGTGTAGGATCATCATTTCTTAACCCTAAAAGGGCCTGGTTATTTTGACCATCTCTCAGCCAGGGGGGCGGATTCCGCCCCCCCCCCCCCCCCAAGATCTCGGCCATCGAGTGACGAAAAATTTTGAAACTCGGTACATGCGTAAGGCTCGGGGCTAAAAAGTCATAACAGCTTGGGTTGCGAAAACATTTTTTTTAAAGGCTATCGCGGAAAAAGTCGAGGGGGGGGGTGGATTCCAACCCCCCCCCCCCCTCGACCCCCCCGGCCTTTTAGGGTTAAAGCGATTTGGCATTCTGGAGTCTGGACTAATTGAGAAAGATGAAGGACAACGGGCCTTTCATGAATTGTGTCTTTTGGTTTCCTGCTCAGTGCCAGGTTTCACGAAATTAGGAAGGCTCCTTACGAATAATATACAAATATTGACTGCCTGGTGTTGTGTAGTAAAACTAGCCTCCCGAGGTGATCCATGAAGCATTCTATTTTTCCCGAGGCTTCATGGATCACTGAGGGAGGACAGTTTTACTTCATCACGAGATAAAGCAGTCATTTTTTTTGTTTTATAACACCTCTCCCACAGATTATGCTTGATTTTAGGTGATAACTGATTAATTTAATCTGAATATAATAAAAATTAACTTTTATTTAAATACAAAATTAGTTGAAAATTAACTTGCACTTTTTGTAACTACCCCTTCGCAAAATGTTTGAACCCCATCTGAAGTGCATGCTTGGAAACAATATGCGCAACGGGCAATGCGCAACGGGCAACACAAACACCCGTATGGGCAATTCCACCATTACTCACGTTACATTTTCGTAACGTGAGTAACCGATTTTGAGTGTCTTGTTTATCATACATAACACATTTTTCTGGATGTCATCTTTGGTGCTTAGGTAGGTCTAGGTCTACTCTATCTACCATGGGGATAACAGCTATTAAACATTTTCAGTAAGGTAATTACAGCGCAAGGAAACTCAAAAAGTACATCAAAAAATGTTACGTGAGTAACCCTGAAATTGCTCCTTTGCATTTTTGCACACAGTGCGTATAGTACTTTGGTTACTACGGGTATAGTAAGGTACTTTGGTTGCTATGGGTACAGTAGGGAGGGCGGCTAATTGACTAATTGGCGTGGCTCAAGAGCATAGTTTAAGCAAATATGTAAATTCCATTCAACTATTTAAAAATCGTTTTTTAAAAAACAAAGATACAAAGATAAACTCAGCTGACTACGGGAATTATAACAATTTTTAAAAGTTGAACAAAGAAACTGACTGGAGCGTGGCTTGAACCCACAACCCCCGAATAATTATTCCGGTGCTCTACCAACTGAGCTATCCAGCCCTATGTTGGCAATTGCCCAATTTGTCAACATCTTTGTTCAAGGGGCGCTAGTCAGAAGCCATAAACTTGTATATGCCATGCAGCCAGGGATCACGCCCAAAGTCATGAAACAGACCCGGGAAATGGTTATCTGGATATCGCAGGTTTAAACCCTGCTCCAGTCAATTTCTCTGTTCAACTTTTCAAAAGTATAGTATAAAAGAAAAAAAAGTGTTTTTCCTAATAATTGTAATTTCCATCGTACGAAAAGTAAGCAAATGTCCAAACAATGACTGACACCTCTAGTGCAAGAATGTGGTCCAAAGCGACATTTACTGAGTTCAGCTGAGTTGAGTTGAGCATATGTAGCTTGTGAAGAGATCACATGCTGTGCATCGCAAAATGTGTGCATGTGTGACATTACGTCTCTCGCTGAGCTATGTGTATTTATTAATTTGGTGTACGTAAACGATGTGTGTCATCACTTTTCGTGATATTGTTGACTAGAGAGTAGGCCAATAGAAAAAAAATCATCTTTTTCAGATCACTTGCTGTTTCAAATTAGTGCAGGCAGGCCAGGATTTGTAACTTATATACAAAGACAAAACCAGAAAAGACAAACCCAGCAAAGTGAGATCAAGCTTTGTGAATTGATCACACAGAAACCTGTTTTCTAAAGATGTTTTCGTGACCTTTTCATGATGAAAAGATTTGACTTATGTTCAGTGCTGTAAGCTGCTCTTACTTCTTCCAGCATTGGCTATTATCTTTACAGTGGCAGGAACCATACATCCTGCATGTACTGGTACGGAACATGCTTTCACCTAGGCAAAGGAAAGCTTGCAAGTCTTGTCAGAAAACTGAGATTCAAGTAAACAAAGCGGAAAGTCAACATATGGGCGGCAGAAGTACTCTTTTTGTGGTTACTGAGAAGCATGCTTGTTGAGACAAAATGGACATTAAGGATTTTTATGTAGGTTTTAACTTTTTTTTGCAATGTGCATCAGCCCGATACGCAATTGTACGGCAAGAACTTGCAACATACGGTAGTTTGCAAATATATATATTGAATATAATCCATATTAGCTTTCGAAACGACATATATCGAAAATCAAAATCGAAAGACCCTAGGAGTCAATTTATTTAGAACAATTCAATCAATTTCACTCATAAATTGTACTTCAAATTCATTACTTCAAATAATGCCGTGTCTTTCTCGAGCATTGATGGTACTCACCATGTAACGATGTATTGCAAGTGTTCGTTTCGCAGGGTGACCTTTGTTTGACCTCCAACAGGACCTCCAGGTACGTCAAATGCTGGAATGATAAAACCAACAAATCCACAGGAAAATTATACGGAAGATTCTAGTAGAAATGAGCGAAAGATATGGAAATGTTCCCATTGTGTATTATCCTACAGCTTATCAAACAAGAGAGATAATGTTGGTCCTCACTTTTCACACTTTTGTCGATTTGCAAACAAGAAATTAGACCACAAAATGACTTCAAGAGTCTTCATACATGTGTTATGCCCCAACTTGGTCGTCAGACCCAGCTTATGTTGGGACTGTCCCAACTTGAGCCAAACTAGATCATTCAAGTTGCAATGGGCAGGCCTAACTTGGGTTGGGCACTGCTACACGTACGTGATGAGCACATCCACCGCCATGTGCTGTAAAGTGTCATCAGAGAAACTGAGCCATATTTCTACAAGGCTACCCTGGAAGTTGCTCCAAAAAGACGACATGTTTGATCTGCCTCTGAGCTCCAAGGCCCAGCCTGAGCGTGTGCCCTTGGTCCTCCCGTCTGGATGGTAGGAAAAAGCATCCTAGCCATGTCCCACCAAACCTCATCCCAAGGGCCTACTTTACTTTTATCATTGTTTTGCTCGTCAAATTCATGGAAATAAGGTTGTTGCCCACGTTAGGCATGCCCAACTGGATCACCCAAGTTGGGACAGTTCCAACATTATGTTGGGATTAACGACCAAGTTGGGGCATATCTGTAGGCTAAGCAAACTAATGTGGCTATTGTGAGTGCTAAATCTATTGAACATCAAAAAGCCCTTGACTTTCACAACCTTTTATATTATCCTAACAAATCAACTCTATTTACACCATTCATTTTGATCATGTAAAATCTTTCAAAATTCTTCCAGCAATTCAAAAAGCCATGTAGTTTTTTAATATAATGATGCGGATAAAGTATCATAACAAGTGACCTTTGACATTTCTTAAAGGTCAGATACCACAAAATATGTTCCTCAATAAAATTCACTTCATGGACCCTGCCAGTGTTCAGTGTTGCAGATCAGCATTTAGCATGAGGTGGACAATTCGTTACAGAAACCAAGAAGTAATACCCTCAGTTATGCGTGGGTGCCCAGCACGCACGCGTATTTTACAGAACCACGTTATTTTTGTTTTCACGATGTAACAGCCGGCACAGTGTGGCACTGGATGCGTGCAATTAATCCATACATTTTCGTTTTCACAAACTAACGCTGATGTGCCCCTTAATACCCCAAACTGTCCAAAGAGGGTTTGCACATACCATTTTCAAATCAATGGAACTTGGTGATGTATGACCAGAGGAATGCATCCTAGATATCAATGGAAAGCTTAATGCTCCTAGTTCATGATAATTCATAAATACCTGAGACAGTTTACCCATTCTTATTGGTCAAGAGCCCGTAATGTGGGTGGTTTTAAACTTAATTCCTGTGTTCTGCACCACATAGTGCAGTCCGTGCCAAGCGCGCCAATTTCCATAGGAGATTCTTAGCACTGCGGGCACAAGACATGTACATAGACATTGCCAGAGGGGTGTTTCACCAAACCTGAAGTAAATTGCTGAACAAAGTTGCTGGAAATTTGTGACTTGTTTTGACTTTTTGACCAAAAGGTATTTATGAGTGGGAATTTCTATGTGCTTGGCTGTATGTTTCAAACTGGCTAGGGGCATGGCATGCCTGGAAGCAGATAATGGCCCTCGCCTTCGGCCGGGTCATTATTGGCAACCAGACCACAGCTGGTTTTAAACATACTAATGTTTCAAACCGGCCAAGCGCATATTTATTCCATTAAACTAAGTTCATTGTTTGTTCATATCATCCCTTTGTTTGTGGGTGATTTTTTTTTGGGGGGGGGGCACCTGTATAACTAAATATTTGAGAGTAACCTACAATAAAGGCATTTTCATTGAACTGATTCAGTCCAATGTGTAAAAATCAAAACGTTTAGTGTAAGGGCAGAAACAAAACAGGTTTGTTGAAGGCAACGGCTAAACTAAGGCCGCTTCCTGACTGGCCTTTTACTTGTGCTGTGAATGAACTAGCCTTGGCCAAGGCATTTGTCAATAGTGCTTCATACAGTGCATAGCGCATACGCAGCGCATGCCAGATACCATCACAGACACTATAAATGAAATAGTTCCGTCGCGTTGCAAGCAAATCACAGGTCGACCTGAGGCTAGAATCGACTCAAGTCGGAATTGCTTTAAGGCGGTATCTTAAAAAAGTTCACAAAAATCACTTAGTTTTACAAGAACGACAATGCACACTTCATTGTACAACACGCGTGCTAGTACAAGTGTGTGCATGTATTGCAGAGCATGTGCATACATGTGGTGCAAAAGTGAGCAATTCCGACTTGATCAATCTGCCATCTGCACCCCCCCCCCCCCCCCCCCCCCCCCCCCCGCGTGCACGCGCCTGTATTCATCAATGCATATGCAACACTATCTCTATGCATAAGCAGCAACATCGCTTGACCAATCAAAGTAACCAATTTTTGAAGACTCGTTTATTATTTTCAGTAGGTATGGAAGCTTGGATAACAATCTGCAAAAGTTTTTAAAACGTTATCTTAATCTGTAGATTTCAAACACATTATATTGGGATGATAATGCTAAGATCAGCTGCTCTTGGATTGAATTAGTAAAGAATACGACATTCAAATGTTATTCAAAACAAAAGGGAATTTTTATTGGGGTTAACCTGTAAAGGATGTTGAGATCCATTGATACCGCTTCGTGTTGTGCGTACCCAGAGCCGTTTCAAAGCATTTGAACGTACGTGTGCGTGTATCGGTTTCTACTCCTCACCATGGGATGCGTGTGCGTTCTCCGCGAAACTTTGGCTGCGCAAATACACGCAGACAAGGCTAATTGTGTGTTAGGAATAATATTAAAAAAATTTAAGAAAGCCAATCACAGCAAAAATTAATTTCCATAGACTGCGTACAAACGTGGAACAAACCAGCGCGTACGCTTGGCCAATTGACCGTGTCTGGGTTGCTGCATCACTTGAAAATAACATGTACATGTACGTTTTTAACATGATGGTCCGGATTCGATGCATGAGGGCGCGCGTTATGTACTGTAAGGACGTATGCGATATGCGCTGTGAGTGGATTTACTATAGGCACCGCCCGAGCGCAACCCAGACTTGGCCAAGTCTGCATTAAGCCCTGCATACTGCACACATGGGCACCGTGCATAAATACCAAATTTCATTGTAACAAAACCCAATGAAAATTAGCACTCTATCACCTTTGTTCAATTCCTCAAGCCATTTAAAAATATTAGTGTTTTTAAATTTGTTAAACCATTTTATAACTTTTTGTAATATATGTGTATCTTTTTCAGAATACAAGTTTATGAAACAGTTTTGTAACGTAATAGGTTGTGTCAATAATCTGGTGGTTTTAGTACTCTCATATATGCAATGGACCGCTTGCAGACGCGTTCGATAATTGACGCGCTAAGGTGAGCGACGCCATGTTATGGGACAAAATGGCGTCGCGCGCCTTCGCGCGTCGATTATCGAACGCGTCTGCAAGCGGTCTATTGAACCTTCTCCATCCTTTTTTTTTGTGGACTGTAATTCATGTTATGCTGCAAAATGTGGATTTTTAATTAATAAACCACACTTGAACTGAGTACAATGTCTCTTTGTGGTGAATCACGCCTATTCCTTGGTTAGCAGAGCAAAGCACTTTACAAAAAGGGTCAACCTTTGGGCCTAAAACCTTACTCCAGGTAGCTTGAGCAGTGTTCCCAGGAGTCCAATCCTTTGTGTTGAGGAACTTATCTTGGATTCTTCATGTGCAGCATGATTGATGTCCTCTACTAGAGATATCTCATGTACGTCTAGTACACACAGGCCCTGAATGCAACATGAATGCAACACTGCATTACTCACCGTGGGTTGCTTGAGCAGTGTTCCCAGGAGTACAATCCTTTGTGTTGAGGAACTTATCTTGGCTTCTTCATGTGCAGCATGATTGATGTCCTCTACTAGAGATATCTCATGTACGTCTAGTACACACAGACCCTGAATGCAACATGAATGCAACACTGCATTACTCACCGTGGGTTGCTTGAGCAGTGTTCCCAGGAGTCCAATCCTTTGTGTTGAGGGACTTATCTTGGCTTCTTCATGTGCAGCATGATTGATGTCCTCTACTAGAGATATCTCATGTACGTCTAGTACACACAGGCCCTGAATGCAACATGAATGTAACACTGCATTACTCACCGTGGGTTGCTTGAGTAGTGTTCCCAGGAGTCCAATCCTTTGTGTTGAGGGACTTATCTTGGCTTCTTCATGTGCAGCATGATTGATGTCCTCTACTAGAGATATCTCATGTACGTCTAGTACACACAGGCCCTGAATGCAACATGAATGCAACACTGCATTACTCACCGTGGGTTGCTTGAGCAGTGTTCCCAGGAGTCCAATCCTTTGTGTTGAGGAACTTATCTTAGCTTCTTCATGTGTAGCACGATTGATGTCCTCTACTAGAGATATCTCATGTACGTCTAGTACACACAGACCCTGAATGCAACATGAATGCAACACTGCATTACTCACCTTGGGTTGCTTGAGCAGTATTTTCAGGAGTCCAATCCTTTGTGTTGAGGAACTTATCTTAGCTTCTTCATGTGCAGCATGATTGATGTCCTCTACTAGAGATATCTCATGTACATCTAGTACACACAGACCCTGAATGCAACATGAATGCAACACTGCATTACTCACAGTGGGTTGTTTGAACAGTGTTCCCAGGAGTCCAATCCTTTGTGTTGAGGAACTTATCTTGGCTTCTTCATGTGCAGCATGATTGATGTCCTCTACTAGAGATATGTACGTCTAGTACACACAGACCCTGAATGCAACATGAATGCAACACTGCATTACTCACCGTGGGTTGCTTGAGCAGTGTTCCCAGGAGTCCAATCCTTTGTGTTGAGGAACTTATCTTGGCTTCTTCATGTGCAGCATGATTGATGTCCTCTACTAGAGATATGTACGTCTAGTACACACAGACCCTGAATGCAACATGAATGCAACACTGCATTACTCACCGTGGGTTGCTTGAGCAGTGTTCCCAGGAGTCCAATCCTTTGTGTTGAGGGACTTATCTTAGCTTCTCCATGTGCAGCATGATTGATGTCCTCTACTAGAGATATCTCATGTACGTCTAGTACACATAGGCCCTGAATGCAAGATTAAAAAAAAAGAATTATGAATTATATCACAATAATACTCTCAAATCTTGAAATACGCATATAAATATTCCCAAAAGTCAAAATATTTTCTTCAAATTTGTTCCTTTTTTGGGGGATGGGGGTGGAAGGGGTGCATTTTAATCTCTTAAAAAATTTTTTGGTATTGCTACAATAATTTTAAGGTAGAGTATGTCATTTGTCATTCGAGCATTTTTTTCATTTAAAGCAACAAAAGTGCCCCAGCTACATGATGTCAAGTACTGAACCGAAGCATTACAGCACCCGCGCAAACGTGTGCGTCATGTCAATGCCTGCGCGAACCCATTCACAGCTTCGCCGAATTCGAAACGAACTACTGACAGAAATTTCCAAAAATACGCGTCTTCAGATGCATCTTTGCAAAAGACGACCTTTTAGTGTTTTCTTCAAAAAGACAGCATGCCAGAACGAATAATTTCACAGGGAGTTTAATGCCATTAATATCTTTAAACCAAGTAAACCATCAATAGTTTTGTCAGTTACTTTTTGGATAGCTGTAAATGATACACTCTACCGCGAAACTAGAATTCTTCCCAAACTAACAGACAGTGATTCATTCAGTTAGATGTGCCAAGAAGATAGGCCCTCATCAATTTCGTCAGTTACTTTTTGGATAGCTCATACTCTGCCTTTAACTAGAATTCTTCCCAAACTAACAGACAGTGAGTCATTCAGTTAGATGTGCAAAGAAGACACTAGATAGGCCCAATGGAACCAGCAATGAAACAAATAGTATTGTTTCACCTAACTAAGCATACAAGCTGGCACATACCTTGTCCTGTCTGACCCTATTGACAGCATCTCCACCTTTCTTGGTCTCCTCACTGACCACAATGCACCTCATGTCTGGATCCACCACGCTGGGGCCGTAAGGATCCGTGATGGGCACGATGGAGTCTGACTGTAAGATGCGTGGTTTGATATCGTGGATGAAGTCACGGACAGACGCGATGCGTGCATCCATTGGCTGGATCAACTTGATGGTGTTTTCCCTGCAATCAGATGAGGGGGACATATTCAGGTGTTGTATTAATAATAAAATACTGAGCACCATACATGACCTACTCGCAGCCAATGAAGAGAAAGAAAGTAATAAAGGTTGTTTTATACTTGATTTGATGCCTTCTTACGTTGCAGCATGGATATGTCTGTCACACCAACTGTAATCTTCTCTTCTGCTCTCATCGCCGACTCGCTCAGCAGGATTTTATGTCCAACTGGATGCGATCGAACGTTCCCCCTAGAACCACACTTCAGTAGCTCTTAACCGGTGAACAGTCCACTTCGTTAGGCTTAGCATCAGCATCCATCGGTGCAGAACTGTTAACATTCAACCAGACAGACTCTGGTATGATTTCCACATCAGGATTTGTTGGGAATACAAACCACGACTTGAGTAACGCTTGGAGTTTGTTTGGAGAGGAGCAGTCAGTCAGTACCAGACCGACTTCTCCTTTGAGAATTCTAGTGGTAGGCAAGGTGCCAGACCGGTTACTTATATTGTTTACGAGTACTCCGACATCGTGCCCTTGTAGCTGCGCCGACTTGGCGTAGATTGCAGTGATGGTTGCGCAGACATCTTGCTAACGGGAATCAGTCTCTGTTTGTACGGTTCCAGTTCGTGGTCAAGGCCAGGATGCAGCTGTACGTAGAGTGTTTCCAATATGCAGCTGGCGGCATGGCACAGTATGGGACTGATTCGTTTGATGAGTTGGTTTATTGGCGAGGTTAAGATGAGAAACCCTGTTTTGCAGCTGGGGAGCATTTTGGTTCACTGGAAAGCACAGCTCAAACCTGCACTCAATAAAAATGGAAAGAACAAAAATCAGATATTCAATAAAATTTTAACCATGGAGGAATAAGCAGGGATGAATACCGGCAGCTGTGTTTGAATCATTGGCAAACTCATGAAAAAAAAAAAAAATAGTTTAGCATTTCTCTTCTGGGGTACCGTTTTACAAAGGCTGTGTTTACCACTGTTCACCGGCGGGGCATAAAAATACAGACCTGTTAGGGGCGGATCCAGAAATTTTTGCAGGGGGGGGGTTCAGATTTTTTTATATCAGTTAAATCAGTGCTGAAATGTATAGACAGCTTTTTTCCTCCGGACACTCCGGGGGCTGGTACCATTCTTCCAATGGGGGCGCTGTTCAATTCAGACAAGCAGGCACACTATATCACACAATAGTGTACAAATACCCCCCTTACCCCCGCTGGCTATGCCTCTGTGTTCGAGTGTTGCAGACAGGCGGACATATAGGTAAATATTATTAGTCACGTTGTTTCTGTTTTTTGGTGTGAGTGGGAGGGGGGGAGTTTTAACCCTAACCCCCCCCCCCCCATGGATCCGCGCCTGCCTAGCTGTAGCTTATTAAAGTTGTAATAAAAGTACTAGCATTGTAACGTTTCCCTCTGTACATCAACCCCACACTGAACACTCCACACATACGGCAATCTTGTTCCGTAGCTGTGGGGACCACACACCTGTTGAGCGATAGCTATTATGGGAACTGAAGACACTATACGGGGAGCAGAATTAAAGTCCCCATAACTCAGTCCTAATTTCCCCGTTAGGAAATTTCCCATAACTTTGTGCCGGTTAGGGCACAACACTCAGCTGAGAGTAAATGTGTACGTCAGCACTAGGGCCCAAGCACTGTTAGAGAACTGTAAGCTGTACAGGGTGATTCAAAAAGATCAGTACCATGTAAACAGATTGTTTTATTTCTCGTCAATTTAAAGATAAATATGAACCAATTTAAAGAAAGAAACACAAACTACAAGGTTTTAGCAATCATCTCATTTTTGTTTCATCAACTTTGCCTTTGTGGTTCGGGAGATAGAGTTTTTTCCCAACATTCAATGAAAATCAGTTTGTCCACGAATCATTGAATCAGGCTTAAACACATCTGTGCACTTCACACCTTACACATGATTGAGAATCCCGGGACATACCGTTATGTTGTTTTACAGTTTTGTAAAACGGCCAAACGGTTTTAAGATAAATACCGTTATTTCGTTTTGCAGTTTAGTAAAATTCATTACAGCATAACGATCAATGATTTTTGTTTTTCAGTTTTACACAATTAACTTTGAAAAACAGCAAAACGGTCAGTTTTGAATACAGACTGTTTTTATTTTTTATTTCAGTGTCATAGTTAACAGTCTGTGGTGCATTTTGTGGCGGTGGGCAAGGGGGAGGAGGGTGGAGGCCGGGGGACCATGCCGTGCACGAAGAAGTGTTACCTCAGCATAATTAATGCGTGGTGTGATTCCTGGCATAACCCTGACCCCCATCTACTGAGATTAATTGGTGGGGCTTAAAGAGTTGCAAGCAAAAATGGCACTGGAAAATTTCAAGGAGGAAATTTCAGAATGGATACAGGGTGGTAAGACGTATGAAGAAATTGCAGATATTTTGAAGGAAATTGGAGTTTGGCGCGGCTCTTCAATAGCCAATATTCGCAAATTCTGTCATGAGAACGACATAATTGTAAGACGGACAACTTTCCAGACAGTGAATCGATCACAAGGTCGACACATTAACATTAATGTTGGTATGAATTCATTGCATGGTAGCATGTCCAGTTTTGATCTTGTTACTGAGGAGGAATTAACTCAACTTATTATGCACTGTCCATCTAAATCATGTGATCTCGACCCCATGCCCACTTGAAGAAAGTCCCTCACTGAAGTAGGGCTGGGAGTTTACGGATAATAGGGTAATCGGGTATCCGATAAACACATGGGCTGGATTGTGTTTGAATATCTGTCAAAGAGCACAGGGACGATGGTGGGTTTGAACCATTCAATTCTGAGCAAACCAGAAAGTCACACACTATACACTCTTCCTCACATACTCATCTTAAGGTAAAATGCAACACAACAGAATGTGACTGACACAAAATGATCACACCAGAAACAATTGTGAGATATCAACATCATGTATTTTAATATGGAACCTGAATGCAATCCATGTCTACTCCATCAGGCTATTACTGGGCAAGTCCAAGAATTCACACACGCTACGTCCCACGAAAGTTTAACCCTCTAAAAATCAATTAGATCAGTGCATTTCTTAATGTATTCTGTTGGGTGTCTGAAAGGAGAAAACTGTACCCACAACCATTTTTCTTTGTGATGAAGAAGACATGGTACCCTACGTATGGGACCACAAGGGGACCTTTTCTTGGACATGCCCTACTTGCAAAAAAAGAAAGTTTGTCTAGTTATGTTTAAGAGTACTAGGCCTTTTAATATGTGATTACAGATATAAATGCAAAACCAGTCTATTAATATAAAAAGTATGCAAATAAAGAGAAACTTTCAACATTTTCAACCACTGCAAAGCATAGAAAGTGAATTTGACACCACACTTCATTAACATCCAAACATGTCAGAATATTGTTGTTGTTTTTTTAATTATATGAAAAAATATGAAAACAATTACAATGCACCTACATGTAGTCAGTTACTCTTCGTGCTTTATTTGAAGAAAAAAAAACAACCATTGGTTTCATATTTCCTTTAGTAGTTTTAATGTTCAATTAATATAATTCTGAAAACATTTTCTGTAACCACCCACCCCCCCCCTTCAATGCTGGGTCCAATCAGTTATTCCTTCATCTTTTTGCACTTTTTAAAATTGATCTTCCCACCAACCGTTGCACCAATGTTTATGGGTCATTCCATGAAGTTCAAGAGGAACAGGCCATACTTTTCTGAGGTCTGATTATAAAACAGTTTTTTCTTTGTTATGGAATGGTTATTTCTAAAACAAATATCATTTGACAATAAGGCTATAAGATAAGCTTTTAAATGATACCATGCTTGATGATATTCAAAAATAACTTTCATACCCAAATTCTGTAAATGTTATGGCGTCCGGCATAAAAAAAATGAGGAAAAAGTGTGACAAAGCAACCTACAGTTCAAAAATAACTCATTTTGAAAAGAAAACAAGTGGACTGGAGTTGAGGTTTTACACAAATTATAGCAAGCAGATGTACCCTTTCTATTGAACAAAAATATCAGGTGTTAAAATGTTTTGCCAAAATGGCATGCACAATTTAAAATGGGTTGTGGATGTAACATATGGTGTCCCTTGTTTCAAATTATGTTACATCCACAACTGGCCTTTGCAAATATTTCTTTTTGCAGCAATTTTGGTCGGATTGACCCCAATATTTCATGATTGAACTGGTATTTGTAAAATAATGTGATCGTAGTCTATGCAAATAAATGTTTTGGCCAAATATGAAGAAATCTTATGCCTGTTGGCACATGGTGTCCATGTTACATCCACAACCGGTTGACATGGTCATGCCTAAAATAAGTATGAAAATCATGACCTGCAATCTGCAAGTGCCCTTGAAACAGAGATTTGGAAACAACATTTCTAAACACAAACAACATTTAGTTCCATTCATATCGAGGTGAAGAATACCGCATTGTGATGTAGTGATGTCCCACATGTTACATCTTCAACCATTATTTTTTTTGTTATTGTTGGAAATAACAATTTTAGCATTCTTTAAAAGTATATAAGTATGGATATTATTAAATGAAGCTATTTGATGATAAACTCAAGTTTGGTGTGAATTTGAAGCATTTGAAGTATTATTTAAGAACAAAACAAGGTTTGGATGTAACAGGACGGTAGCCTCCGGTTACATCCACAACTTCTCCATAGTCATTACATGTAAATACATATTGTGTACAAATTTACCAACTTTCCAAAATCATGTGACTTAAATTTGAATGAATTGTTAAACCACAATGTATGGGCCATCAAAAAATGCATAATCAAAACTTGTACAAGTAATTTGAAAATTTGACCCCAATGTCACACTTTGTATCTCAACTTTGTGGAATGACCCATATACAAATATGAACAAAATATAAAATAAAAAATTCTTAAAAACATTATTTTCAAGAAAAGTCACTATTTTGTGTTTGGAATAATCCCAAACAACTCTTTTAAATGTCTGACATCAGTACAATAATATTCAGGCAGCCTAATAAACAAAATATAACATAAACATTCTTCAAAATTTTTTTTTACAAAAAAGTCACTCATTGGTGGTTGGAATAATCCCAAAACTACTCGGGGTAATACAGTTTTGGAACCATTATACAGGCACAATTAATTAGCCACCTGGGCCAATGAGTCTCCAAAAATAAAATATTACTTACAAAATATACATGTGTTTTCCATCTTGGAATAATCACATAGCTTCTCACTGTTTGAATTTCTTATTGTTTCAATGTGATACATCGATTACAACTGTTGTCAGGCCAACAAGTCTCAACTTGGAAATGGACCAAACCACCCATACAGCCTCAGAAATAAACAAATACCATATATCCACTGGGTTTTCAAATTAGTGATGTTTTCATACACACGCGTAGAGATTTGAGGTCTACAGTAATTTTGTTTGCCACTTCAAAAAGTTTCCAGATGTGGAATCTACACTTATTCACAAACTGGAGATTGTGGTCAACCAGGGATCTTATTTGCATAAACTACTGTTGTTTTATGAAATAGTTTAAGTCAGAGAATAGACTTGGAACTGTAGATTTGTGCCAGATTCGCCCCCTTCCATTCTCAGCATGAATCTACAGTTCCTTGTCCATTCTCATTGACCCAATAAGCAAATCATAGACACTCTAAAAAGTCCCAGGTCAGATTTGACCTGACATTTTTCCGGGTCAATATCGTGGAATCTCCAGTTATTCACAAATAGTTTAAGTCAGAGAATAGACTTGGAACTGTAGATTTGTGCCAGATTCGCCCCGTCCATTCTTAGCACAAATCTACAGTTCCTTGTCCATTCTCCTTAACCAAATCAACAAATCATAAAGACTCTAAAAAGTCCAGGGTCAGATTCGACCCAAATCCGGGTCAGATTTGACCTGACATTTTTCGGGGTCAAAATCATGCTTCTCTTGAGTTACCTTTCTGGCCATTTGACCAAGAAAATTGGTCGAAAATTCGAGTCCCGCCCGAGTGATTTTTTCCAACTTTCACTCGGGAGGTAACACACTGAGTATTTTGAGTCCCACCCGAGTGATTTTTTCCAACTTTCAATCGGGAGGTAACACACTGAGTATACAGTGTTTAAAGGGCAAAACCCGATTTGATTTATATCACCCCGACGCAAAAATTCCATCTTATAAAAGAAAATTGTCATTTTGACCCAGAAGAGTGTCAGGTCCAATCTCAGTCTGAACCGGATACAGGGTTATATCTATAACCAGGCATTGATGACAAACTACAGTGTCATATGTAGAGGGTGAGCAGCTATTGTCTTACACGCAGTGCAACACTACTGACCACCTGACATGAGAAAGTGTTATGATGTTTGTTTAAATTGCAAACAGCCGTCCTGGAATAACAAATTTAAATTATCTGTTTTTGGTTATTTTTTAGAATGTGCACAAGTCTCTGATTTTATAGTATTTTTTTATGGTTATGACAGCCATTTACATATTTCTCCTGCACAGCGCCCTCGCTTGACCCTTAAGGTAAAGCTCTCACTTAGCCAATTGTCTTGAGTGAGTCATTCCACCACTAGCTCTGTCACTGTTAACGGGTCCTACTAAAGCGCGTCAACAAGCGTCAACAAGCGTCAACAAGCGTCAACAAGCGTCAACAAGCGTCAACAAGCGTCAACAAGCCTCAACGGTTGTCAACGGGCATCAACAAATTTTGTATAGGCTTTTGAACATTAAAAACAGCTTTATATGGTAGAAAAAGCAATAAAGAACATCTTCTGCATATCAATTACAGTTAAAATTATTTTAAAACTTGGTTTTTTTTTACGCGAAATGTACACCGAATTTGTCGATAAAAGTTGGCCGCCATCTTCTTTGGATGGCGCTGTACACTTCGCGCATGCGTAGTATGGCTCTGTACACTTCACGCATGCGTAGTACGGCTAGCTACACATAAACAAGATGGCGGCCAACTTTTATCGACAAATTTGACGTACATTTCGCGTTAAAAAAACCAAGTTTTACAATAATTTTAACTTTAATTGATATGCAGAAGATGTTCTTTATTGCTTTTTCTACTATATAAAGCTGTTTTTAATATTCAAAAGCCTATAGTTTGTTGATGCTCGTTGAAGACCGTTGAGGCTTGTTGACGCTTGTTGACTGTTGTTGACGCGCTTTAGTAGGACCGCTGTTAACACCACACACAGTGTCCTGCTTCCTTCTACATATTGTGGCGTGATGGGGTGGGCCGACACCAGTCTAATTCCCCTTATTTGGTAGTGTTTACTTGTAATTTCTTGGCAAGGAAGTCAGGTCGTGTCAGCGGACAATGTCTCGTGGTTTTGGCGGGAGTGGCCGCCAATCGGAGCGCGCTCGCTGTTGCTGGGCGGGGCGAGGCAGGCCGTGACCGCACTGCGATCTGTGTTTCCTGTACCCGCGTATGCGTGATTGGTGTTACCGGGCAGAGGTGAAGGGTTGGCGGCCAATCACGGCGTGATTGGGCGTGGCCCCGCTACCCTTGCCGTGGTACTTGAGCGCATGGTCGGCCGGGCGTGCTTCAGTGTTCAGTTCAGTTGGTTCAGTCAGTTCAGTTGCGTGAGTTGCGTAAGTTGTTCCTCAGTTCTGTGTATGGAGCGGGTTCAGTAGTAGTGTACGAGTGAAATTGCCATTGTCCGTGACGAAGCTAGCGTTTGCTTTGGCGAGGCCGTGTGTGGTGCAGTGTACCAGTGTTGACGCTGTTTCGGCCTGACTTCTCGTACCGTGGTTGAGCGATTGTACGGAGCGCAGAGCCCCGTGGTGTGACCCAGTTAGCCTGGTAGGACCGAATTGCTTTATTGTGTAATTCAGTGCATTTTTGTACCATTGTTGCAGTTGAGTGTTTGACTTACAGAGTAGGGTGACTAAGTACAGGCATAAGGATTGTTGTCGTGGGTTCACAGAGACGTGCGATAACATAGAGGGTCGTCCCAGAGGTTGACATAGAGGCCTGGGAGGAATAGTCACAGGTAGTCAATAACTGTACTCGGTCAAGTTTATTGTCACACGGGTTTTGTCGTATACTGATCAGCTAAGGCGCTCAAACTTATATAATCATAACAATCCAACGATAATAAATCAAAGAGTTCCCAATCAAGTCAGAATTGTCCGTGATTAAATAAACCAATCATTTCCTTTCCACAAAGAGAATTGTGTATCCCAGTGTCCAATATTTCTGCAGTTTCTTCGTCTGTTTGTTCTGTTCTGTACTAGAGTAACAGGGCCTGGTAATCAGTATCCAACTGGGCGGTATATTTCCACCAAAACGAGCTTGCATCCCTGGGCCTAGAGGCTGCTCGAAAACTTCCCTAGGTTCGAGGCAGAAAACATAGTTTGAGGTTAGGGGAACTTTCACCTCAGTCGGTGATTGCCTTCCCTGACCTCTGGTTTCAATTGACCTCGGGAGATTCCGCCACAAATGGTGTCAGAAGTGGGATAGTTGGTGCTGATTAAAGAGTTGGCAAGTAGAAACAAATTGCGTCTTGTTCTAGAAATCAAGCAGGATTTTGAGTACAGTGATTTCTGTGGTTGAAGAGTAATCATAGAAAGAGACAAACATGAGTCAAGAGAATACTTCGAGTATTGAGAGTGAACTGCAGAAGCTGAGATTAGATGCTCAATTTTTGCAATGGGAGAAAGAGTTGATGGCTAAGAAATTAGAAGCCATGAGAGCCAATTATGAGGAACCTTCCCCGGTGGGAAGTATAGACAAAAAGAGCCAAGAACAGGGGCCAGTGCGGATCGATTCGGAAATCGAGTTCCAGATGCCAAGAGAGAGTTCTGGTTATTTTTCCCAGGGAGGGGCGAGTCCCTCGGTGACCGCACGGTCGCCTGAAGTTGAACTTGGACCGAGGATGGGAAAAAGAGTGAAGTTTGGGGAAAGTACACCCCTTAAGAGTAGTGGTGTAGGAAGTACCCGACCAGAGATCTTAACGGGGAGCAGTGCAATAGAGGAGCTCCAGTCCTTTCTGTTGAGCACAGATAGCACTGTAGAGAACCCGAGTAGGGGAGAAACAGTTTCTCCTGAGAAAGTAAATAGAGATTTGCTGAGTTTCGCCCCGAGTTCAGTGGGCACAGGTGCCAACAGTTTGGCAGGTAGTTTAAAGACCTCAGCAGGGCCCTTAACGCCGACAAGTGAGCCCAAAGTAGTGGCAGAGAAAGAGAGGAGTGTCGAGCGGCCAATTAGTGGACGGCCAAATATCACTCCTGATAGATACAATGGCAAGGTGCTATGGAAAGAGTATTTCAGGCACTTCGAGTCTTGCCGGTTGGTGAATCAGTGGAGCGAAGAGCAAGCGGCTAAATATTTGGTAGCTAGTTTGCAAGGCAATGCCCTAAGATTGTTGGGTGACGTTCCCACTGAAAAGACACAGTCCTACAGTGGGCTGTTGAAGTTGTTAGAACAGAGATTTGGCTCAGGCCGCCAGAGTGAAAATTACCTTGTCGAGTTGCGGCATCGCCGACAAGGCCCAAAAGAGTCATTGCAAGAGTTAGGCCAAGCCATACAAGAGTTGACGGTTAAAGCGTACCCTGACATACAGGAAGAGTCACGTGACCGGTTGGCTAAGAACCATTTTCTAGATGCGGTCGAAAGTAGGTCAACTCGGGAGGGCATAAACAGGGCTCGTCCTGAAAATTTAGATGAGGCCATTCGAGCTGCAATAGAAACAGAGAACTTCGAAAAAGTCGAGCAACAGAGAATGCTCGATGGAAAGCCTCCGAGGTTGGCTAGAGTGTTAGATACCGGGGTGGAACAGAGGATCCACGAATTGGAGAATGGAATGAAAAGTTTGGCTGGACTGTTAACAGAGTTAACGAAACAAATCCAGGAAAAGAGTGACCTAGTGGGGAAACCTGCTGATCAGAAGTCACAAAGGAGTGAGCAAAGTGTTAGGAAATGCTTCAATTGTGGGGAGCGAGGTCACTTTGCGCGAGAGTGCAAGAAACCAAAGAAGAGTAGTCCAAAGCGTGATGGCTGGAAGTGTTTCAATTGCGGAGAGCACGGCCACATTGCCAGAGACTGTAACAGACCCTCAGGGGGAGAGCCTGGGGCAGGAAAAGTCGAGCCAGCTGCTCGAGGGGCCCGTAGGCACCTCGGAAGTGCTAGAGGGGCAAAGAGACGATGGAGAGATTGCAAGGGGGCCATAGGAGAGAAGCGGCGAAAGTATGAGGAGGGAAAGGTAATTACGTTACCGAACCCAAAGAGTGATGCCCGCTTTGGTTTGTTTGTAGAGGGTGTAGTGAGAAAAACAAAGTGCCAATTTTTGGTTGACACTGGTGCCACAGATACGTTAATTAGTAGTACAGTGTATTATGAGATACCCAAGGAACAGAGACCAGTCTTAGAGTCAGAAAATGTGAAAGTGAAACAGGTGGATGGAAGTTCCCTGTCGGTGTTAGGAGTCGCCTGGGTCGAAGTTCAAGTTGGACGAACAACGCACCCAGTCAGGGCGATTTTTACAGAGATGAAGTATCCCGGAATTCTGGGGATGGATTTCTTGTTGCCCACAGGGGGTAACTTGGATTTCCACACCAAAGAGTGGAGAATAAATGGCGAGAGAATTAAATGCACTAGTAGTGCTGGAGAGCCATTTGTTGGGAGAGTGGTAATTGCTGAAGCAACCGTGATTCCATCTGGTTCTGAGGCAGTAGTGCCTGGCACTATTGCTCACAGAGGAAAAGAGTGGGCTGGCCCAGCCATAGTGGAACCGCTAGAGGGGGGCGGAGATTTAGCCCAGAAAGGCTTGGTGTTAGCCAGGTCACTAGTGGAGTCAGGGAACCAAATTGTTCCGTTGCGGCTGTTCAACCCAGGAAAAGAGAAAAGAGTGGCGCGAAAAGGGACCACTGTGGGATTAATTTCCACCGTGGACCCTGAGACAATAAGAGGTGAGGCACATGAGTCTGAAGAGGCAAAGGAGGGCTTGCCCCCATATTTGCAAGACTTGTATGCAAGGAGTAGAAACCATGTAGAGACCAATTATCATGGTCAAGTTAAGGAGTGCTTGATAGAGTTTCAGGATGTTTTCTCCAGCAGTGAGCAGGATATTGGTGCAACTGATGCCGTGAGGCATCACATTGATACTGGAGAAGCGAGACCAATAAAAGAGAGACCGAGACGACACCCCGACTGTGTCCAGAGAGAGATACAGAGACAGGTCATTGACCTGGAGAAAAGAGGTGTGATAGAACCCTCGGATAGTCCGTGGGCAGCAAATGTAGTGTTGGTAAACAAGAAAGATGGTACCAAGCGTTTCTGTATCGACTACAGAAAGTTAAACGCGGTAACCATCAAAGACGCGTATCCGGTACCTCGCATTGACGAGACTCTCGATGCGTTAGGAGGTGCCAAGTGGTTTTCAACACTTGATTTGGCCTCTGGATATTGGCAGGTCGCCTTGGATGACGACGCCAGCCAGAAGTCATCATTTGTTGTTAGAAATGGTTTGTACAGATGGAAATGTATGCCATTTGGGCTCTGTAATGCCCCGGCTACATTTGAAAGACTAATGGAGAAGGTGATGGCAGGACTCCAATGGGAAATCCTGTTGATCTACCTGGATGACATTATTGTCTATGGTAGAACAGTCACAGAGATGATAGATAGGCTCAGGCTTGTGTTCAATAGATTGAGGAATGCAGGACTGAAGTTAAAGCCAAGCAAATGCCATTTGTTTGAAGAGTCAGTGGCCTATTTAGGGCACATAGTGTCATCCGAAGGCGTGGCCACGGATCCAAAGAAAGTTGAGGCGGTAGCCAAGTGGCCTGTTCCCAAGAGCGTGAAGGATGTAAGGAGCTTTCTTGGCCTTGCATCCTATTACAGAAAGTTCATTCAAGGTTTTGCAGAGATAGCCAGTCCTTTGCATGCCTTGACAGAGAAGTCAAGGGAGTTTGAGTGGAGCGAATCATGCCAAAGTGCGTTTGATGACCTCAAGAGTAGACTTCAAAGAGCCCCCATTTTGTCCTACCCCATTCCAGAGGGAGACTTCATCCTCGATACTGACGCAAGTGGCGACGGTATCGGAGCGGTGTTGTCCCAAATACAAGAGGGAGAAGAGAAAGTGTTGGCGTATGCCAGCCGTAAGTTAACCAGACCAGAGCGAAACTACTGCGTCACACGCAGGGAGTTATTGGCAGTAGTGGTGTACTTAAAGAACTTCAAACAGTTCTTGTACGGTAGGAAAGTCACTGTCAGAACCGACCATAGTGCGTTGAGATGGATCCTTAATTTTAAGAATCCGGAAGGACAGATGGCGAGATGGCTTGAGGTGATTTCAGAGTATGACATAGAAGTACAGCATAGAGCTGGAAAGAAGCACGGCAACGCGGACGGGTTGTCTAGGCAACCCTGTAGACAATGTGGTCGAGAGGAAGTGACGTCACAAGAGGACAAGACATTGGTTAGAGGCATAGAGGCCAAACCAAGTTTCCCACTAGAGGCTGTAAGGAAAGCCCAGTTAGAAGATGAGACGATACGTTGGGCCTTAGAGGCCAAGGAAGAGAGCAAAGATCGCCCGGAGTGGGTAGAGATTTCCCACTTGACGGCGGCCCATAAGACATATTGGTCCTACTGGGACCAGTTAAGTGTGAGAGAGAAGGTGTTGCATAAAAGGTGGGAGTCTGATGACGGTAGAGTCGTGATATGGTTACTAGTGTTGCCACAGAGTTTGAGGAAAGAAACCCTGAGGGAGGTGCACGGTGGACTGCTTAGTGGTCATTTGGGCATAAAGAAAACCCTTGCCAAAGTAAAGAGAAGATATTTTTGGCCAGGTATGTCCGCAGATGTTCGCTCCTTCATAAGGGGTTGTGACCTCTGTGCAAGAAGGAAGTCCCCTGCGAAGAAAGGGATTGCATCCTTGCAACAATATAGAGTGGGAGTGCCTGTAGAGAGAGTGGCCATAGATTTGCTCGGGCCACTACCCAAAACGGAGAGTGGGAACCAGTGGATTCTCGTAGTGGGTGATTACTGTACAAAATGGATGGAGGCCTATCCATTGCCTGACGCAACGGCGGGTACAGTAGCACTCAAACTGGTGCAAGAGTTCGTGTGTAGATTTGGAGTACCACAAGAACTCCATTCTGATCAGGGCACCAATTTTGAGTCAGAAGTCTTCACAGAAATGTGCAAGGTCTTAGGAATCACAAAGACAAGAACGACAGCATACAATCCTAAATCGGATGGTATGGTCGAACGGTTTAACAAGACACTAGTAAACATGGTGGCTGTGCTGATTGACCCACAGAAGAGGCATAGAGACTGGGATAAATTCCTCCCTTATGCAACCTTTGCGTATAGATGCACCCCACAAGACTCCACAGGGGAGTCCCCCAATATAATGATGTTGGGGCGAGAAGTCAGTATACCAGTTGACCTGGTCACCGGTAGTCCAGAGACAGGGTTTGACACTCGGACAGACTTTGCAGAAGAGTTGCGAAGAAATTTGCAGAGTGCACATCAGAGGGCTAGAGACTGTCTAGGGAAAAACTCCCAAAGACAGAAGAGAAACTATGACAGAAGAGCCACCCATAAAGGGTTGAAAGAAGGAGAGTTTGCCTGGCTACACAACCCGGCTAAGAAGAAACAGTTGTCCCCTAAATTGCAGTTGAGATGGGAGGGACCGTGGCTGATAGTTAGGAGATTGTCAGATGTGACCTTCCGAATACAGATACGGAAAGGGGGAAAAATGAAAGTGGTGCATTCTGACAGACTGAAGCCATACCAGGGTGAGAAACTGGTACCCTGGAGTCACTCTCCAAAAGCATGTGAAGAAGCTCCTCAGATTGATAAAGCAGGAGAAAACCCTCCAGTCGAAGTGACAGAAGAGACTCCTCATGTTGAGGAAACAGAGAAAACAGAGAAGACAGAGCAAATAGAGCAAGAAGAACCGGAAATAGAAACTCCGGTAGAAAATGGGGATGTTCAGATAGAGGTTGACCCCATCAGAGTGCCAGAGAGGACCAGTATGTCTCGGAGGAACCCGAGGAGAGAGCATCGCCTGCCGGTAAGATACCGATAGAGTGGCAGACTTTGATAAAGATGTAGATGTGGTAGTAACAGTTTTGTTTTTGTTTTTGTTCTTGGTTACAGAGCCATGATGTCAAGCAGAAAGAGAAAGGCCAAGGAATTCAAGTGCCGAGAGTGTAGGGAGGTGTTCTCACAGGGAGACTCCCTATGGGACCACATCAGAGGGGCACATGGGCCGATTGAGTACCTCCATTGCCTACGGTGTAGATACAGAGCTACAGCCAAGCACACGCTCCAGAGGCACTACGAGAAATTCCACGGTGAGCACCGGGACGAGGCGGCAGCCATAAAGCCTCAGCTGGAAAGGCCAGCTGAAGATCTCCAACTTCTCAGAGTTGAAGCCAGAGGCGGAGAAGGGTCCGAAGAGGACCGAGCGCAGATAACAGAAGAGGAAGTGGCGGTGCTGTCACTGTCCCCCTGCCCCATTTCTGCCTTGTTGGCAATACCAGAGCCACAGGAAACTTCAGCTCCAGTCATAATAGCCCCACCTCTCGGAGGGAAACCTCGAGGCATGTTGGCCATGCAACCGCCAGCACCCCCCTCTCCGACCTCCACACACTCATCTATGCCACCCCTAGAAGAGATGACCCCCTCCCCCTCCCGAAGTGGTCGTGACTCACCTCCGTTGAAGATGAGGAGACTCGTCACAATCCGAGTAAGGACGACCACCGAAGTGATCTACCGCAACAGGGTCGTTAAGAGAAACGACGAGGTCATCGAGCATCTGCGAGAGACAGAGCTGGACGCTGCACTGGATGATCCTCAGGAAGACGGGACCCAACTAGCAAGTCCTTAGGGCCAGTTAAAGTTTATCTAGTGTTAGTAGTTGTTTTTAGTTTTAACAGTTAAAAGAAGTTTTGTCGGTGCTATTTAGTGTGTAAAAGAGAAGTTATTTTATCTTTAAAGTTTTAAAATCAGTGATTATTGCCTACATCTTGTTTGAAAAGAAATCCGTCCATTTGTTAAAATGATTCCCAGTTAATTTTGGATACTATTCGAGTTTAAGTGTGATTTTCCATCTGTCTTATCCCTAAAATTATCTGCATAAATTGTAATCTGTTGATACAAAACATTTCCTTGTATAAAAAGAAAAACAATCAGGAAAAGTGCTTTTATCTTTGCCGAGGATTCATGATTTCTAAATAAATTGTGTGGTTCAAATTCATTGTAAGGAAAACTTTACCATGTATAAGCTAAGTTTTGTATAAAGAAAAACAAAGACTTAGTTTTGTGTAAAGAAAAACATAACATTAGTTTTGTGTAAAGGAAAACATAAGATTAATGCTGTATAAAGGAAAACATAAGCTTCATTCTGTGCCAAAGAAACACATAGTTTGGTTTTTGTGTAACTGAAAAACATTAAGTTTATTTTTGTATAAAGGAACACATAAGTTTAGTTTTTGTATAAAGGAACACATAAGTTTGGTTTTGTATAAAGAGAAATCATAAGTTTAGTTTTCTATAACGAAAAACATAAGAGTGAATTTTACGTGAAGTTTAAAAAGCTTGTGCATATTTAATTAGCTAGACTGGTGCCGGTCACCCATCTCGTGACTGGGTTCGAGCTGGTTTGGACTGGGACAGTCCAAGCTCTGCTCGGGCCTGTGTGGCGTGATGGGGTGGGCCGACACCAGTCTAATTCCCCTTATTTGGTAGTGTTTACTTGTAATTTCTTGGCAAGGAAGTCAGGTCGTGTCAGCGGACAATGTCTCGTGGTTTTGGCGGGAGTGGCCGCCAATCGGAGCGCGCTCGCTGTTGCTGGGCGGGGCGAGGCAGGCCGTGACCGCACTGCGATCTGTGTTTCCTGTACCCGCGTATGCGTGATTGGTGTTACCGGGCAGAGGTGAAGGGTTGGCGGCCAATCACGGCGTGATTGGGCGTGGCCCCGCTACCCTTGCCGTGGTACTTGAGCGCATGGTCGGCCGGGCGTGCTTCAGTGTTCAGTTCAGTTGGTTCAGTCAGTTCAGTTGCGTGAGTTGCGTAAGTTGTTCCTCAGTTCTGTGTATGGAGCGGGTTCAGTAGTAGTGTACGAGTGAAATTGCCATTGTCCGTGACGAAGCTAGCGTTTGCTTTGGCGAGGCCGTGTGTGGTGCAGTGTACCGGTGTTGACGCTGTTTCGGCCTGACTTCTCGTACCGTGGTTGAGCGATTGTACGGAGCGCAGAGCCCCGTGGTGTGACCCAGTTAGCCTGGTAGGACCGAATTGCTTTATTGTGTAATTCAGTGCATTTTTGTACCATTGTTGCAGTTGAGTGTTTGACTTACAGAGTAGGGTGACTAAGTACAGGCATAAGGATTGTTGTCGTGGGTTCACAGAGACGTGCGATAACATAGAGGGTCGACCCAGAGGTTGACATAGAGGCCTGGGAGGAATAGTCACAGGTAGTCAATAACTGTACTCGGTCAAGTTTATTGTCACACGGGTTTTGTCGTATACTGATCAGCTAAGGCGCTCAAACTTATATAATCATAACAATCCAACGATAATAAATCAAAGAGTTCCCAATCAAGTCAGAATTGTCCGTGATTAAATAAACCAATCATTTCCTTTCCACAAAGAGAATTGTGTATCCCAGTGTCCAATATTTCTGCAGTTTCTTCGTCTGTTTGTTCTGTTCTGTACTAGAGTAACAGGGCCTGGTAATCAGTATCCAACTGGGCGGTATATTTCCACCAAAACGAGCTTGCATCCCTGGGCCTAGAGGCTGCTCGAAAACTTCCCTAGGTTCGAGGCAGAAAACATAGTTTGAGGTTAGGGGAACTTTCACCTCAGTCGGTGATTGCCTTCCCTGACCTCTGGTTTCAATTGACCTCGGGAGATTCCGCCACAATATGTACTTAGTTGCGTCAAGATTTTGTGGATGACTTGACTGGGGTAAGAATTCATTTATATTGTTTTAATACTGTTGTTCTTATTGCTAAAGTTCCTAAGTTTCTTTTTATTGAGACTTTGTGAACACTTTTTGATTAATTCCGAAGTTAGCTTGAGTATTCATAAAGTAAAACTTTACTGATTACTGAATTTAAAGTTTATTCATTCATTGATGGTCTTTAGGAAGCCCAGATTCACTGTGTTGTTGTATCCATTATTGCATATTTAGGAAAGATCATGCATCCTTTTGATGACTTTCTGTGTTTAGAGATATAATCTATTTCCATGGATTTGAAGGATTTAGATTTCCCTTACTTTGATTACATGTACATGTATATCCACTTTATTTCTTGTTCACATTTAGTTAACTTCTTGAGTACCGAGTTCAAGAATAGATTTCCTTATTTTACAATATATTCTTCATCATCTATTTTACATATTCTTAGATTTATACTTTTAGTGTATAAATTCATAGTTCCTTTGTGCTGTGTAGATGTCCATAGTGCAGTGTAGTATAGCCACTTAGCCCAGGTGGACTCCCTTTCCTCCCTACGTAACGGTCAGTCGCAATGCAATGAAGACTTTGTCCAACCTGGGCTATATAGCCACTGATAATGAGGTGCACTCAGTTTCTTGGAAGACGCCATTTAAGCTGTGTCCGCACTGGACTTTTTTTTTGGAAGGTTTTACCGAGACGATGGTAAAATGAAATATGGTCAAATGTGACCACTGTCCGCACTTGGACTTTCGACACGGGAAAATTTACCCAGACCGCGTGGGAGAAGTAACCGAGCTGTCACAGTGTCAGTATAATGACTCACCGTACACAGAAAACAAATTGCCGATCACATTTTCAGCCGCCGATACGAACAGTAATATTACACACGCCATTTGCATGCACAACATAATCGTTTACACGATATTATTTCATCTTGACACGCTAAATCTTGACGAAAAGTATGGTGGCCCTGAAGGGACATCGCATATCGCAAACGTGTGCGCATACGTATGCGATGTCGCGAAATTTATCGCGAATGTGTGCGCACACGTATGCGATGTCGCAAAATTTATCGCGAATATGTGCGCACACGTATGCGATGTCGCGAAATTTATCGCGAATATATGCGCACACGTATGCGATGTCGTGAAATTAATCGCGAATATGTGCGCACACGTATGCGATGTCGTGAAACAATTCGCGAATATGTGCGCACACGTATGCGAATTTGTTTACAATGTCGTGAATTTTATTGCATACCTTGTCGCATACCTTTCAGTAAAATTCCTAATGAACTGGGGAGTTGTAGCAGCTAGTCTGGAATCTAGACGTACTGATATAAATAGGGTCTGACTAATAAACCTTCGCGCGCACGCTGTTCCTCGTGCAATCGTTACTACTAGTACTGTCGAGCGCAAACTTGCTACTTGCGCAACTTTGAAAGTTTGAAACTTGCGCGCGCAAATTTCAAAGTTGCGCAAGTAGCAAGTTTGCCCTCGACAGTACTACGATTGCATGAGGAACAGCGTGCGCGCGAAGGTTTATTAGTCAGACCCTATTTATATCTAACAGTACGTCTAGATTCCAGACTAGCTGCTGCAACGCCCCAGTTCATTAGGAATTTTACTGAAAGGTATGCGACAAGGTATGCAATAAAATTCACGACATTGCAAACAAATTCGCATACGTGTGCGCACATATTCGCGAATTGTTTCACGACATCGCATACGTGTGCGCACATATTCGCGATTAATTTCACGACATCGCATACGTGTGCGCATATATTCGCGATAAATTTCGCGACATCGCATACGTGTGCGCACACATTCGCGATAAATTTCGCGACATCGCATACGTATGCGCACACGTTTGCGATATGCGATGTCCCTTCAGGGCCACCATAGAAAAGGCCTATAATTATGACGCATTTGTGATGCACGTCGCCGAAGCCATGCCGCTGTACGATGTTCCGTGCGGCAGCAGTGCCATCAGTATTCGTTGGTTCCCATCGCATGCTTACATAATCGAAGCTATGATGTGGGCCAGGAACCAGTGACTACGGCCTACGTACGGTACCGGACCATGATGTTCCGTGCATGACTACAGTAGCGTATCAGGACGAATTTGGATCGTAGAAAATAACATACATCGGTGGAGAAAGAGAATTTCCGCAAATTAATTCTCAGAACGTGATCTCTCTTCTCTGTGTATGTATTTGTCCGTTGAAATATATATTTTAACGAGATTTTACCGCTCGGACTTGATGATACACCGCAGCGTGTTTCTACAAAATGTTCGGCCACTGCACGTGCAGGTTCGTGCGGTCTCTGTATGCATAACACTTAACAGGGCGCTCCGGCCGGATGTTCGCTTTCCTGAGCCGCTTTTACCGACTCGCACTGTCCGCACTGGACTAATCGTCTCGGGAAAAGCGACTCGGTCAGTTTTCCTGGGCGCGTGGGAAGTTTTCCTGGGCAGCAGTTGGCCAGTAAAAGTAACCGCTGGACTCAGGAAAAGTAACCGAGAGGAAAACGTCCTACTAGGCTGTCCGCACTGGACTTAAAATGGGAAAAGTACCCATAGTCTCGGTTAGTTTGACCAAAAAAAGTCCAGTGCGGACAGGTTTATTACCCTACAGAGATTTCTTTTGTCCAGTGTTTATTGGGGTGTGTGACCAGATACCTGTAGTGTCTTATTAGACTGGCACACTAGTCCTTAAGTTTATGTGATGCTAGCATATACATGTATATTGCTCATATTTCCCTTTTAATACTTGATAAGCATGCCATCTGCATATTTGTTTAGCAGAATGTTTAGTTACATGTATGTTATTTCTCTATAATCTTGCTCTTATGATATTAATTCATTTTCCCTAAGTTAGTTTCTTTATGGATCCTTAGGCTATAATGATGAGTGGACTGATTTAAGTCTATGGTTTGCTGAGTCCATAGTCATATATTTAGAGGTCATTGCACATTTGCTTTAGTTATTTCCTATTTTGTCTTTGCAAGTTAAAGCATTCCACATGCCTTGTATTAATTCATTTTTGAATTTAACTTGACTTTACTGTTAGAGGCAAATTGTGTTATCGAGTTTGATTATCTCTTTTGATTGCATTAGATTCTCTAAGGATTATTATTGTTCTTTTTATAATGTACTTTGCTGGATTGGTATTTCCTAAAGCAGTGTATTTAATGAAATTCTATTTTGTATCTTTTCAGGGTTTCTGTTTTGCTTCACTTAAAAGATGCAGTTCACCATTAAATGAACCAGACACAGTAATGTACACCATCCTTGTCGTGTCACATTTTCTGGTGTCACATTGTAAACAGGTAATTGTCTTACATGCAGTATGTGACCCTACTAACGATCTTAATGGAGAATGTTTTACCATGTTTTGCCTTTGAGAATGGTCCTGCTAAGGATTAAAACATTAGGCCCTCTAATTTTGATTTTCTTGTAAATTTCATTTCCTTTCACACATAATTTTGTGTAACCCTAAGTGGCGGGTAGCAGGACTGTAACTCATCCCATGATCCACGCAATGCCTTGTCGACAAATACGTTCAACGTAGTCAAGCTGGGCATGTTACCTACAGCACAACCAATGTGTGGAATGTCTGACTGTATCAAATCACAACACTGCAGGTCCAGCACATTTAAGTGCTTCATTTTGGCCAATTCCTTGGCCCACAACGCAGCACATCCACCCAATGACCTGTTGCTACCAAGCTTCAAGTCAGTCAGTCTGGGCATGTTACCTACAGCCGAGGCAATGTGTGGAATGTCTGACTGTGTCAAACCGCAATAGTTCAGGTCCAGCTTATTTAAGTGCATCATTTTGGGCAATTCCTTGGCCCACAACGCAGCACATCCACCCAATGACCTGTTGCTACCAAGATTCAAGCCAGTCAGTCTGGGCATGTTACCTACAGCCGAGGCAATGTGTGGAATGTCTGACTGTGTCAAACCGCAACTGTGCAGGTACAGCTCATTTAGGCCTAAGTGCTTCATTTTGGGCAATTCCTTGGCCCACCAGTCAGCGGATCCGCCCAATGTCTTGTTGCCATCAAGGTCCAAGTCAGTAAGTTTGTGCATGTCATGTACAGCCAAGGCAATGTGTCCAATGTCTGTGCTCTGAAGTTGACAAATCTCTAATCTTAGCATCTCAAGGCTTGTCAAGTGTTTGATATGAGGGGCCCATTCTACAGCTCTGCCTCCCAATGTATAGCAGCCATTTATTTCAAGGCAGGTCAAGAGATAGTTGCATTTCAGTGATGACAGGATTTTCTCAAGATCACCCTTCACTAAAGGACACCTGTCGAGCCTCAGATACCCGAGGTTTTCCATGTAACCCAGGGCGAAGGCTAAACCGCTGACCGAAGACACCCGAATAGAAACCAGAATGGTTTTAACGCGTGCCAGCTGTGCCACCTGGACTTCTGACCTACAGATCATTTTGAGAAGGCATATGAGAGTGCGGACATCAGTATTGTTTTTCACCCAGATATCTGATGGGATGAGTGAGTCGCTGGTTAGACATTGTGGGATCTTTTTGGATTGGCTTTCAAAAAAACAGTGTTGACTAATTAATTGTATAACGTCTGATTGGTACATGGGCTTATGTCGATCCTTGTTGAATTTACGGTCAAGCAATCTAACAATGTCAGTCATGCACTTTTCATTGTCACCACAACAAAAACGCAAAAGGAAATCATTTGAAACGACACCCTCAATTGTCTGACATAGTTGCCTTAAATTGTTTTGAAATTCTCCAAATGGAACAACTTTGCACACCGTACGCTTTACAAATCCTGGGTTCGACATATGTACACTTTGCAAGTATTTCCCAGCACAGTATTCCTGAATAGTCTTGTGCATGAATTGTATGTTGTTGTGACATTTGAGGTTTTTGATAACTCTCTGCTGGGTTAGGATGCCTGCTTTCAGTGCCAGGTCCAGCGCATTTTGTTCAAACTCATCTTTTTGAAATGAGAAATTCTGGTCGGCACTTACGAATCCACTCAGTGCAGTTTTTCCTATAGCAATCACTGTTTTTGATGCATCTTCGGAGCTATATCCTTTTCTTGTGAACATGTAATCAACTGCCTCAGTGAATAGGCGTGAAGTTGTTTCGGGGAGTTGTTTTTTTCTCCCTCCACAACAAACACATGAGAAGGAGAAGCATTGGATTCGTGTAGAAATCGAGCAGCGTGTTGGATTTTTCAATGTTTTGGATCAGTGCACTGCCACTATCAGGATCTTCGCAATAGAATTTCAGAATGTATTCATTAACATCCTCTTTGGTAAACCCCAGAACCTCTACATGTGTGCAAGGATTTTGGACAAGTGATTTTGACATCAGTGTCTCAAGATGAGAGGGGCGCGTTGACACAATAATGAAACAATCCCTGTATTCTGTTCTACTAAGCGCTTTTAGGGTAGACCCGAATGAGGCTGCATCAAGTGTTTTGGTCCTCATTTCATCAAAACCATCCAAAAGTATCAAGACCTTATTTGAGTTGTCCTGAATGAATTTATCAAGTTCAACTTTGGCTACTCCTGACTTTACGCCTAAAAGTTGATCAAAAATGGAATCAACAAGATCAGATTCTTGAAACAGGGCATACATTTTTAAAAGAAAGACAAGCTTGAATCTTTTCAGGATTTCACATGCCTCATCAGCCCAGTCATATGCAATCTTGTCAAAAATGGTTGACTTCCCGACACCACCAATGCCAAATAAAATAGCACGATTGAACTCAGTCTCAGGCCAATCTTTCAATATTTTCTCATACTCTGTGGAATATACAGTTTCGTCAGAGTATTCTTCTTCTACAGTACCTTTCTTTGTTCTAACACTCAATTTAGTGTAAATGCCAACAATGGGTCTTTGATCGTCAGGAGCCCCAGGGTTCAACTGAACATAGCTACCCGTTGTCTTGTAACATGTCCTCAAAATGTCCCTGGTCTTGTTACCGACTTCTTGGTTGAGATCCCCCACTCTCGATACTTGGTCTGGTTTCTGACTCTGTGGATTTACTCCTGTTGAGGTCAAACAAGCAACAAGTACATGTTATAGTAAGCAGGAGGTCATGCATGGGTTCGAGTCCTACCAAAGTGATTTTTTCTCATGAACACTCGAGACAACACTAAGTATAGTGGAATCCAGTGATTAGAATCAGAAGCTTTTACTGCGGTGGAGTCACGCTCACGCGCATGCTGCTCGCGTTCTTAAAGACGAGGCATGCGCGCATTTTGGTATTCCAATTGGTCGAAGGAGCCCGAAGTGTGGGTATACATACCTGAGCACAACTCGCGCGAGCCTTTTTTGACACTGCAGTAAATGGCTGCCACCAGATTTGTCTTTACAGTGTTTATACAATACATGTATGTCGGTGGAGGGCAAAACCCAATATTGAATGTACATGTATTATTTCAGTTTAACATTGTTTCTAAAACGATTGAATAGTCTTCCTCCACTGAGGCAAACATATAAAAGAAATGGTGACTTGAGATTTACAGTTCGTTAGTAAGGCAGTGTAAAAAATAAATTTGCCCCCCTCCCCAAAAAATAATCAAATGAATATTTTGGCTTTTGTACCATCTGTTGGACACAAACTTGTCCGATGTTGTTTAATATTATTTACACATTGTTTTTTTACACTGACAACAATAAATTCAGACAAAAAAATTGGTAACTGTATTTGGCAGCCTCCAAAACTTGATTCCATTTTTCCCACTTTCTTTTTTTTCCCACAGGTGACACACGCAATACGGGGTGCCATTTGGTGAGGGTATACATGTATAAAGAACACACAAGACTCCTAATGTCGTCACCATATCTTATTACAAACTGGTTTATATCGTAGCAACAAAAAATGTAGGCTCTTTCGTGGAATTGGCAATCCGTCTTTTGTGTCCATGTTTGTGTAGTATATCATTTCCATCCCCCTCCCCTACAAAATATACAATAATAGTAGTGTAACAAACAAGATCATATTTACCTGCTCCATCCGACGCCGAGCTGTAGAAGTTGACTACATTTGAACCAACAATGGTAGGATTGTTTCTACCGCTGACTGTGCCCATGTTTCCGATGGCTCCAGTTCGTTGTGGGGATTCTAAAATCAGAAGAATTCAAACATCCTTTAAAGAATACCAACAAAATGATTCATGTACTTTAGTACATCTCCAGTTGTCCGTTTTTGGAAGGTAGAGTAGATCATTTGTCATATTTGCATTTGTTTCTTTTGAAGTAAAAAAAGTCCTCAAAATCTAAAGATGGGTGCTCAACAACTAACCTGCTAAACTTTCAGCTCAGTGAATGCTGTATATTCCGAGAAAATCATTTTTCAGGATCTCGATTTCAAATCAAAGTTGCAGAGCCTTGTTTTAAATTGATTGCAGCCGATTGCAACGATGCTATGTCACGCACTGACCAAACAAATAATAGCAACCACACACGCATGTGCATCGTGTCAATGCTCACGCGCACCCATTCACAGATTCACCCAATTACAAACCAACTACTAATGGAAATTTCCAAAAATTGTTCAATTCCCAATCTTTGGTAATGACTTCTTTTAATGTCTTCTTTGTCCAATTACTATCTTTAAACCAAAGTAAGCTTTCAAAAATAATTTGGTCAGTTACTTTTTGGATAGCTGCAAATGATCTACTCTACCTTTAAAGAAGATCCATGTATATAGAGAAATCTGATTGTCCAAAGTTGAAACCTGCAACTTCAAAAAAAATCTTGGGGAGTGTGTGAATGTGTGAGTTGAGTAAAGAGGGGGAGTTAATACTCCTCCCTCCCTCATTGACCCCATGCAAATGGTCTAGCTACTAAATGTACTCACCTGTTGCAGCTGAGGGGGTGGGTACCTGTGCCTCCTGTTGCATCATGGTAGGGACATCAGTCTGGCAGGCTGCTTCAGATTGAGCAGCCATGGTACTTTGGATCACCCAGCCACAAATGGAAGTCCTGTTTGACAATGATAAATGAAAAGCTGTAACACACTGGTCTTCATTCCAGCTTCAATCTCTTTCTTTAGCATGAAAACTTGCACTTCCAATGTCGTTTACATTTGGCATAAAGACTAGACTTGTATGTAATTCAACTTGCAAATGAATAAAGCCATGGGGCATTTTGTTGTGGTCTCAAAGGTCTCAGGAGTAAAACCAGGCCCGGATTACCCAATAGGCATAGTAGGCACTGTGCCCAGCGCCTACAAAAAAATTGGTCTCAAGAAAAAGAGGTCTCGAGTCACTGGTAGAAACTGCACCAGACTAACGCACAGTTGACCGTCAGTCAGTGAGATCGGCAAAATGTGACTGCCAAGCGTCTCAATACCAGTAGGTTCCCCCCGACGTTTATTAGCATCCATGAAACCAACAAATTAAGAACCAAAAAAAAAAAAGCACTGAACCATCGCTGTGGCAAAACTTACAGTTAGGTTTGAAGCGGGTTGATTCAGAGACATCCAAGACGACACTAAAGCACTGCAGCTGCTACGCCCACCGATCTCATGACCCACTTGACGGAACTACATTATGCAAATTAATCTCTAGATAAGTGTCCATATATGGCACCGACTCAAACTTTACAAGTTAATGATTCACAGATGACTTTGATATTCTGTCACATGCAAGCAGGCTGTACCCAATGAAACAAAACAGGCACTTATATCTTGTCACAATAAGTCTATTTTTGTTCTAAATATATCTTGGAACATCAATAAAAGGCTGTTTTTAAATCCTAGCAAATCGCGTATTGATATTATATAAACTACATTTGTCCCAGTAGGCCTACAGACATACATCTGGGTTTTCCCAAATTGTTCTAAGTCAACACTGAAGTCCATGCTGAAGTGTTTTGTTTGGTCTGTTGTCATGGAAAGATCTACAAAGTTGACGAATCAATGGGTGACATTCCTTATCAAATGGCGTGATTTCATCATGTGTTCAGAAGTGTTATTTTAAGCTCAGCATCAATTCAATGCAAATTAATTCACCTTTGAGCCTTAAGTCAACACATGTATAGGCCTGCATAGCTTGGAATGATATGAACAATTAAACATACATGATACAGCAAATATATCTACTGACATATTGTAATATTGGCATTAAGAAAAATTATAATAAAAAATGCAACTAAAAACTGCTGGAATGATTATTTGGAAGTAGGCCTACATTTTAAAACTGGCACTAATGTCTGGACCAACTCTACAAAGGCATCAAGCCTAGGAACCATTTTATTTAATAGCCAATGTAACGGTCCAATAAAATTGTTCCAAATACCGGTATGTTGAAAAAAGTACATACCTGAAATTTCATCTTCAACCTGTCAGTTCCTGCACAAAGCCCTGATGCTTTCACCAACAAATCCAGCCGCAAATTAAAGAAAAACATTTTAGAACAGATTTCAAAGCCTCAAGTTGGATAATCCAGCGGTTAAATAGCAGGAGGTCATGGGTTCGAGTCCCACTCTAATAACCTTGCCAAGGTTGTTTTTTTTTAGAGTTCTGTATGTCACTGACAGTTTGGGAGGATTTTTTCTTTAAGGATTGAGAAAGGTAGAGGACAATGGGCCTTTTGTGAATTGTGTCTTTTGGTTTCCTGCTCAGAGCCAGGTTTTAAGAAATCAGAAAGGCTCCTTACGAATAAACTAAGATATTAGGGTTCAATGACTGCAAACTGCAAGCCTGAAATGTCATCTGGATGATTGCTGATGTCCATCAGGAAAGCTGAATCGCGTACAAAAATCACTATAATTTCTACCTAAACCGCGTAAAAAAAATATTATTTCTACCCAAAATTGCTGCGAATACAGCAATTAATTTAATTAAAATGCCAAAATCATTATTACTCAGTGATGCTTGAGATTATTTCCTTACAAGAAAACCTAATACAGTAACGAAAAAACGATGAATGTTGGCTACCGATACGTTCCACAGGAAACCAGAATTTTGCCTTTACGCGCTTACACAGGCCAGTTACAAAACAAGCGGACATTTTGCCCAACTGGATCGTGGGTAATTCTGTTTAAAAAAAAATCCCTGCCAAAATCTCACAAAAAATTTCGTTATAATTCAATTAATTTTTTATTTAATCAAATGATCTGGAACTGTTGATGATCTGGAACTGTACAGGGTGAGTCAGAATGATCTGGATCCAAGTTCACCATTTTTTTGTGGCAAATAGAGTATATTGAGAAAACAAAAGCGTGTCATATGAAAGGTCATCACCTTGTCTTTCACAGGAATTTTGAATTTTTCATATTAGTGGCATGGTGAGGAGTTATGCCATTTTCATTGAAGTGGCTCACACGGAATTGATTTTTTTTTTTAAATTACAAAAAATATGTCATTAGAGTTGAGAGAACTGAGAAGTCTGCTTGAGGTTGAAAAGGACATTTTTGAATGATAAAACACACTCTAATTTGATCAAAACTAAAAGAGGGGCCCGTACAGCATCAGTACATGCCGTTGTAACGATATCCACTGCAGTGAAAATAAACCTGTCTACTCAGCATGGATGCTACCAAGGGCACCAATCACTTCTCAAAAGTGGGGGGGGGGGGGATGGGGGACATACCTTGATCAAAGGTAATGCGAGCACAAAGCGCGAAGCCCTAAAGACGTGGGGTGCGGGGTCCGATTAAGGGCCCCGAAAATGTTTGAATTCTAGACACCCTGTGGTGCAATCAGAGGCAATTTCTTTGAGCAAAATACTATCAGTGTGACAATTCTGGATCACTTTTTTTATACAAACCGCTTACACCCGCCCACGTTCAGAGTTTCCGAGTGACATCATTTCGTAAATTCCTCGTCTTCAAGTTAAAACCAAATATGTTCACACAGACTCAACTTAAAGGGAAATAAATCATGGCTTTTGTACAGGACTGATCCCGACAGTTGCGGATCACTTTTGACAGTTCCTGATCATGCACGCTGTGCTACCTGGTACATGTACAAATTCATCTTTCACAGCGCGCTCAGTGCGCAAGCATCGAGTGTTACGCCTTCATCATCTAAACTGCACACAATACTGCATCGTGTGCATGGGTGATCCACAACTGTCGCTCGTGGGGATAAAAATCTTTCGGCAAATACGGCAATTAATTTAATTCAAATGCCAAAATCACTATTACTCAGTGATGCTTGAGATTATTTCCTTACAAGAAAACCTAATACAGTAACGAAAAAACGATGAATGTTGGCTACCGATACGTTCCAGAGGAAACCAGAATTTTGCCTTTACGCGCGCTTCCTTTCACAGGCCAGTTACAAAACAAGCGGACATTTTGCCGAACTGGATCGTGGGTAATTATGTTTAAAAAAAAAAATTCCCTGCCAATTGCAAAATGATAGACCTTTAAATTCGGGGAAAAAAATCTCACAAAAAAATTTGGTTACAATTTAATTAATTTTATTTAATCAAATGATCTGGAACTGTCGATGATCCGGAACTGTACAGAATGATCTGGATCCAAGTTCACCATTTTTTTTGTAGCAAAAAGAGTATATTGAGAAAAAAAATGAGCGTGTTACATGTATATAAAAGGTCATCACATTATCTTCCACAGAAATTTTTAATTTTTCATATTAGTGGCGCGGTGAGGAGTTATGCCATTTTCATTGAAGTGGCTCACACGGAATTGATTTTGCCTTTTTTAAATGTGTCAATAACTTCAAGTGAGTCAGTCACCATGACTAGGTTTTTATTTGTTATTACACTGCTTCACATCAGTACGTGATTTCAATAAATTTGTTGCACCATAGAACCGTGGTCAGAGTGTTTTTTTCGGGGCTAAAAAAGTTGGACTGCCCCCCTCCCCCCACCCCCCGTCCCTAACCAACTGACACCCATGGACGCTACAGAGATTGAGCACCACCACTGTTGCATCCAGGACTGCCCCCCCCCCCCCCAGCATCAGACAGACCATCCACAGGGCACTTTGATTGGTCACCTCAATTGGTCGCCTCAATGGGCCAATATCATGGCATCTCGATTGAGCGTCTCCACGGTGACCAATCAAGTGCCCTGTGATTACTCCTAGAACTATGATGCTCCGCGTGAACGGAGCCTCATAGACACAGAACCCCGCAAAATTGTTTGCAGCACAAAACACCAATGAAGTGCAAAAATGTCCATAAAAACAGAGACGTTTCCCACGGAACTGCAGCACAGTTTGCCCCTAAACTTCGTACAATACCTAATGACATACTCACGTTATGTGCGCCTAACAAACATCGCTGGATTCTGTCGGTTTTTAGGCCAAAATGATGAAAAATATGCCCTTTCCGCACTGAGCCAATCTGACACTTAAAACGTGCACGCAGAGATTATGATCGATCGATGATTTTCGGTTGGCTCGGAGCGCGCCGCGGGGGGTACGATACATGCGAAATGATAGTAGTATGGGCATGCTACAAGTGCAAGTACCGTACCCCCACGGCGCGCTCCGATCGAGCAAACCAAAATTCATCGATCGATCATAATCTTTGCGAGATTGGCTCAGTGCCCCACATTTATGGGGCTATGTAGAAGTAAGATCGCGTAGTTTTGAAGGGTCTACCAATGTAGCATCATGCTCCCTCTCCCCCCCACTCCCCCCTCCCCCAACTCCCCCCCCCCCCCCAACAATGGACGTGTGTGTAGATTAAAATATGTATCAATTTTTTTTGTTTGCTGGCTATATGCTGCTGGCATTGCCATTTGCTGGCGTTGCGTGCACTCGACTCCCACTGTTGATTATCAACAACACCACTGTTCCTCTCACTTTTTACAAGAAAATCAGTAGAGAGGTCGATCATTCGTCAGTTCAGTCAGACCGTACTAACATTCGAGTTTCATTCAATGGTAGCCCCATAAATGTGGCCAATTTACTGGACTACCTCCGTAAATAAAGGCCACACTTCCACCATGTACAAAAACATGTCGAACTTTGTCAAATTTTGATTTTCACATTTAGTTTGTAGGTTTTTTGGCTTTAGAAGCATTTTCGCCCCCTTTATAGGCTAATCAAAAAGTGCAGCCTTATTCAGATGTTTATTTTTCGTGAAATTTCCAGATTCGTTTACAACCGTTTGCGTATCAAAATTTCAATATGAAATTTCAGGAAAATTAGAAAAAGGCAGCACTTTCTGATTAGCCTATAAAGAGGGTGAGTATGCTTGTCGAGCGCAATTTGAGTCCCCCGCGCAAGTTTAAACTTGCGCGAGCAAGTTTAAACCAGCGCGCACCCAAGTTTAAACTTGCGCGTGCATTAATTTCCTTGCTACAAATTGCGCATGCAAGTTTAAACTTGCGCGCTACATAGATTTTCCCCATGCATGCAAAGCCGTTGAACTAATATTTTTCCTGGTAAACTCATGCAGATATGTAACATTATTTTTAAAGCATATTTTTCTCCGATTAATAATAGCACCACTGTGCTTTGTGAGACAATGCCTAAATTAATGCCTTTTTGAAACATATTATGCTAATAAGGTTGACTGTGTAGAGGTTCAGAGATAAGAGGTGGTAATGCAAACAATTTATGCACTTTGCATCATGATGTGTATTATTGTTTATGGCTCATTAGGATTTTGTTTAATAAACAATAAACAACATATTTATTCATTAACCCTTACTCTCTGAGGGTAGTTTACTGCATGTCAGTTGGTTATGCCAATGCCCTCCAGCTGCAGTTATTTGGCAGATAACAAGTCTTAACAGTGAAGGCTCCAATTGGCAGGAGTTGGAGGCCCTGGAGGGTGCCTGATACTGACCAGCTGGGGGCACTCACTTTGTTATCAGAGGACTCTCATTGTTCTCTGTGGCATGTATTGGAGTGCCTGTCCAGTTACCCTTGAAATGACATGGCAGATATTGGAGGGCCATGCAAAAAACATAGGAGATTTTCTTGAGGCACAATTGGCATGCGTTGGAGGGTCAAGTAGGGTAAGGGTTAAGTTGAATTAATTAATTAAATTAATAAATTCAATTATTCAATTAAATCATTAAAAAATTTATTTACTTTTTAAAATAATGACCATTTTATATGCATAGCATTTTTAAGTTAAAACATGTAAACATTAAATATGAGTTGTTGAGCTTGCAAATAAAATAATTGTTAAAGAAACAAATTAAATTAATTCATTAAATTAGTAATGAGTTCATTCATTTTTAAGTCCGACTCGAGTCACAACTTTTGGTGACTCGATTCGACTCGAGTCCCTAAGGGCAAATGACTCGACTCAAGTCACTGCGAGCAAATGACTCGACACGACTCAAGTCCCTCATCAGAATGACTCGACTCGACTCAGTGAAAAATATTTGCAATGACTTACGCCGGTGCCAGTTTTGGTTCACGTCACGTTAGAATGTTCGCAAATAATGTATACAATATACCGTACATACGTGGTTTGATCAGTGTCCCCATTAGTTGAATGACGATCAGCTGGCACCCCCTTTTTATTTTCATTAAGAGCCAAATGTGGTGACTCGAATTGACTGAGCTAAATACTTGCTCGACTCGACTCGACTCGACTTGACTACACACAGTGACTCGACTCGACTGAGTCAACTCAACTCGACCGTCTTGACCTAATGACTCGACTCGACTCGAGTCACTTCTTTAAAATGACTCGACTTGACTCGAGTCACAAAACTCAGTGACTCGTTACAACTCTGGTACATGTAATGTAATTCAAAGCATTTAAAAAATAATGTAAATGATTACTATTACGTCAAAACATGAACAATAAATTGAAGGGATCATAATCATTCTTTTTTGACGTTAACCACGGGATACCCCAGAAAATTGTGATTTATTTACATTTAAGAATACAAGGCAAAAAACTTGAAGCTGGTCTCCATTACTAAAAAGAACAACTTCAGTACACTTTCGAAGCAATCGCTGCTGTGCTTATTGATTGCTTGCCCGGTCCCCTCCCTGCCCCCGCCCCCTAAAAAACTTCTCTGATAAGCACTTCTAAATCTGAATGTTTCTTTTCATTGACGCTAATTGAATTCCCCTTTTTATTTATGTCTTTGTTCATTGATTTATTTCATTATTTTTAATAATTTATTTCTCCATGTAACAACTAACATTGCTTTTCTTCATCAATGAAAATCCCGCCCGCAAGGTTCTCAAATTGCGATCGCCTTTACACAAGTTGTAACGTGCGCACACAAATTAAAATGGCGCAGTGTAATTTGCGTGCTTCGGGAGTCCCTCGCGCAAGTTTAAACTTGCGCGGGGGACTGAAATTGCGCTCGACTAGTCCGAGTAACTTGGACTCCAACTTATCGCCTTTGTAACATTCGGACATATTAAAAAGGGGTCCGATGAGTTGGGTCCAAGTTACTCGGACTTGCGCTCGACATGCTTCTAAAGCAAAAAAACCTACAACTTAACTTATTTGAATATGGAACATGTCAGTTGGAGTTACTCAAGCTAACTTAACCTAATTCGCCTAAATGTGAAATCAAAATTTGACAAAGTTCGACAGGTTTTTGTACATGGTGGAAGTATGGCCTTTATTTACGGAGGTAGTCCAGTAAATTGGCCACATTTATGGGGCTAATTCAATGGTTATTCTTCAAGAAATACTTACGGGAATATCAAAAGAGCAGTTTTCCTACCTCCAAAGTCCATGAAGTCCAGGGTACTTCATCAGTTCATGGCATTATGTACTCCTAGAACTATGCAGCCTCATAGTTCTAGGAGTAGGCATTATGTATTGCAATTGCAAATGAATTGAGCACATGTATGTGTTTTTGTTTTTACCATTTGGCGCAAGAGGGCGCTGCTATAAGAAAACTGAGCGATGGAAAGCGAACGTCACGTGCAAAATAGCAGACAGCAGTTTAACAGTTTTTGAAGGTTCAATTTTTTAGCTTTTTGGTTTTCTGTTACCAGAGATACAAGTTATGTTTTTCTGTAATGGCTGGGCAGACCAAAAGTGGACATCCGCTTTTCTTTTGTCAGAGCAGCAGAAAATTAGATCCAAACAATTAATTTGCGTCTGGGTGATGTAAATTCAATATTAGATCCAAACAAGGCAATTATTGCCATCAAACACGCTGCAAATCCACCAGTTCACACAAACAGCATTACGTACGCCAATTTATTCGTCCCCGAAGAGAGACTGGAATTTAAGAACAAAATTGGGAAACTTCACCGTTTGCATGCCAACAAATCAATACTACCCTCATCACGGTGGAGGTTTAGGTTTTCTGGAAGATAAAGTAGCTACAAGTAGGCCTACTCCTCCCAAAAATCGAGGATTTCAACAAAATGGGGAAAGTTGAAATATATTTTCAGGTTTCAGAAAACAGAAAGGCAGAAGATTACATTTAATTCGTATTGCGTTTGGTCTGAACAGCCAAAAACAAACAAAACAATCATTTACCTGAATTGCTAAAAAGAATATATTGACCTTATTTAAATGCAATAAGCCATGATTGTATAAGTAATAGTACCCCTCAACCAACAATAGTGGGTATGATGATGAGACGAAATATTAAAAGGGAGCGAAAGTTCATTAAACAATTAACAGGTGGAGAGTTCCTCAGCTGATCTGCTTAATGGTTGCGTAAATTGGAGGTAAACAAGCTCTTGAAAATTTCTTTGATAAAAGTCAAGCCCAAGAAGTGAAAGGCGCCGTCTCGATCTGATTGGACAGTGCTAGAATCATTCATAAGATGGATTTTTGAGTCGGGGTGATGTAAATCAATATTAGGTTTTGCCCTTCACGGACGTATAAACACTGTTTACTCAGTGTGTTACCTTTCGAGTGATAAATCGGGGGTTCAACATTTAAAAACTTCGATAGGTGTAGCCATACTTTTGTAAAAAAACAAACAAAAACAAAAACAAACACGAGCAAAATAGACTAGCAGAACTCGCAGGAGAAACAAAGACATTTTATCATGAAATGTAGATTTGTAAAGATTCGCCCGTATCGTTTTCTTCATCGTAGAATTTTAACCCCAAAAATATTTTGAAATGTTCTCCGACATTTACTTAAAGGGAATATACAACATTTGCAAACATCGAAACATAAAACTACAAAGTTTTTACGAAATACCATACTAGGATGTTGGTAAATGACAGTCTCAAGCATCTTGTAAATTTATGGCACCTGGTGTGAAGTCATTTTCAACAAAATGGTATTTTTGTATACATGGTCGGCCGACCAGCGTTGGAAAAACCTAACTATTTTTCAACTATTGCTCCAAGTTTACCATTTTTTCAGTCCAAATTTTGTTTGCTATTGGTGGTGCAGGCCAGCTAGACTGGTTCCCTTGCCTTACAATTTTCCATCCTCTATAAATTGATCCATTTTATCTTTTGTGGAGTCAGGGAACCAGACTACTTGAACATTTTTCCCCCAACCTTTTCGAATACAAAACTTCAAAAATGTCAGCGTAACAATATTTGATCTATTATACTAACCCCTCAAATAGTTCATTTCTGAAAATTACAGCAAAAGCCAATGATGTACATTCCCTTTAAAATCAAAGACATCATAGGATCGTATATAGGAGCGTTTAGTTTTTGCCCTTAGTTTGTTCGTTTCCAATAATAACTCCCAAACTCCAAAGAATAAAGTTCAAAACCTAACCTGTTGAAGTTTCAGCTCAGTGGACATTTAGGCCTATATACTTTTCGAGAAAACAGTGGGGGGAATTAAAATGCATAACTGGACCCTTTTGATCACGAAAGACGATTTCAATAGAAACGTTTATCCCCAAACCCTTACGGCGTGGGGTAGTGGAATCTAGATGTTCTGTGTGCGATCGGAGGCAATTTCTTACCACTTTAACCATTTTTGTTTCAAGCAAAAGATCACCCTTTTAACATCCTTTTCGAGTTTGGAGTCGTTGAATCAATATTTCTGAGCTATAGAATCATAATTATGTAGGCTACATTTTGGGGACCGGACAAACGATATGATATTCCCACTTTAAAAAGTGGGGGGGGGGGGGGGGGGGGGGGGGGCATCGATTGTCGCCCGCGATTCAAATAAGCTTTTTGATAGCAATTCGGTAGGGTACTTTGGGATAAATGCAAATGATGCCTTTGTATCTCAAGAGGAAAAAAAAAACATTTAAAGAAAAGGAAAACATGCATCTCGTTTCGTCCCAAGGATTGGCGGCCGAGGCATGATCACCGTGCAGCTGACAGTGAAGGAAACATTAGAGTTCCTCACACAGGAGCAACGAAGGTCACCCAAGACTGACAAAAATAGAGCTGCCTTTACCACTGTATCAGTTTATTCAGTTACATTAACTGCATACATTTGTTTAAACCCAAGCGGTCCTTTTCAGGGACAACACATTTTCCTAAAAGATAAAGAATCTTCTGGATCCCCCCTCACAGCTGCCTACATATTCTTTTTTTTTCTCAAGGGTTTTTGACGTCTTTCTTCACGTAAGGATTCCCTTCCACAATTTAGTGAAAGTTCTTTTGCACATTTAGAATTTTCCCTCTAGTGCCGGTCTTCCTGTGCCCCTTGATCTGCTTGCGACTGTGCATGACACTATAACTTCAATAAAATAGGGGAAATTGTAGATGTGATTATACTTCCAATTGTTACTACTTCAAAGGTACAAGATCAACATAAAAAAAAACAGACAAAATTAATATTATTATCATTTATTCAACCCAAACAACATAAAGGTACAAAGTGAAATTACATGAGAAAACATAAAAACGTAAACACTTGGGATTAATAAATATTTAGATACCTTTCTGGATTCAAAAATATTGCAGGATTAACTAAATAGAACCACTGAAAACAAAACAAGCGTACAAATGAACATAAATTAAAACATAATAGGCAATCAAATAAAGAACTCTAAGAACTAACTCATTAATAAGATACAATTAATTAAGAATTAGTAATAATTGGTAATTAACAAGACTGAAATGAAAGCACATTATTAATTACTGGTTAAGATAAAACAAAATCCTGAATGTACCACATTCGTATTTTAATATAGGTTTTCACAGCTATTTTAAAACATTATTTACACAAATTCACCAACTTTATCATTCAATTTCGTCCGAGAAAAAATTCACACGCTTTTAACAAAACCAATGAAGTCATTTACCATTCAATTTCAAAGTTTAGTCACCCTCTTTGGTCACCGGGTCGAGAATATTTGTCATTACACATCAAATTCGCATAAGCCGTTGCCGAATGGCAGCATTCAGAGATCGAATTCGTCTGATATAAATCAATTAGACGAATTTGAATTCTGAATAACAAGGTTTGGCGTGGACGAGACGAAATCGAACGTGTGCTCTTGTTTGAACTGAATTTAAAATTGTTTGACAAAAGACGATATTAAACACTGGAAGTGCACTAAATCGATGTTGATTGACGAATTTGAATATTAGAAACGGTGATTTCGAATGATAAACATTTTAAAATAGCCCGGAAAACCTATAGACAACTTTGCCAATTTTTTAATAAGGTAAATATGAGATTCAAGTATAATTAATGTCTTCATTCAAATAAAAAGAAAAACCCAGAAGTTTCCTCTATCTTATCAACTATTGCCATTGATTTTGAATAATGACCAATTTTAACATTTTAAGAGTAGATTGGCTAAAGAATGCCATGGTCCTGTGGTTACGGTGTTTGAACCCTGCCAGGAACATGGTGTTTGTGTCCTTGGGCAGGACACTTTCCTACAATTGCCTCTCTCCACCTAGGAGTACAAATCAGTATACTGTGAGGGTAGAAGACCGAATGTGTGCTGATATACTGGCTGCCACGTGGCCTGATGAAAGGGGTGCTTTGAGATTGTTATACCATGGAGAGCACTAAATAAGAATTACTATCTATCTATGTGCATGTCTGTCCAACTTGAAAACATGGACAGTTTTAGCAGACTGGATGCAAGGCTGTGAAAAGAGTTTACGGAGAAACCTATGACAAGATTTGAAACATGTTACAGACCAGTTCTAATAGACCTTATGCATTAGGGTGGAGTTAGAGGGCAATGGTTTGGTATTGCTTGGGTAGGCATGAGTCTACCTTTTGTGTATTCATTGTTACTAGATTAAAATAACAACGAACAGCCTCTGAGATGCCTGTGATGCACGAGGTCTATGTGTTGGACTCACTTCAAGCAAAAGTCTGTTTTCTTGTGCTGTGTGGTTGCACTGTGTTAAGATTGGGGTTTCTCGGTGCACTGTTTTGAGAGTGTAAAGTCAAGGTAAAGTGGCTTGCTCAAGAACACAAGCACCATGCAAACACTAGGCTGGATTAAGAATACCAATCAGAAATTTGGCAACATTGTAAGCCTGCATATGGGCAAAGTGACGTGTCCATGTTTAAAGTCTCATTCAAAGCCCCTTTGACTATACATCACTGCTAGACTTCAATCTGCAATTGCTAACATTTCTTAGAACAAAATTTAACCTAAATTTTTATTCACATTTTCTTGAACAGGGAAAATTGTAAGTATAAAAAGTTCATTTTAAAGATTTACAGTCATTATTTTGTTCAAAGGCATTTTGGCAGGATGTAAGATGTACATCTAAAACAAATCACAAATAAAACACTGCTATCGTGTTTCAGTCAAATTACAAACCACATCATGGATTTTCTAAATTGTAAATGCTATGCACTTTGAAAAGACTTGTAGAAACTTCAGAAAATTGTTGTTTTTGAAACTGTGTGACTTCTAACAAATAAGTATATCACATTTTAAAATTTCAGTCTCATTGCTAAGACTGGAAAAGCACACAGAAAATGTAGACATTTCAAAAATAATACACGTACTGCGCAAAAGTTGGGTGTGGTCAGTGGATCCGCACAATAGAGCAATCTCAACTGAGCCCTACCCTCTGTTTTGACCAATCACAACCATGCATGCAGTCACGTGATCTTGTGATCTGACACATGCGTTTAGTAGGTGCTACACTTGCACATGTCAGCATTGTACGAGGGTGGTATGATATTATGTTCACATACAATATGGCCGGGAACGCAGTGGCTACATGTAGCTAGCTAGGGAGAGATCATAGCCATGGGTCCATGTACATGTATGTATTTTTGACAACTTCATGCAATAATATATTGAAACCTGCTGTGTTTCGTTTGATGTAAGGCAAATAGGAATCTTGCTGAAGGATTCAACCCCAAAATATTTAAGATGCAAATCTTCTGAGTATACTTTGATCTACACTTTATCAACTATAATTTATTTTTTTCCTAAAAAAGTATATGGCGTAAAATACATACAACCAGTAATCTTGGTTTTCGCTTCAAGACAAAACCACCATCACTTGCAAATAATATCTTTGGTTTACGAAAAGCCCCTATTCTGCTGATTTGATGCCAGGTGGCCAAAATCAGTAAGGAGTGAATTGGGCTGAAAAAAAACCCACTTCCATTCTCGCGTCCATGCTGCCTGAACCAACCACGCGCTGGCACTGTACCATACTTCAAGATTCCGTACCGAAACTTGGGAGCTTATGTCATCACCTTGTTTCGGCAGACCGGATCTTATGGAAGCACATTGCAACAATTGGATCTTATGGAAGATCGCAACAATTGGATCTTATGGAAGATTGCAACAATTGAATCTTATGGAAGATTGCAACTATTGGATCTTATGGAAGATCGCAACAATTGGATCTTATGGAAGCAGATTGCAACAATTAGATCTTATGGAAGATTGCAACAACAGGATCTTATGGAAGCAGATTGCAACAATTGGATCTTATGGAAGATCGCAACAATTGGATCTTATGGAAGATTGCAACAATTGAATCTTATGGAAGATTGCAACTATTGGATCTTATGGAAGATCGCAACAATTGGATCTTATGGAAGATTGCAACAATTGGATCTTATGGAGGATCACAACAATTGGATCTTATGGAAGATTGAAACAATTGGATCTTATGAAGAAAGCAACAATTGGAGCTTGGAAGATTAAAATAATTGGATCTCATAGAAATACACACACAAATCTGAGATGCTGACCATCCAACACATGGATTGACCCAAATTCTTGTGACCTCAAAAACCTCATCTTGAGGTATATGCCACGTTTTTGTCCCCGATGATAAACTAAAAGAGACGTAAATAATTATTCATCACGGTTTTGCATCGGCATTCACATTAACTTTAAATCTTTGCATAGTCATTTTGTTTAGGCTAAAATGGAATTACCAAAATTTGGTACTGTTCGTGTATCACCCCTGGTCTGTCTATAGGAAGAACAGCCGGTCAGCCAACTCAATCCGCGGCTCTTTGTGGAGGCTTTGGCCAACAAGGAAAGACAGCTTGTGAGCGTAGAGGCAGGGGGCTGGTACACGAATGGTTCCCTGCAAAACAACAGAAGAAACAGACAAGATGAGTATGGAACTAGATCACTGAACTCTATAATTGCTGTACTGTTGCTTACATGTATGACAGTACATACTGAAGCAGCCGTTCTCTCATGACATGTCTGTGCAAGAGACATGGGATATCTGTGCAAGTGCCACGTCAAAGTAAACTGATCACCTCTATGGCAAATAAGTTGCTGTGAAATTTGAAAAAATTGAACACATTTGACTCCTGCCAAATTTTGCCAAGCCTACTTTGGGTTATGATTGGGTGGCAAGGCTGGCAAGTGTATAAAGCACTCAACTTTCACCACTGTGGCCCGGGTTCGATTCCCAGCTCGGGTGATTATGTGAGTACAATTGTTCATTGATTCTCTCTTCTGCCACGAGGGTTTTTCTTCGGGCTCTTCGGTTTCCCTCCCTAAGCAAAAATTGACACTTTGGATCTAATCTCTGGCTGTGCTCCGTGGTCAGACATGGGTCGTATGGCGGCAGCCTAAGGCGCCTTTACATGCCTATGACTCGACCACATTGTAGCTACGTCCTTTGCAATTCAGCTCATGCTGCGAGTAAGGACGATTAGCCCCCCATATATACAGGATAGTTACAGTGCTTTGGAATGCCGTTCATAACTTGCCCCGCTCCTTACCGGCCAATTGAAGTACAGATGGGTGAGCTTGTAGGTCAGGCTTTGCATGCTGTCTGGTGCCAGACCCGAGTTGTCCCAGATCACATTGTAACTGGTTGGAGTGACCGTGCCCTGGCGTACAGACTGACTGACAAGGAAGAAGTCGTATCTGTGGACACAAAATGGAGACCAGTCAGAGTGATACATACAGTCAAAATAAATGTTAATAGTTTCAGCAGGCTTTATACTTCAGTATCTATTGGTGATTGTTGGATCCAGCAGGGTCATAAAAATACTCGGAGCAGGGTTAGGGTTGGCTGCACAGACTTGACCATTTTTTTGAAGGGGAGGACCCCGCAACGGTGAGGCGTAGTTATGGCGCGCTGTTCTACGGGCACTGCACTCTATACCACCACGTTTGCAGGTCTGCCGGAGGCTAATTAATGTGCCTGTTTCAAACAGGCACATTTTGAACACGCACTGCACTAGTAGTCTTTATACAACACCTGAATAAATCCCTGTCACCTGATTGGAGGATCGTTGATCACATGTCATTGAATTATTCGTACCAACGCACGGCACGCGTGGCGCGCAGCGCACAGTGCAATGGAAGTTCTATTGCACTGTGAATATAGAACTTCCATTGTACGCTGTCACTGCTGCTGGTGGTGGCGCTGTTTTAAATCGAGATCAATTGATAAATTGAATATGATTGTTCTCAACCTGTCGAATAGTTGGCATTAATATAAATATGATGAACTTGTCAAACTTTTAAACAGTTTTCAACCTGAATAAATTGGCTATTAAAAGTCAACCAATCAGATGACAAGGATTTATACGTGTGTTATATAAAACAAATAATGAATGTTTCACGTTCATGCAATGGTAAGAATAATTTCATGAGGTGACAGGTGGAATGGAACATTCATTATTTGTATAATAATAACAGAACAAACTTATGATTTTCATAAGTATATATATTTTGGTTAGTTACAGTGTACAGGGATAATAATTTGTTTTCTTGTTTGATGTTTTTTCCAGTGAGTTGTTTACTTACAAGTCTGGTTTGGTGACCACCGAGTCGATCACCGTTCCTGGGGATGGGTTGACGAGATTTCCTTGGTTCAAGGAGCAAAATCTATTGTTGATTCGCTTCTTAACGACGACCACAGCGCACTTAGGGCTGTACACAAACAATCAAAGACAAGATTTATTGGCACAGTCTTGTCTATCATGACATGAGACACTAGTAAACGACACTTCTATGTCAAAAAGCAAAATGTGAAAGATTCAAAACAAAAATATAATTTGAGGCAACAACACAGATATACCATGTAACATATTTTTTTGGCAGAGTTGTATCGAGTCCTAATTTTGTGATTTGAGCTGAGTCGAGTTATTTCAAAGTAGTGACTTGAGTTGAGTCTAGTAATTTTAAAGAAGTGACTCGAGTCGAGTCGAGTCATTAGGTTGAAAATTTCAAAATGAAACTTGAAACGAAGAACAATAATCTGAACTCTTTTAAGGTGTAGTCTACGTGGATCAAAAAGAATAGAAAACACAGAAAGTAAAAGGCAACAAGATCGTCGCATCATGAACATGATGAACCATTTCCACATTAAAAAAAATGTGCATGATTGATTTTCCTTGAAATCAGTTAAATTTGTTTTTGATAGGCCTTTATTTGAACACAAATCATTTCAAAACTTTTTTGAAAATCAAACCAATACTTACCAGGGATAAACTTAGGATTCCAAGCTTTAAAATTATGCACAAATTATTGCGGTACGTGTTTCCACAGTGACGCTAGAGCCTCGCAAAAATAGGTTGCGGGCATTTTGGGACACACTGTAGTTTAGTCCATCACAAGTCCATCACAAGCCATGTCATAAGCTATTCAAACGAACTCTACGAAAAAATTCCAATATCACTATTTATGCTGTCGCCTACGACTGGACATGTGTGATGGGCTGGTGACAGACTCAACTATGACACTAGTGAGAGTGCTCAACCTACCTATAGTCTGTTCCTATCATCCTGAAGGTATCAATCACTTGCGGTAGTTCATACTCCACCACAGCCGGCAGTTGCCCATCACCGACGCCATCGCGATAGATGATGACTCTCTCGGGCAACTTACCGTTGATTTCTTTAAACTTCCTCAATGCACCTAAATGAAAAAATATACATGCGGCAAAACTCATGATCAGCAGCGTAACTAGAGGAGGAGCAGAGTAGCAGATTGCAATAGACCTTTATCATGCTGCCGCCATTTCGGTCATCTTCCCTGTATCCAATAACAGTACTGAATGATAATGTTTTTGTGCAAAAAGGAACCAGACTATTTTTCCTTCTAGCCTCGCTTTGGTTGCGTTGATTTGAATGGGAAAAACATTCAAGATAGCCGCGACATGATAATGGTGTATATAGCATGGAGATTTGAAGCAAAATTGAGACACTGATAGAAGCAAAATCGGGACGGAAAAAAATCAGCCATTTCACACTCACTGTCCCTCGCAGAATGTTTAATTTGACCTGTCAGATACTTACTTGTCATGCAGACTTTGAGACCATCAATGAGCTCCTGTCCTGTGTGCTGGAATGTACATCGTGAAAAGTACCTGTAAACACAATAACATGGCGAGCGACAGTGGATATTCTATAAGGTCCATAGGATCACTTTTGTGTGCAATTTTTTCCGTTTGAAGAAAAAAAATTGCTTAAAATCTTTAAGAAAGGTGCATAACAACTAAACTTCTTGAAGTGGATACTCTACATTTTGAGAAAACAGAGAAAATGCATGCACAATTTGTTGGGGTCTAGTTACTAGATTCCGTAATGAAACACACTTTAAAACACTTTTTTAAATCCCCTTCAAAAACTTTTTTTTTCTCAGAATGACAAAATTTCATGCGGAATTATTTCACAGGGTTTTTGGTACGAGTCCGATCTCCACATTGAACAAGGATTTTGTCAGTAGAAGGTAGAGTAGATCATTTGCAGCTATCCAAAAAGTAACTGATGAAATTATTATTGAAAAGCTCACATTGTTTAAAGAGATAGTAATGGCACTAGACTCCCTGTGAAATTATTCTTTCTGGCATGCTGTCATTTGGAAGAAAACACTAAAAGAAGGCCATTTCCAAAGATGCGTCAAGTGACGCATTTTGGGAATATTCCGTTAGTAGTTGGTTTGTAATTTGGCGAATCCATGAATGGGTTCGCGCAAGCGTTGACATGACGCACAGGCGACGTCTGCAAGGTTGCTATTATTTAAGTTGGTTCAGCGCATGACATCTGTGATGTGATTTTGGATTGTATCAAGCTTATCCAAGAATGATACCAATAGTGGGTGTTTACAAAGCGCACGTACCTTCCAGGTACCAGCGCTCATGGTGCTACATCATTATTACCCCTGCTCATTGGGCCAATTAAACATTCCAAATACCATAACAGCTCTCTGGGGAGTATACAGATCCATGCAGCCTGTTAGGCGCAAGGAAGCTAATTCAACCACAATAACCATCTCTGGCCTCACAGGTACCCACTTACTCCTGGGTGGAGAGAAGCAATGAGTGACAAAGTGCCTTGCCCAAGGGCACATGCACCATGACCCCAGGCTGGACTCGAACCCACGGCCTGCAGCTTTACCCACAGACCACGAATCCAATGCCCGTAACATGAAAAGTAACACTGTGAAACAATGACCAAATAGTGTACTCACCTACTAAGGTCATGATTCATGGAAGCGACAAAGCCACCGACAGAGCGCCCTCTAGTGGCGGAGTCATGATAAGAGTCGATTCCAACCACCATCATTAACATTTTGGACTGAAGGTAATAAATGGAAAGACAAACGGAGACAGAATGAGCCAAAGACAAAGCTATTTAACTTTTGTAGAACACCAATTCATTGTATTGCAAGCATGCATCGATACATGAATTCACTGGAACTTGTGAATAAACTCAAAAACTGTAATAGGGTACATGTGTGACAGGATTTTTTTTATGTTTTTACTATCTGGCTATTTCTTTTATGTTTAAAGCAGTTTCTTAATTGTGTAATTTCTTATTCTTTAACTTGCTTCATTGAGCACTGAAATAGCTGTTTCTTCTTTAAGTGTGGATCATGAATAATTCATTAGGTAGACCACAAAGCACTTCCTGTGGTACCCACTTCTGAGACATGTGGCTTATCTAGCCATTCCTTCAGTTGATGCAAGGCAGTCCACACACAGTCATTTTATCACTCTTGTTACATGCTCGTTTAACCCAAAGTTCTGAGGCTAGAAGAATCCTTGTTGTTGAAGATTTGTGCTAATACCAACCCTTTTTTTTGTGGTGTAAATTAGGAGTTAATAAATTACATCCAACCTCTAGAAAAGAATCTTTGCTGTCACACATGTAAAACTATCTGCCCAAAGCAACTAACTTACAAAAAGTGAAACATTTACATAAAATGTAAAGGAATTCTCCAACTCTTTATTTGGCTGTGTAGATGGACAAATGCTCACAATAAGATAAAGATTTACGGTAGCACTATATGTATGTGACAAATCTCTTTTACGAGTTTGTGAGGTTCTGAAAAGAACCAGGGAGAAACTCAATGTTTTCATTCATTCATCACTTTTACTGCAGTAGAGAAAATAAGAGTTTTTCTCCCTTCGATACAACGTTTTAGCAGGACGATTTTGAGGTCGTCAGAAAATCCTTGCGCTGGATGTCTGCTTGGCAGAACTTGTCTAGGGTCAAGCCCGTCTGTGAGAGAACTTGCTGTTGTGAAGCCCGACAATCCCATTTTTTGTACTTGTCATCAGTGAGCAACAGCCATTTTTGTGCGGACTAAGTGTGCCATGTACTTCACTTGAAGACCCTGGACAAACTCTGATAAAGGCTGTGTCTTGCAAATGTCATAGATGGCCTCGTGACTTGATCTCAGTTGGTTTGTTTTTCCAGAGTACACACATCCTAGTGTGTCACAGAAATTAGACTGGCCACTGATTACTTTTATGTAATGATAGCAAGGCCGTAGTCTGGGAATATGACTCAAAAATCATCTTTTGAACTTGAACTTAAAGTAGCACATGTATTACATGTACATTGTAAAGCTGTGTGTGTATTCGAGCAGCTCGCCCAGATCGACTCGGGTAAAGTCACACAGGTTAGCCATGAAAGCAGGGCTAATCGAACGCTCAAACGCGAGCCATCACGATCCTCATGTGACGTCTGTAGCTGTGGCCGTAGCCATTGACAAAACGCCCTTTTCAGACTGAGTCTTACCATTCCTTTCCACATGGCCTTACTTTGAGATTTACGCTTTTCCGTCAATTGCAAAAAGTAACAAAATCAGGCTGGAATTAGCGGCCTCTAAAGTTGCACTGAACTCAAATAAAATGATTATGTTCAGACTTCAAATAAAGTTGATTTCAGGGTCCATCTTTATGGCTGTCCGGCTGCCTTATTTGTCCATGTCTAGGATTGAACAACGCATGCGTGTGACCAAGGGCGGAAATCGCTCCTTGAACGTGGGGGGGACAGGGTTTTTTTTTTCTCCCCGAAATTATATTACTCACAAAAAGTCACAGGCTGAACGGACAACTTTTCACTTGTAATATTGCCATGGGGTATGGCAGCCATAGCGACAGACTTGAAATCAAGTCTGTAATGAGTGGTTTTAATCGCGTCCGCCGCAAGGGCGGATCCAGAACACAATTTTTTTAGGGGGGGGCCAAAAAAAAGTTTGGTCCCCCAAAAAAGTGGGTCCAAAAAATTACGGCGTGGGGTTTCGGGGCCCGCTTAAGGGACCCGAAAAATTTTTGGATTCTAGATGCTCTGTGATGCGATCTGAGGCAATTTCTGACCACTTTTACCAATGTTTTTTTGAGGAAAAGATGGGGGTGAACTCATTGCCTGCCTTTATTGCGATGTCACATAAAAAAAAAATTGGTTTCGTTTTTTTTTTGGGGGGGGGGGGTCATGGCCCCCTTGATAATGCAACAATATATTTCTAAACCTCATTGTGTGCATCGGGCATTTTGTCATTGCGGTTCTGTAACCTTAAAAATGGGCAAAAACCGCGATCGAGTTCGTTTTCAGGGTGACTAGTTAAACTACAACAAACCACATGGGCCAAAAGGAGCTTACGTTTACAGTCGGCGCGCACTTCATTTTTTGAAGGGGATTTACAATTATTCGTAACAGTTTCAACTTCCATAATTACTTAAATATTACTCCTTTTATTCAAAAACAGTTGCCAAAGTACTAATATTATCTACAATGTTATACGCTTTTTTACTGTAATTTTAAAAACAGGACTGCCAAATAAAATGGAAACTTGAAAATGATCGTGTAATAATTACCCCCATATTTATAATGGTGTTTCTTCGTAAGGCAGATGGGCTACTATTGGCCCTCGCTATGGAAACATCATGCATATGCATTGCAGTGGCTGCATATATGAATATTCGCTTGAAAACGTCTTAGTCAAGTCGTTAGACACAGACTGACCATGCCGAGCGTTAGTACATGTACATGACTTTTGCATGAATGGTTGTAGCGCTGACGATGCATGAACGGCGGTGGTATGCAGATTTTGGCGCTGATCGATGACGGACATAAACCACTATAGGCTAACGACTTGTCATCAAGTCTACCATAGCGATTGCGGGCCGGAGTGGGGCCGAATTTGGTATAGGAGTAGCAAATTATATGACGTACGCAGGCAACATTGTGTATAACGTATACCGCATGAACCAACACGCACGTACAGTACATGTATGTGGGTAGGCTAGGCGTACAAGAGCCGTGGTCGAACCGACAAGAAAACCAAATTGGTTCTCAGCCACAAAGCGACATATCAAAGAGGCTTTTCCCTAAGACTCTGCCATGGTTGGTCACCCACCCATACCTACACATGAAAACATGGAGGGGACATTCGACATTGTGTCCCCCCTTACCAAATTCATGGGGGGGACGTGTCCCCCCCGGGATTTCCGCCCATGCGTGTGACATATTTCCACCACTGACTCCACTCCACGAGCAGGGTCCGTGGTGGCTGACCCGGGTAAGGCCTGAGAATGATATCAGAGCTAATCGAACGGCACGGGGCTATAACCCGAGTCAACCCGGGGGAGCTAATCGAATGCACCCAATAGTAATACTCCTTGTTGAAGCCTTAAAACTGTTAAGTACTGGGGCGGTACAAGGAGTAACAGGCAGGGTACTTTGGGGTGGTACTTGGACTAATGGCTTAAGGTGGTATTGACTCATGATTGAGCCTGCCACGAACAATAAAACATGTTTGCCAACGTTAGCCAAAAATTCTCATTTGGATACAACAAAAACAACTGCCAACATTGACGTCTTTGGGAAACAACCTTGTTTGGAATTTCAAGTTAAAAACTATCAATTTTCTGGACATGATTTTAAAAAAATGAAAAAATAACAAGTGCACTGCTCATACATATACATGAGATTGAATAGCATTGCACAACTTACTGGAATTAAAACTGTCCACAGCTCTCCGCCCATCTTGCAGTTAATTTGCATAGCAATCTTGGTAGCTACAGACATGACGGTCTGTTTCTTGTTGATAGTGCGACCCACAATGCACTGGCTGGGTACCGGCGCCTCTAGACAGCAGAACTTCTTGATGGCGTCGTAGCGATCCTTACGAATAGTTGGTAGGATACACACAACCTGGGTAACGGTGGAACAAAAAAGTAAACAAAATTCTGAATACTACTGGTCAAAGTGCTTATTAGGCTTTGAGAAAATAAGGCAATTAGGCGACTGAGCATGCAAGTTCACTTCAAAAAAACAACAGCTTCCAATGACATTTGATGGGAATACTAGCCTTGGTCATGACCAAGTCTGTCTACTTGTTCCCATAACAAGCGGCCGCTACATATTAGCCTGATTTGCGTACCCGTTGCAACGGGTACGCAAATCAGGCTACATGTGAATTGCCACTGTACATGTGAATTGCCACAACACTGCGCCGTGCACAGTAGCCTCAACGATCCCCTTGCTTATCTGCACGCTTAATTACGCCCCACACACATTATCTAACCTTTCCCCAACAGTTGAGGTGAAAGACAGCCTTTTAATTGACGCAAAGTATATGCTCACCATGATAAGTAGTTCGGGCTATGGTAAACAGTCTTCTCTCAGGGAACAAGTAGACAGACTTGGTCAAGGCCATGGGAGTACAGGCTTTCAAGTCAAAATTGAGAAGGCAGCCTTTAATCACACTCACCATCTGTGTCTGGGGACTCAAGTTCTGTCGGATAGCACGAATGAAGCTTTCGGTTCGGTCTTCACGTAACTCACATCTAAAGAACACCAAACAAATAATGAGAGAGAGAAGAAGGATAGCAATCAATTCTGCACTTTAAAGCCCTTCAAGATTGGCAAAACCACTTTAGCCAATCGAGTTGGCATCCACACTTCAAAATATTTTGAGGCAATCTTCTGTGGAGTACGGAAACACTTCAAATCCCTGCACAATGTTTCGGTGTCATTAAGCTCATGGCAAGCAGGCAGATTCAGTCATGCTTCACTGCTCTCCACAGTGCAGTTTTTTGCAACTTGAGACTCAGACTCGGACTCGACCAAATTGCTTTCAAACCTGGACTCAGACTCGACCCAATTGCTTCCAAACTTGGACTCAGACTCGTTCCAATTGCTTACAAACTTGGACTCAGACTCGACCCATTTGCTTCCAAACCTGGACTCAGTCTTGACCCAACTGCTTCCAAACTTGGACTCAGACTCGACCCAACTGCTTCCAAACCTTGACTCAGACTCGACCCAGTTGCTTCCAGCTTGGACTCCAGACTCGACCCCATCACTTCAAAACTTGGACTCGGACTCGACCTAACTGCTTCCAAATTTGGACTCAGACTCGACCCAATTGCTTCCAAACTTGGACTCATACTCGACCCTATTGCTTCCAAACTTGGACTCAGACTCGACCCAATTACTTCCACACATGGACTCAAACTCGACCCAATTGCTTCCAAACTTGGACTCAGACTCGACCCAATTGCTTTTAAACTTAGACTCAGACTCAACTCAATTGCCTCAACACCTGGAGTTGGACTCAACTCAAATAACCCAACTAACTATCTTGTAAGCAGTCTTACATTAAGGGTGGTCTGGTTTCCATTCCCAAACGTGGCGCCACGGTGTTGAAGGCGTTCAGGAATTCCATGGCGTTCTTGCTATCACGCGCTGTGTAGATCAGCAGCCAGTTGTGCAGACCAATACAGCTCAGCAGATCCTTCCGCAGATCTCTGCTCCACTCTGCATTCTCACCCAAGGAAATCTCCTGTTGGTGTTTACAGGCATATAGGATTATTTTCTTTCCATGCATTTTGTTCAACATTCCAGAGAAGAATATCCAAAATTTAAGCTGTTGAAGTTTCAGCTGTGGATATTACACTTTGCGAGAAAAGAGTGAAAAACCATGCACAACCTTTTGATAATGAAACATTATTTTGTCTACAGATCTCTTTATTTTCCGAAAAATTAGTCAATTGACTGATCGTTGGATATCACCTACATTTCTTGATTTCTTCTAAATGACAGCAAGCCAGACAAAACAATTTTACAGATTGTTTAGTACCAGTACAATCTTTAATCCAAGTAAGCATCTTAATAATAATTCAGGTTACTTTTGAGACAAATGCAAATAATCCTCTATGCCTTTAAGAAGCGCTGACAACGATCATTTATAAGCAAACGAAACATAGTACTGATTTCACAAATCTCATTATTCCAATGCCTGTTCTTTTTCTTTTCAAATACTTTGAGGATTGTTATCAATTACCCAGAAAAGTTTCTAATGATTCAATGTCAGTATAAACCTTGCTCAAAGTAAAGAAAGGACTGGTATCAACTATCCTGAGAAATTATTCCAACTCAAATGCTAAGCTGAAACTTCAAAAGGTTAGTTTTTAGGCACCCTTCTTTAATATGAACACTTTTGTTGCTCCAAAAAAAAAAAGGAAATAGAAAGTATCCAACAAACTTTTCTAGCCGATTTCACCACAAATGTTTCGTGTTGTCAAATTCACTTCGCATTCACAAAAACTACATGTAACTTATAAACTGGTCTTCAGCTCAACTTCCCAATCTCTTTGTCAGACTCACATTCTTTCCCTGGTGACCGGTGAGGATTTTCTCCCGATCCATGATGCGAGCGTTGATCCTGACTGGCTGAGCTTCAAAGCTCACCTGCCACTTTTGCAGGTAAGTACTCGCCTCTTGATTCCTGAAAGAAGGTTAAGAACACAGGTCACAAATCATTATTTTTCTGGGCCCGAATCAAATATTTTTGCGATTTTGGCATTCATTTTTGCCATTGACAAGCTATGTTTTCAATTACCAGCAAAGGTCCAGTCTATGCACTGAGTATACAGTGTTTATACATCTGTGAAGGGCAAAACCTAATATTAAAAGTCCACTCTGTAAAGCATACACATTATTATATTTCATGTCACCAGTATTGTGGTTGAGTCACTTCAGGGTCGAGTCCGAGTCGGAGTCTCAAGTCAATGGACCGATCCAGTAAGCACCGCCCCATTGTATTCTGACCAATCACAGCCGTGATTTATGTCCGACGTGCGTGCACAAAAGTCCGAAATGCGTGCACGCGTGTATGATGTGCGCGGCAGGAAAATGCAGTGTGGCATTGGAGAGGAGCACGTGTTAATTTGCCCACGTGCGCAGTGGGAGGGGCTTACTGGATCGGTCCATTGGGTCGTGGCTGAGTCCAAATCCAAGTCCAAGCGACGAGTCATTTGATTCTAGTTTGAGTCCGAGTAACATTTATATAAAATGGATGAAATATCTATGGATCAATGGATTTGAAGAAAGCGATTGGGTCAAGTAGACATGATCACCATGGAGTCCAACCCTCGAGTTGGGGGGCGGACTATAAACAGATGGATGATGGATGGATGTGAATCAGGATGGACTCACTTAAAGTGATATGTAATATATGAGATGTCGCAGGATATAGGGAGGGGTGCATTTAATGACAAACTGTCATCATTTACAACACCACCTGGAGTGAGGTGTGGTACATTTCATGTGCTTAACGTTCTTTAGTGTTACTGAAATGTTACTTCTGGGGGAAAAAAGAAATATGCTTAAATGGTTTGTTTTTGGTGTAAATAAATATATGATTCACTGCTCACGTGTCCTGAGTCATTAGTGTCAAATCGGAGTCATGATGGCCGAGTCTGAATCCAAGCCCAAGTCTTTTGCCTATGTGACTCGAGTCGAGTCAGAGTCAACAAAATTGCGACTTGAGACAGACTTGAATACGAGTCCTGGGCTCCAGTTCTACATCACTGGATGTCACTGAGTCAAAATAAATACACTCACACGCTGGGCAGGTTATTTTTGTGTAAAGTGCTGGCTTACTGTTAAAATGGCGCACAAAAGTTTTGCTGAATGTAGATTACCATCAATTGTTATTTAACAAAATTTTTCCGGATGTAAGGAAAAATAAACCTTACTGACCTGGGAAAGCTGCCGATGAAGTTGGTCAGCTCTTTCATGCGGACGTTGGGCGTGATGCGTGTGTACACAGACAGGTCCTTCATGACGTGGAAATCACTGCGCATAGCTTCGCTGAGCCCCGTCAGGGTACACAGCTCAGGGATCAGGTGGATGTGATCAATCATTCCCCGGCGCTGATCCTATTACAATAAAAAAACACAAATAAATCTGCCTGTGATTATGGACTGGCTCCTGGTCCTTACTTTGTGGTTGACGGGCGAGTGTTGTGTGAAATTTGGACTCTATGAAATACAGATACATTAGTTGTATTACGCATGCCTAATAGTGAAGATAATTAGGACAGTGACAGATTTAATGTTCTATTCAACGAGGCGAAGCTGAGTTGAATGGAACACTCCATCTTTCAACGAATGAAAATATTCTCACAATAGCACGAATGCAAGATATTCATTATTTGTTTTGTATAACAACCAATTAGATCTTCGTCATTTGATTGGAGGATAAGACTTGAAGAACAAACAAAACTCACAAAAGTGCACCATATCCACTACTTTTTTCAGCTTGGTCAAGGCTAACAGAGGTTTAAAAGTCAAATCATTGACCATAATGAAAATCAACACTGTAATTTCTTAATCCAATGCAAAAAAAACCCCATCTTTGCAACTGCATCAACTTCAAAGGCAAGTTTTGTACTGCCTTTATGCATGATAATGGTTTAAATAGCGCAAAGATTGTATAGCGTTAGGCCGCTGCGCGTCGTAGAGTGCGCGCGGCGTGCAATAGATCGAAAGGGATGGGACAAAAATGCAGGGTGAATGGAAACAAAAATGAATGGTTATGACATAGGCCGTGCAATGGTTTGTTTATTGAATGCCCCTTAACCTACAATCCTCCAATCAAATGACAAGGATTTACTTGGGTGTTATATAATGCCATTTCAATAAGATCTGAAATAACTTACCCTTTTCTTTGGATTGCTGACCAGCAGTGGCTGTCCTAGATCACTGATATTTAGCCCGTACGCGTCCCGGTAGTACTGGGCGTAGGTTATTTTAGTGCCGTCCAACTTGTCGAATGTGTTCATGGGATCGATATTAAAGTCGATGTCGTCCACTCGGTAGGTCTTGTTGTTGTACCTGAATGACAGCCATGCAGAATTTATTTGGTTACTTTTTTATCCAACCCCAACCTCTCTCAGTCCACTGATCTTATCAACCAGGCATGCAACTGGGAAGTCACAAAAAAAGAGGAAATTGAAATCTTTCCAAGACTTTGAACAGTGTTTTTCTAGTGAAAAAAAGAGGAAATCAGCTGATCCGAAGAGAAGTTGCATGCCTGATCAACTGATCTCAACCTAACTGATCCAAACAACTGATCCAAACCCAACTGATCCAAACCAACTGATCCAAACCCAACTGATCTCAACCCAACTGATCCAAACCCAACTGATCCAAACCCAACTGATCCAAACCAACTGAACCAAACCCAACTGATCCAAACCAACTGATCCAAACCCAACTGATCCAAACCAACTGATCCAAACCCAACTGATCCAAACCCAACTGATCCAAACTCAACTGATCCAAACCAACTGATCCAAACCCAACTGATCCAAACCCAACTGATCCAAACCCAACTGATCCAAACCCAACTGATCCAAACCCAACTGATCCAAACCCAACTGATCCAAACCCAACTGATCTCAACCCAACTGATCTCAACCCAACTGATCTCAACCCAACTGATCCAAACCCAACTGATCCAACCCAACTGATCCAAACCCAACTGATCCAAACCAACTGATCCAAACCCAACTAATCTAAACCAACTGATCCAAACCCAACTGATCCAAACCCAACTGATCCAAACCCAACTGATCCAAACCAACTGATCCAAACCCAACTGATCCAAACCCAACTGATCTCAACCCAACTGATCCAACCCAACTGATCCGAAACCCAACTGATCCAAACCCAACTGATCCAAACCAACTGATCCAAACCCAACTGATCCAAACCAACTGATCCAAACCCAACTGATCCAAACCAACTGATCCAAACCCAACTGATCCAAACCCAACTGATCCAAACCCAACTGATCCAAACCCAACTGATCCAAACCAACTGATCCAAACCAAACTGATCCAAACCAACTAATCCAAACCCAACTGATCTCAACCCAACTGATCCAAACCCAACTGATCCAAACCCAACTGATCCAACCTAACTGATCCAAACCCAACTGATCCAAACCAACTGATCCAAACCCAACTAATCCAAACCAACTGATCCAAACCCAACTGATCCAAACCCAACTGATCCAAACCAAATGATCCAAACCCAACTGATCCAAACCCAACTGATCCAAACCCAACTGATCCAACCCAACTGATCCAAACCCAACTGATCCAAACAACTGATCCAAACCCAACTGATCCAAACCAACTGATCCAAACCCAACTGATCTCAACCCAACTGATCCAAACCCAACTGATCCAAACCCAACTGATCCAAACCAACTGATCCAAACCCAACTGATCCAAACCAACTGATCCACACCCAACTGATCCAAACCAACTGATCCAAACCCAACTGATCCAAACCCAACTGATCCAAACCCAACTGATCCAAACCAACTGATCCAAACCCAACTGATCCAAACCCAACTGATCCAAACCCAACTGATCCAAACCCAACTGATCCAAACCCAACTGATCCAAACCCAACTGATCCAAACCCAACTGATCTCAACCCAACTGATCTCAACCCAACTGATCTCAACCCAACTGATCCAAACCAACTGATCCAAACCCAACTGATCCAAACCCAACTGATCCAAACCCAACTGATCCAAACCAACTGATCTCAACCCAACTGATCCAAACCAACGGATCCAAACCCAACTGATCTCAACCAACTGATCCAAACCCAACTGATCTCAACCCAATTGATCTCAACCCAACTGATCCAAACCCAACTGATCCAAACCAACTGATCCAAACCAACTGATCCAAACCAACTGATCCAAACCAACTGATCCAAACCAACTGATCCAACCCAACTGATCCAAACCAACTGATCCAAACCCAACTGATCCAAACCCAACTGATCCAAACCCAACTGATCCAAACCCAACTGATCCAAACCCAACTGATCCAAACCCAACTGATCCAAACCCAACTGATCCAAACCCAACTGATCCAAACCCAACTGATCCAAACCAACTGATCCAAACCCAACTGATCCAAACCCAACTGATCCAAACCAACTAATCCAAACCCAACTGATCTCAACCCAACTGATCCAAGCCCAACTGATCCAAACCCAACTGATCCAACCCAACTGATCCAAACCCAACTGATCCAAACCAACTGATCCAAACCCAACTAATCTAAACCAACTGATCCAAACCCAACTGATCCAAACCCAACTGATCCAAACCAACTGATCCAAACCCAACTGGTCCAAACCCAACTGATCTCAACCCAACTGATCCAACCCAACTGATCCGAAACCCAACTGATCCAAACCCAACTGATCCAAACCAACTGATCCAAACCCAACTGATCCAAACCAACTGATCCAAACCCAACTGATCCAAACCAACTGATCCAAACCCAACTGATCCAAACCCAACTGATCCAAACCCAACTGATCCAAACCCAACTGATCCAAACCAACTGATCCAAACCCAACTGATCCAAACCCAACTGATCCAAACCAACTAATCCAAACCCAACTGATCTCAACCCAACTGATCCAAACCCAACTGATCCAAACCCAACTGATCCAACCCAACTGATCCAAACCCAACTGATCCAAACCAACTGATCCAAACCCAACTAATCCAAACCAACTGATCCAAACCCAACTGATCCAAACCCAACTGATCCAAACCAACTGATCCAAACCCAACTGATCCAAACCCAACTGATCCAAACCCAACTGATCCAACCCAACTGATCCAAACCCAACTGATCCAAACCCAACTGATCCAAACCCAACTGATCCAAACCCAACTGATCCAAACCCAACTGATCCAAACCAACTTATCCAAACCCAACTGATCTCAACCCAACTGATCTCAACCCAACTGATCCAAACCCAACTGATCCAAACCAACTGATCCAAACCCAACTGATCCAAACCAACTGATCCAAACCCAACTGATCCAAACCGACTGATCCAAACCCAACTGATCCAATCCCAACTGATCCAAACCCAACTGATCCAAACCCAACTGATCCAAACCCAACTGATCCAAACCCAACTGATCTCAACCCAACTGATCCAAACCCAACTGATCTCAACCCAACTGATCTCAACTCAACTGATCTCAACCCAACTGATCCAAACCCAACTGATCCAAACCCAACTGATCCAAACCAACTGATCTCAACCCAACTGATCCAAACCAACTGATCCAAACCCAACTGATCCAAACCAACTGAACCAAATCCAACTGATCTCAACCCAACTGATCCAAACCCAACTGATCCAAACCCAACTGATCCAAACCAACTGATCCAAACCCAACTGATCCAAACCAACTGATCCAAACCCAACTGATCCAAACCAACTGATCCAAACCCAACTGATCCAAACCCAACTGATCCAAACTCAACTGATCTCAACCCAACTGATCTCAATTGACCGATCACAACCCAACTGATCTCAACCAAACTGCTCTTAACCCACCTGACCTTGACCTATTTGATCCAAACCCAACTGATCCAAACCCAACTGATCCAAACCAACTGATCTCAACCCAACTGATCCAAACCAACGGATCCAAACCCAACTGATCTCAACCAACTGATCCAAACCCAACTTCTCTCAACCCAACTGATCTCAACTCAACTGATCTCAACCCAACTGATCCAAACCCAACTGATCCAAACCCAACTGATCCAAACCAACTGATCTCAACCCAACTGATCCAAACCAACTGATCCAAACCCAACTGATCCAAACCCAACTGATCCAAACCCAAGTGATCTCAACCCAACTGATCTCAATTGACCGATCACAACCCAACTGATCCAAACCCAACTGATCCAAACCCAACCGATCCAAACCCAACTTCTCTCAACCCAACTGATCTCAACTCAACTGATCTCAACCCAACTGATCCCAACCCAACTGATCCAAACCCAACTGATCCAAACCAACTGATCTCAACCCAACTGATCCAAACCAACTGATCCAAACCCAACTGATCCAAACCCAACTGATCCAAACTCAACTGATCTCAACCCAACTGATCTCAATTGACCGATCACAACCCAACTGATCTCAACCAAACTGCTCTTAACCCACCTGACCTTGACCTATTTGATCCAAACCCAACTTCTCTCAATCCACTGATCACAACCCAACTGATCTCAATCCACTAATATCCAATGCCGTAGCCAGGGTTCTCATCCTAGGGTGGGGAGGGGGGGGGGGCATGTGGGGTGGGTCTTGAGGTTACAAAGGTAGACAAGGTTTTTCCACTGGACACCCGCCCTCTGTACAACCAAATAGTGTGGGGGGGGGAGGAGTGACACTATCTTCCCATGGGGGGGGGGGGGGCGTTCAAAATGTATATCATGGCTACATTAGACAATAACTACCGCTATTCGCTTCTAAGGGACGTTTACAATAAACAGCCACTCGCAAAAAAAAAAGTTTTGCTTTTGAAAGTTTCACAGAAAAAAGGGAATTTATGTTCTTTCAGCTAATCGTGGTAACTCATATGGCTGTGCTTTCTCCGGATGCCAAATTTTCTGTGTTTTTTTTATGGGGGGGGTGGGTGCCCCCCCCCCCCCACACCCCCCTTTAGTCATTGCTTATATCACCCAAAACTAATCTAAACCCAAACACCATCCATTCACTGATAATCTCAACCCAACTGATCCCAACCTAGGCCGACCCAACCCTACCAAACCAAATCAAGCCAAAGCCAATTCAACTAAACAGAACTAAACCGAAATGATCTAAAGTCAACCAGGTCATACTCTAACAAACAAAATTGAACTGAATCAATGCAAACCAAATCAAACACAACTGAGTTGATACGAACTGAACCGAACCAAACCATTCCGATCTCAACCATACCAAAGTGATTAGAACGGAACCGAACAGAACCGAATACATCGGACTAAAAAAAACCAAACTCAAGTGAACTGAACTGATATACAAGGTGAGTCAAAAGAAAAAGAAACCCAAATGTCGGGATAATTGTTTTAGTGAAGTTCTGCATGTAGCACTTTCAAAATCTAGGATATGAAAGCCCAATTCATATAAAGCTTTCTTTTGAGTACAAGAATCGTTCAAATCACTCATGCAATTTTCAAGTTAGGGAAATTTAAACACAACCACTGTTTTAAAGTTCTGTCCATGGATCACAAAAAGGTAAGCGTTCTTTCAGCAAAACGAAACTGAATCACATATAGGGATGTGAAAGAACGCACACCTTGTTTGTGATCCGTGGACAGAACTTTAAAGCGTTGGTTGTGTTTAAAAATCTGCAACTTGAAAAGTACGAGAGCAATTTGAATTATTCTTGTACTAAAAGAAAGCTTATGAATTCGGCTTTGATATCCTAGATTTAGAAAGTACTACATGCAGAACTTCATGAAAACAACAGTCCCAACATTTGGGTGTTTACTTTTTTTTGACTCACCCTGTATGTACCAAACTTAACCCAATTGAACTGATGGATCTGAAATTGACCACACCTAACTAACTCAATCCAACCAAACAGACCTGATCTGAAACAAACTTAACCAAACAATGCTGTTTCCTCACTTGGTCAGGACAATTTCTCCTGCCAGTACTCTCTTGGCCACATCCCTCCAGCCTGCTCCCTTGGTCTGCTCAATCTCAGCCAGCATGTCCAAGACTGTCTCCGTCCTCAGGATCTTGTGAGAGACGTCCGCCATCAGGAGGACCTCCTGCTCATACTGCAAGATGGAGGTGATGAAACCAGGCAGGAGCTGGATCCTGGAGGGATGAGGGGAGAAATGACGGAGAGAAAGGAGCATCAAGGAAAGTGGAACAATCAACACAATAAAAAACAGTCTTAAAAACTGTGTAAGCATAATTTAATTTGTTTCTGCCATTGTAAACATTTGATCTGCCATATTGTCGCTTTACTCACAAAGTGACAAAAACCTCGAAAATCGATAACTGTTCGATTTTGAGTTTTACTAGCCTTTTTATTATAGTTGTCTCAAGGAACAATTTGACCAAGTTTCAAAGCGAAAAATTGTTTACTTTCTTACTTATTGTAAACAAAATTTGACAAAAAGCCTGAAATCCGTGTTTTTGTTTTTACGAAGTGTAAAAAGTGTAAAATGTTTTCACGAAGTGACAGAAAGTCACCTCGTGGGCAGGGCCGGAGGAACTACACATTGGTCTTCACGCGTCAGGATGGGAGCATACACGTGCGCGCGAACGTTGTTGAAAAAGGACAGACGCGCGTGCACTCAACTGTCGTATGACGCGTAAAAGTTGCAAGTTTGTTGCATCGACTAAAGTACAAATAAGTAAAGCCTCCGCGATTCATGTTCCCACGAAGTGACAAAAACTGTGTGCAAAGTAATGGGGAAAATATGGGACCCAAAGTATTGATGTTTTCACAAAGCGTAAACAAGTTTTATTAATGAATTACTGTTTAATTTAATTATTTATTTGTAACAAACAACTATGAATTAGCAAAGAGCAAATCATAAGCTATGGGACAATGCAAACATTTCCAAATTCTTTTACTGCGAAGTAGTCGAAAATGTCTTTTGAAAAAATAAATAACTTCAAATGCGATTGTTTCTGGATGAACTTTTGTCGATTTTTAAAGTTTTTGTCACTTCGTGAGCAAAGCAACAATATGTGACCTACTGTGGCAAAATGAGGAATGTCCCCCAAAACAATGTAATCAACTCCTGAAATCAATGTTGGTTTTTTTTTATTTTTGAAAAGCCAAGTTATCCAAGATTCACACTTTGCCTTTTTGTTGGGAACAAATATCCCCAAAAGTTGGAAACTGAAGAACGTTTTCCACTGCCGTTTGCAGCGCAATGTGCATTTCTTTCTTCAAAGCCGTTTTTCTCGAAATGAGGTTGGTAAAATTTGGTGGGACACTGATGAAGTTCCTGCGGCATATCTTGGGAGTACATTAAGCTACAGAAACAAATTTGGTATCATTTGAACGCTAATGATTTACGCTTTAACATGATGTATGTAACTTGAAAAGTCAAAGGGGGGGGGGGGGGGTTTATTCCTCATTATGATATGGCAGGTGACATATAGCAAGTCTACATAGGCCAACATGTGCAGTGTCAAATTTCCTCACTTTACTACCAAACCTGCAAAAATGAAAGATGTTTTGCAAAATCCACACAAAAGGCTCTCATATTTAATGGCAATCCATATTTCTGCTTCATGGCTCTGTCTATTACTATATACAATCTCCGCTACTTCAAACAATTTTTAAAGAAACTCAAAGCCAAGCTGACCTATGGCTACAGATATTTCACATCTACGTTCAACTTACGACATGAGCTAAATGGTTTCACTTACTTGTGTTGCTGGATTTCCCTTTTGGCGTTGGGGTTGAAATAGTTCCGGCCAATCTGCTCAAAGCCAACCAATCCAAGAATCCTAAAACAGTGAAAGTAACAATGTGATAAAAAATTGCGAGCACGAATTACGCTTCACTGAATTCCTTAAAAAAATATACTTCAAAATTGTATCTTTGTTTTTAAGAGGCCATGAACTGAAATTTACACTTGAACATTTTGTGCAAATAGCTTAGAAGGCATTGTAAAGGTGCATCTTTGTCACTGTTAACAACTTGTTGATAATTTTCAAAATAAAGTATTATTTCCATAAAACAGAAATAAAATGACAGCAAACTAATTACTTTCCTACTTTTCCACACAGACTCAACTTTCTTCAAAGTTTTGGAGATTTGTCAATCAAATTTGTCATTTTTCACAAAGGAGAATACAAATAATCATTTCTGATTGATTTCTAAGTCAATTCTGACTGATTGTTTCAGCTTTTCACGGATGGTCATTATTTAGTATGCCATTAAATAAAAACCCTGGGTCTTACGTGTTCTTTAACCCTAATCCTCCAAAATCCTCTGGATGGTTTTTGGAGGATTGAGGATGAATGGTGGAATTTTTGCGTCAGGGTGATAAATTAACTTATAGGTTTTGCCCTTCACCGACGTTTAAACACTGTATACTCAGTGTGTTACCTCCCGAGTGAAAGTTGGAAAAAATCACTCGGGTGGGACTCGAACCCACGACCTCAGACGTCTGCACTAGAAAGCAGGAGGTCGTGGGTTCGAGTCTCACCCAAGTGATTTTTTCCATCTTTCACTCTGGAGGTTACACACTGAGTATACAGTGTTTAAACGTCGGTGAAGGGCAAAACCTATAATTTGAGGATGAATGGTGTTTGAGAAACATGAAGATTTTGGAGGATTGAGGATGAATGGTGTTTGGAGGAGGATTTTGGAGGATTGAGGATGAATGCATTTTTTTGTCTGACAATTTTGAAGGATTGAGGCGCAGGGTAACCTACATTTGAACATAAGTGCAGCATTTTGGAGGATTGAGGATGGTTCCCAGCAAAAAGACCCTCGGGGGTTTAGGGTTAATTTTAGCAACGATGAAAAAAAGAGCAAACCTACTTGCGGAAGATGATGTTGTAAACCTGCATGCAGGTTGGTGAGGTAGGAGGCAGCGCATTCTTGAGAGTCACAGTAATGGTGATGATGTCATCAGAGTCACGGCGTTTGGTTTGAAACCTGGTCACCTAGAGTTTGCAAAACAGACAAAAATAAGTATAGAAAATATATGTACATCTCATGAAAACATCTTTACAACTTTGCATCTTGTGTGGAGATTGATTGTTTCTGAAAAATACAACTCTACAGTGTGAGTACAAAACAAATGAAACCCAAATGTCGGGATTATTGTTTCAGTAAAGATCTGCATGTAGCACTTTCAAAATCTAAGATATAAAAGCCAATTCATAAGCTTTCTCTTAGTACAAGAATCATTCAAATCACTCATGTACTTTTCAAGTTACAGAATTTTAAACTCAACCACCGTTTTAAAGTTCTGTTCACGGATCACAAAAAAAGGTGTGCGTTCTTTCAGTAAAACGAAAACAATTCACACACATCCCTATGTGATTTGTTTTCGTTTTGCTTAAAAAACATTTACCTTTTTGTTATCTGTGGACAGAACTTTAGAACGGTGGTTGTGATAAAAATTCTGTAACTTCAAAATTACACTGAGTGATTTGAATGGTTCTTTTACTAAATGAAAGCTTATGTATTGGGCTTTCATATCCTAGATTTTGAAAGTGCTACATGCAGAACTTCACTTAAACAATAGTCCCGACATTTTGGTTTGGTTTTTGTTTTACTACCCTGTAGTGAAAGCCCTGTCACTCTCAGATCCTTAGTTTTGAGGAAGGTATAGAGCCCAGCTAAAATCAACATGGGGCAGGAACAAAGAATGCAACTTTGATTTCCTATACAGCTGAGGATTTTAGAAGATTGAGGGAGGTTCCTAGAAATATGGCATTTATCTCATATTAAGAATATTTCTTTTCAAAATCAGTGACATACTTTTGCCATATAGCCTTGCAAAATCCTCCATTTTTTGCAGAGAGGATTTTGAAAGATTTGGGAAGGTTGGGGTTAAAAAGACATTTTACATCTACTCACCGGCTCATCAAGCCTTCGGAGCAGGAACAACATCATCCCATCAAAGGCCATGGAGGTGCCTAGGATCTCAGAGTGAGCCCGTAGCAGGGCATGACGTGCCCTAGGGTTGTCCACAACGGGGCTGAAGTCCACGCTGTACTGGTGCAGAAGCCACTGATCAGCAGCCTTCATGCGGAAACAGTTGGTCAAGACCTCCACTGGCTTTCCTTTCTTGCCTGGAGGATTATGAGAAAAATGAGTGTTTTTTTTTTAATGTACAATGGAGTTTGTGCACGTGTTCTCACTCAATTGTGACAGAGAGATATGACTTCAAACTCAAATGCTGTTGTTGCTGTGTGGTAGGTGCCTGTGCAAAGGCAATGCTGGATACTGAATCATTCTCTTGTCCCAGACGCTGATTTAGGGCGCAATTTAAAACATGACTAGGCTATTGTCCCTTATTGAATGCAGAAACAAACTTACCTACCAACCAACACAGTGAGCTAAGGCCCAAGGCGTATTTTCATGGCGCCGTGGGAAAAACTGCACTAATGACAAATGATCTACCCTACCTTTAAAGACAGCTTTTAGATGAGAAAATGGAATATTTATTGTAGGGGTGTGAGTGACCACTGATAAAAAAAGCTGAAAACATCTGAAAAAGGTGTAAAAAAGCTGAACTTTGGAAATCTCCTATACTTTTTTACACAGCAAGTGAGGGAAAAAGCTGAAAAAGGCTGAATCCAAAACTAATAAAAATAGCTGAAATCAGCTTTAAAGCTGAGATTTCACACCCTTGTTATTGGCACATCAATCAGGGATTACAGGGCACCAGACCTACCTCTCTTATCAATGGGTCTGGCTGCTTTTTGTTCAGCGTAGCGGAGCTCTGTCTGTCTGCCGCGGCCACTGACTCCCCTCCCTCAGCACCCTGGGCCCCGCCCACGCTCAACGCTGCCATCTGAGCTGTAGGGGGCGCTTCAGCTGGCATTGGTCTCGGGGCATGAGGATGGTAACTCTCGGCCATGGCCGCTCTTTGCTCCATGCTTATAGCAGCTGTGTAACAAAGAAAGTAGTTTAAACAGTGCGAGTATAAACCAGTTGGCGCAAGTCAGATTTCACCCGACCCCTTTAATTGTCTCCTGTGCAGTCATGCATGAAAACTAATCTGGTGAAAATGTCACCAAAAGAGGCAGGAAGAGTTACTCTAAAAACAACATATGAAAATATATATATTGCTACAGAATGAAACTATGGCCAATTATAAAAGTGTATAGTTTTTTTTACTCATACTGTATCTATAGGGTCAATCTATAAATTTGGGGTCCACTTTTTTCCTGTCCCTGTTACATCTGACATCTTGATTTGAATATAGAGCATGTACATGTATATGTAAATTTGCTCGAAGTTTTTTGTGTTAAGTTTCAACCTCCAAAAAATAGATTTTGTTTTTAAATTGCAATTTTTTTAGCAATACAAAAGATAATCACTTTCATCACCAAAAGTTATCACTTTTGTATGAGACATCGCGCAAAAAAATTCCATCCATGCTTATTAACCCTCCTGCTATCTGAACAGTCACAGACAGTCAAACAAATCAATCCTCTTCCCCTGTCATGCCTTTTATACAGGCTAGTCACCAACAGTTAGACCATATTTCAAGCAAGCACTGTGACTAGTCAAATTCAGTCAACCGACAAAAGCAGGCAAGTGTCTGGCACAGCTGGCTTATCAATCACCTACAGTCAAAGCATAGCTGGATCAAGTAAACAGTCACAGCCAGTCAATGCTGCTTTATGTACCGGTAGGCTGGAAGCCCTGAACTGTTGAAAACAGTCAATTGGTTGGCTTTGACTGAAAGGACAACTTGTTTCAGGTTGTATGTTTGCACACTTGCTGCTTGCATAGGAGGGTTAATTAGTTTACAACTCTAAGATTGTTTGCGGCTGACAATAATTCAGGCATGTATTTCATACATTATGGGCACAAAACAACCAAAATAAAAGCAAACATTGTATTTTTTTCAGAGAAAATGAATAAAATAAAAATGCATAAAACTGCTGCAAACACTTTAACTAGATTGACCTGAAATATACAAATCTAAAAATTTAAGCGGCCTGAATGGCGAACTTAATGAGTTCTGGCTTCATATTTTCAGAGGGTTGAAAGTGTTTACAATAGACCAAAAAAGAGTATTTGTCCATCTTAAAGGGAATATACAACATTTGCAAACATTGTAAAACAAAATTACAAATTTTTTATGAAATACCTTACTAGGATGTTGGTAAATGACAGTCTGAAGCATCCTGTAAAATTATGGAACCTGATGTGAAGTCATTTTCAAGAAAGTTGTAATTTTGTATAAATTTCCAACAGTGGTTTTTCCAACACTGTTGGAAAAACATGTTTCAGTCCAAATTTGTTGTGCTCTTGGTTACATGTTCATGAACGGGTGCAGGCCAGCTAGTCTTGTTTCCTAGTTTTCCGGCATCTATAAATTGATCCATTTCATCTTTAGTGGAGTCAGGGAGCCAGACTACTCAAAAATTGTTAAAAGGAAAAAAGAACTATAAAATTCTGACTCACTGGTAGTGTTGCGCCTGCCTACATGAGGACTGTGAACGTTCAACCAATAAAACGGCAAAAGGCACCGGATTTCATAGAAGTCTGCATTTCATGTGACACTGGAAAAGTGTTTAAGATCAGCTAGCCATGTCTTTATCATCCGTTTAAGACCGGCTACGTGACTATGGGCGGCCATTAGGGCAAAAAAGACAAAAAACTAAAATAAAACAAAACCACAAAATTAAACAAACACCACAAAAATAAACGAACAACTCAGAAATAAACGAACAACTCAGAAATAAACGAATATAATTCAGAAATAAACGAACAACTCAGAAATAAACGAATATAACTCATAAATAAATGAGCAACTCAGAAATAAACGAACAATTCAGAAATAAACAAACAATTCAGGAATAAACAAATATAACTCAGAAACAAACGAGCAACTCACAAATAAACGAACAACTCACAAATAAACGAACAACTCAAAAATAAACGTACAACTCAGAAATAAACGAACAACTCAAAAATAAACGAACAACTCAGAAATAAACGAACAACTCAAAAATAAACCATCAACGCAGAAATAAACAATCAACTCAGCGTTAAACGATCAACTCAGAAATAAACGATCAACTCAGAAATAAACGATCAACTCAGAAATATACACGAACTCAGAAATAAACGAACAACTCAGAAATAAACGAAGAACTCAGAAATAAACGAACAACATCCCCAGGGTGTCGAGTAGCAGTACGCGCCCACCATGTACCATACATTACAGAAGTGCAGACGACATAATGTTTACCGCGGCATTCAAAATGGCGGACACCTTGCACCGCTTCACGCGATGAACACGTAGAAAAAACGGAGGGTAAAAACGTAGTGTTTTTTCGTCGACGACCTCCGAAGCCAGAAAGAAGTCTATGCGAAAGGTAAGCCTGGGATGCAGTTTAATTTTTATGATGAAAAACGTTGACTTTGTAAACGTTTACCATGGCATTCCGTCATGTCTAGTCTGTACGTCATGTGTACGAACGGTATGCCAATGCCGGCCGGGTTTGGCCACATGTACTGGGCTGGGATGGCGCGGCGTACGGCACTGCGCCATGCATGACTACGTTGGTCCATGGAGGAATTCCTCCATGGTTGGTCAGACTGGAAAGAATGGGAATTCCATACACGTACGCCACTAGTTTTTCCCTGCAATGACTATACTAGTAGTAGCCACCAGAAGCGGTAACATGTCCTAAAAAGTGATATTTACTGGGAAAATATTGAAATATTTAGTGAGAAAACATAATTTTTCAGACCAGTCTCATTAGACTTGTTTGTAACACCATGGTAACAGGGTGTGAAGTAACCTCCATCTAGGAGGTAGACTATGGGATTCTTTCCCCGGACGGGTATGGTCTATATGTCTTGTTTATTTTTTGAGCATTTTGCCGCTTTAAAGATCAAACGACTTCCGCGACTCTAAAATTGTATTCATAATTCTAATAAAAGAGACTTTTTACCCATTATTTTTCAGTTCGAGTTGAATTTTCTTTAGTATCTTTACGCAACAATTTTTACAAACGCAAAAGGCCCCTTAGCACTAGTATTAATGTTGACCGCGATCGGTTGATCGTGATGCTATCTGTCGATTGCGCTGCCACCAGTCGAACCGCTTCTCAAATACGCCATTGACGTGGTTAGTTAACTGTTTAGCCTGAAATACTCAGTGAACCCCAAATAAACTGGGAACTGCTGTGTGCATATTGCATTATTTTGGTGACCCACAGAAAATATCATGCATTGTGTGTTTGGAAGCAGTGAAAATGAAGAAAAAAATGAATTGGATTTACTTAAACAAAATCAGCAGTTCATATCAGTTCTCTTTGGTTCCACTGGTTGCACAGGGTACAAGGGTAATGGTAGTAATCCGAACAGGATGTCAACATGATGATTAATTTGTAACTCTCAAATTTTGGTTTCAGGACGATTCTAGTAACATGGAAGGGAAGCCTGTGATGAAACAAGATCCTTCCGAGAAGTAATCATGAAGCGGAAAGTACAACTTTAATATGCCTCATTTTCTCATTGGAGCAGACCATTGCAGCCTCATCAGCTGGTTGAGTCTGTTGCAGTAGCATGTGCGACCGTTCAACGGCAAATGGGAAAACAGTGACATTTCCTTGGAGAGAAGATACCCCTAACCTACAGGAAGCATTCAAAAAGTGCGCTGCTATGCTACAATATTTGGCCCTCACTAAATGAAGTAGGCCTAGTTTTTTTTTTCTGTGTAGCCTACATGTACATGTACATGTTGGCCCTACTTAAGTCTTTGTTGTCACTCAAAGTCTAATCCATGTCACATTTGCAGTTCTACATGTACATGTAAATTGTAACTGTACAGCTTCTGCACACAGAAACTAAAAGAGGTGCTACATTTTTTTCTGCAGATATTTGTAAAAATTATTAAATTTAAATAGATACATGCAGTGCTTGATACATGTAAAGTAGCGGCCAAACTCAGATTTCTTCTTTTTGCCTAGTGAGGGCACTGTACCAGAAAGATGGTAACCAAGCTCTCCTTAACAACATAGATTTAGCGTTGCAGAGTTTGCAACTTGTGTGTTAAATTCTTCGCCCAAAGCAATAATCGCTGAGGTTTATTAAACGGTTGGTACAGCAGTTTACTGTTAAACAATTTCTATAAATTATTTAGTGATTAGTGTGATATTTAGTACCGTTTTATAGCCTATAAGTTGCATTTTCAACGCATTTGTTGGTTGCATAGTCACGGTATTGTGGAACCTGTTAAAAGCACATGTACTGCAGGTCGAGATTTATACAGGGTGTACCTAAACCCTTCTTGCATTTAGACATCAGTATTCTTTTAATGTGGAGTAGCTAGTATAAATGCAAATTGTTGGACTGGAACTGGATTTAGGTCATAGTTGATACACTCACTCCATGTACATGTACATTGTAGGGGCCTACATGTGTATTTACATAAACATTGCTTTGGACATGTGTGTGCATGTGTTTGGAACATGTAAGTGATATGTAATGAGCTAATTCTGTTACAATAAGGTTACACAAATACACATGTACTGGGTAATTTCTTGTAACAAATACATACATTTTATTTTCTATTTTATTGTAGTCAATCTGTGCCTGACATGTACCACTACAAAACTGTATTAGCAGAAGTTGTACTACACAGTAAAGTTTCTGGATCTGCAGCACAGCATTGTCGTCTTTAATCTTTGGCAGATTCATGTAAATTTTACAGAGAGTTGTGTTAGGGGCCAATCACAAGTTTAAACTTCACACTCCGCCCCCCATCCCCCACCCAATTCACCAAATGTCCCATCCTCCAGTGCCTCCAGCCCAACCCCCATCCCACCCCTAACCCCACCCCACCCCTGTCCCCCACCTTTGTCAAACAGATATCAGGATATTCATGGGGACCATCAAAACACTAGAAAACCAGTGACCAAGGTTCACATATGCCACATAGTTTGCACAAAACTTAGAATGGTGCACCTTTAGTTCATTTTGTTCAAATGTTTGTGTAATCTCATGAAATGCTGTTATAGTGTTACAGGTTGAGCATGGTTAACTGTACATACATGATATTTTGAAAAGCACAATTGTATACATTGTATACTTCTCAAAAAAAATTTTTTACAACACAAGTGATATTAATATAACTGCTAATTTAACATTACAATGTGGGGTTTTTTTGGATGAGATATTAAAGCAGTGGTTTAATAATTAACTTGCGAAATGTGAATTGTACTTTTTTCAGGCAGTTTCTTTAAGTTACACACAAATAATGCTTGCCCCAGTCTAGTACAATGCAATAAATTAAAGCTCAAGAGTGGAAGGAAACCTTAAAATGTTGTTTAAAAAATCCTTTTACTAAACATAATTAACAAGAACATGTGGGAAAGAATTCCATATACGGATGTCAATAATTTTTCCTTGCAATGACCTACCAGCCATCAGAAAGCGATAACATGTCGTACAAAGTCAAATATAGCAGGGAAAACATTGAAGAATTTAGTGAGAAAACAGAAATGTTCAGACCACTCTCAAAGTTGTATGCAGGGTCTCAAGTGACGTCCGTATGTGGAATTCTGTCCAAAATGTGAACTGCCGTATATAAATCAACAGTTAACTTGTAGTCTCTGAAGTTGGTTTCCAAAACCAATCTTGACGAAATACATCCAATCCTTGTACAGATACATGTTAAGTTGCTCCTATTCTTAATGACACATTTAGCTCAGTAGAAACACAAATTGCTTAGTAGAAAAATGTATTTAAACTGTCCTAGGTGCATATATATTTCACCTAAAATTGCACTAACTATTCATAGAAAAGTAAAGTATAGATTTTTAAAGATGACTAGAAAGTCTGCAATTTGTTGACAAAAATAGTGTCTAAAATATAATTTTAATAATAACATGTACATGTACATGCACTTTTACTCTTTGAACTAGAGCAATCACATTTATGACAAGACCAATTAACTAGTTTTGCCAAATAAAATTTGTGCAAGGTGTCTTGATAAAAAAATTGAAAACCCTGGGCTATATGGTAAAACATTGACCTTTATGAAATTGGAGAATCCTCAATGGTTTCAAAAATGCCTCAATGAATGAAACATGTACAAAGACTATGAGCACATCGCTGTGGCATTGGTGAAAATTCAAAGGTCACAACAAGGCACAACTACAACTGCCATCTGCATCTGCAGTTGGTAAAACTCGATTTCTCCTTCGTCATGGGTTTTGATTCCCTCAGTTGCAGAGGAAAATTGTGCAGTCCTTTTTGGCTAGAATCACTTCCTTTAGTGTCACCTCTCTGAACCTTGACTGACTATTCACCTCAATAAGTCTTCAGACAGAATCCTCAATGACAACCTGGACAGGGGTTGCAGCAAGTTCCAAACTAATTGAATCCTCTGCATAAATGCATCAGTGGTTGCAGTGATCTTTCTCTCATACATGTATTTGTGGATTTTCGGGGGTCTTATAATAAAAAATCTCTATAACTTTAACAGTGCATTCGCCATTTTACAAGGTACTCGGTGAGCCGCAGCTAGTAGCCAGCTGCTGTCTACATACTTGTATCATGGAGCTAAGATCTGGTAGTTAAGCCAGAATTTCAGTCCATACTTGGCATGGGCTGTGGAGCGCAGCACTTATCAGACAAGACTAAAGTTGCTTTCTTTCAGTTGAGTTTCTGTTGCTTTCCATCTGGATCATTGATGTAGCTGGCTTGAACACCGTTCATAATATCCTGCTCTCTGTTGGGACAAATGACAAAATATATGAAACGGTTTAGCATGAAAAGTTGCAAAAATCTCATCACAAACTATTTAAGACCAGGCCTACATAGATGTTAATCAAGTTGTAATCAGGGGACTGATGGTGGCAGTGTAGAGTAAAATACAGTGCAATCACCTATCATAAAGCTATCCAGAAAAAAAGATTTATACCTGGAAATCACCATGACAGTGACCATGGTGACCCTATGCACAAACAAAGGCGTCGCCAGGATTTTTTTCTAATGGGGGTAAAACATATTTTTCCCCCCAAAATCCTGTATTTTTCAACATATTCTCAATTTATCAGTTTTAGAGGGGGGCAGGGACATTTTGCCCCCCCAACTCATTAAATTTACAAAAATATGACTTTGCACCTCTATTTCTTAAATTTCCTTTTTCTTGTTTTGTTTCTTCCTTTTTTGTGTGGCTCTTCTGGGGGGGCACCCCCCCCCCCTTGCCTCCCCTCCCTCGTTTTTTTCTCGGTAAATACTTCAATATGTTCTCCAGCTGATGGCTGTTAACACTGCAGGGAACAATTAGTGATGGGAAGATTCCCATATCTGGCCATCCCTGTGCACAAACCGTATGAAGCTGGTCTGGCCATTTCTATTCCAAGTGTTTCCTAAATATTTCAATATTTTCCCAAGCTAAATTTTACTTGTTTGGACAAATTATCACTTTCTGATGCATGATAGGTCACTGAAGGGGAAAAATAGTGATGGCCAGATGTGGGAATCATTCCACCTCGGATATAGCTCGATGGTCGGTCTGACCATGCATGTACCACGGACCATTTATGGTCCATTACCACGGACCATCTGCCCACCGCACCGCGCGCCAGTACAGTGGCCAAACCCGGCCCACACGCATGACGTACAGACATGACGGCGGGATATATGCCATTGACATTGTAAAAGTTTACGATTAAAGTCGACGTTTTCCATCATAAAAATCAAACTGTAATCAGGCTTACCTTTCGCTTAGACTCCTTTTATTAGGCGTCGGAGGTCGTCCACGAAAACCCACTTCACCCGTCATGCATGTGTCATGTGTCCGTGTTTATCGCGTGAAGCGATGCAAGGTGTCCGCCATCGCGGTAAACATTATGTCGTCTGCACTTCTGTAATGTATGGTACATGGTGGGCGCGTACTGCTGCTCGACACCCTGGGGATGTTGTTCGTTTATTTCTGAGTTCTTCGTTCATTTCTGAGTTGTTCGTTTATTTCTGAGTTCGTGTATATTTCTGAGTTTATCGTTTATTTCTGAGTTGATCGTTTATTTCTGAGTTGATCGTTTAACGCTGAGTTGATTGTTTATTTCTGCGTTGATGGTTTATTTTTGAGTTGTTCGTTTATTTCTGAGTTGTTCGTTTATTTTTGAGTTGTTCGTTTATTTCTGAGTTGTACGTTTATTTTTGAGTTGTTCGTTTATTTGTGAGTTGTTCGTTTATTTGTGAGTTGTTCGTTTGTTTCTGAGTTATATTTGTTTATTCCTGAATTGTTTGTTTATTTCTGAATTGTTCGTTTATTTCTGAGTTGTTCGTTTATTTCTGAGTTATATTTGTTTATTTCTGAGTTGTTCGTTTATTTTTGTGTGTTTTCGTTTAATTTTGTGGTTTTGTTTTATTTTGTTTTTGTCTTTTTTGCCCTAATGGCCGCCCATACGTGACAGGCTCTCAACCAATAGGAATGACTAAACTGTCTGAGGTATTTATGAATGGAAAATAAAATGCACTACAAAAAGTGGTCTCTTTGTGGAAATCTGGCAGAGCAACTGTTTTGTGAATGGCTTCTATTCTGTGGTTAGCATAGCCATACAACGAAACCTTGACACTCTGCAGAAAAGGGTTTCACTTTTAGCCTCAAAACTCACAGTGGGTTGCTTGAGCAGTGTTCCCAGGAGTCCAATCCTTTGTGTTGAGGAACTTATCTTGGCTTCTTCATGTGCAGCATGATTGATGTCCTCTACTAGAGATATCTCATGTACGTCTAGTACACACAGACCCTGAATGCAACATGAACAAATTGAAAAACAACACCGCAAATCTTCAATACGCACAAAGTAAACGTCAAAAAGTCAACAACAAAAAAAGACTTTTTTTCCCTTTGGTAGCATCATTGTTATTTTGTTTGTTGTTTTGGTCGTTTCTTCATCTCTTTTCACGTTTTTGTATTGCTCAAATAATATAACTAGAATTCTTCACATTGGATTAAAAAATGTAATGTTAACATTACATTTTTGTTGTCTAATTTTGTGGACAATTAACACTGACATCGCACTATAACCATTCAAAAAGGCATCTCGAAATAAAACTTTAGGAGGAATAAGCATTGGCAGCACAGCAGCAGTTCACAGAGTTGCAAACAAGAATAAAACCCAACACAAAAAGCACAGCTTGTAGACAATTTATGAAAACAAAAACAAATGCACAATGTACATGTACACAGGTCAATAAGCTGCCATTACTGCCATAACTTAATAATACATTGTACATTATGCATGTCACATCATGAACTTTATACATGTATGTATCACATCCTGAAACAAGACCCGGCAAGCCTAGTCTGGTCCCAGAGTGCACAAACTTCCATTCAATGGTTTCAGAATGGTCATAATTCACAGCTATAGTCATTTCATGCATCCGGCCTGTACAGGCCAGATGTAGATCATTCATAAGGCCCAGTGCACATGAGAGCTATATATCTGCTTACGACAACGGTCCATTCGTGGCCCGTGGTGTAAGCAGATAGCTCCCGTGTGCAGTCAATTGTTTGAAAGATTTTTGTCATTTGTGGTGCTGCTTCGAATATCCAATGTGTTTGATAACTTCTTCAAAGTGTAAGCCGAACGACAGCTTCCTACTTATGGCAAATATGAGACACTAGGCTGGCTACGAAAAAATAAATTGTTTTTGGGATAGGATCACTTGCGTTTATCCTACAAGTATACGCTACCGAATTATTATCAAAAAGCTTACTTGAAGTAAAGATTGTACTGGTACTAAACACCCCTTGAAATTATTCTGCCTGGCTTGGCGCCATTTAGAAGAAATCAAGAAATGTACATGATTTAGGTGATTTATAACAATCGGTCAATTGACTGATTTTGGAAATAAGAGTGCCATGGACGAAATCACGTTTTGCGATCAAAAGGTTGTACATGGTTTTCGTCAGTTTTCTCCAAAAAAAGTGTAATATGCACTTAGCTGGAACTTCAACAGGTTTGGTTTTGATCATTCTTCTAAGTTCTTTGGATTTTGATTGGTGTTATTATTGGAAACAGACAAAATGCAAGAAAAGCAAATGATCCTATATCCCTATACACACATACAAGCTGGCGCATACCTTTTGCTGTCTGACCCTATTGACAGCATCTCCACCTTTCTTGGTCTCCTCACTGACCACAATGCTTCTCATGTCTGGATCCACTACGCTGGGGCTGTAAGGATCCGTGATGGGCACGATGGAGTCTGACTGTAAGATGCGTGGTTTGATATCGTGGATGAAGTCACGGACAGACGCGATGCGAGCATCCATTGGCTGGATCAACTCTGGTAGTGTTTTCCCTGCAATCAGATGAGGGGGATATATTCAGGTGTTATATTAATATAAAATACTGAACACTTATACATTTATGACCTACTCTCAGCCAATGAAGAGAAAGAAAGTAATAAAGGTTGTTTTATACTTGATTTGATGCGTTCTTACGTTGCAGCATGGATCTGTCTGTCACACCTGACTGTAATCTTCTCTTCTGCTCCACAGCTCAAGCCTGTACTGAATAAAAATGAAAAAAATAAATAAATCAGACATCAATAAAATGTTGTTGACCATGGAGGAATCGCTCTTTTTGAATGACTTGCTCAAGTGAAAACAAGAAAAGTAGTTTAGAATTTCTCTTCTGGGGTTCTGTTTTACAAAGGCTGAATTGTGAGTAGCATTGTTCACCGGCTGGGCATGAAAATACAGACCTGTCAGGGGCAGATCCACGAACTTGTGCAGGGGGGGGGGGGGGCGGCCTGTGGACAGGTTTTTTCTCCGGACACTCCGGGGGCTGGTACCATTCTTCCAATCGGGGTGCTGTTCAATTCAGACAATCAGGCACACTATATCGCACAAAAGTGTTAAAAAAAAAAACCTTTACCCCTCTATGTTCGAGTGTTGCGGCCAGGCGGACATATGGGTAAATATTATGTAGTATAAGTTTAAATATTTTTGGTGTGAGCAGGGGGACCGGGAGCAGGGGCACCCCCCCCCCCCCCAAAAGTATTCGCGCCTGCCTGTACCTTATAAAAGTTGTAATAAAAGTACTAGCATTGTAACGTTCCCCTCTGTACATCAACGTCACACTGATGAGCACTCCACACAATCTTGTTCCGTAATTGTGGGGAACTCACACTTGTCGTATGTGGTTTAGGCCTAACTTTTTGGGACAACATGTTTACAAAAATATCTGAGCGTAAATCTACAATAACGGCATTTTCTTTGAACTGTTTCGGTCCAATGTACAAATAAAAAAGTATGTCATACGGCAGACAGAAAACAGAAGTTTGTTGAAGGCAATGGCTAACCTACTACGGATAATAGGGTATTCAGGTATCTGATAAACACATGGGCTGGATTGTGTTTGAATATCTGTCAAAGAGGATAGGGATGATGGTGGGTTTGAACCATTCAATTCTGAGCAAACCAGAAAGTCACACACTATACACTCTTCCTCACATACTCATCTTAAGGTAAAATGTAATACAACAGAATGTTTAATATGGAACCTGAATGCAATCCATATGTCTACTCCATCAGGCTATTACTGGGCAAGTCCAAGAATTCACACACGCTACGTCCCAGGAACGCTTAACCCTCAAAAAAGCAATTAGATCAGTGTTTTGTTTTATTTTATTCTACTGTTAGACATCTGAAAGGAGAATACCGTACCCACATGAATTTGTTGTTATTCTTTGTGATAAAGAAGACATGGTATGCTATGCATGGGACCACAAGGATACCTTTTCTTGGACTTGCCCTACTTGCAAAAAAGGAGAGTTTTCTAGTTTATTGTAAGAGTACTAGGCCTATACCGGTATAAATGGAAACAAGTCTTTTATTTAAAAGTATGTAAAGAGAAAATTTCACCATTTTCAGCCACTGCAAAGCATAAAAAGTGAATTTGACACCACACTTCATTAACATCCAAACATGTCAGAATATTGTTGTTTTTTTATTTATATGAAAAAATATGAAAAAAATTACAATGCACCTAGTCAGTTACTCTTCGTGCTTTATTTGAAAAAAAAACAACCATTGGTTTCATATTTCCTTATGTAGTTTTAATGTTCAATTAATATAATTCTGAAAACATTTTCTGTAACCACCCCCCCCCCCTTCAATGCTGGGTCCAACCAGTTATTCCTTCATCTTTTTGCAGTTTTTAAAATTGATCTGCCCACCAACCGTTGCACCAATGTTTATGGGTCATTCCATGAAGTTCAAGAGGAACAGGCCATAATTTTCTGAGGTCTGATTATAAAACAGTTTTTTCTTTGTTATGGAATGGTTATTTCTAAAACAAATATCATTTGACAATAAGGCTATAAGATAAGCTTTTAAATGATACCATGCTTGATGATATTCAAAAATAACTTTCATACCCGAATTCTGTAAATGTTATGGCGTCCGACATAAAAAATTAGGAAAAAGTGTGACAAAGCAACCTACAGTTCAAAAATAACTCATTTTGAAAAGAAAACAAGTGGACTGGAGTTGAGGATTTACACAAATTATAGCGAGATGTACCCTTCCTATTGAAAAAAACAAATATCAGATTTTAAAATGTTTTGCCAAAATAGCATGCACAATTTAAAATGGCTTGTGGATGTAACGTATGGTGTCCCGTGTTTCATATTATGTTACATCCACTGAACTGGCCTTTGCAAAGTTGTCTTTTTGCAGCAATTTTGGTCGGATTGACCCCAATATTTCATGATTGAACTGGTATTTGTAAAATAATGTGATCGTAGTCTAAGCAAATAAATATTTTGGCCAAATATGAAGAAAATCTTATGCCTGTGGGCACATGGTGTCCGTGTTACATCCACAACCGGTTGACATGGTCATGCCTAAAATAAGTATGAAAATCATGACCTGCAATCTGCAATTGCCCTTGAAACAGAGATTTGGAAACAACATTTCTAAACACAAACAACATTTAGTTCCATTCATATCGAGGTGAAGAATACCGCATTGTGATGTAGTGGTGTCCCACATGTTACATCCACAACCATTATTAAGTGGTCGGGCACAACCCGACCACTCTCTATTATCGTTACGATTAATCTTTATTTTTTTTCCGTACGGCACGTTTCCGCGGGTTTTCTCATAAACGGTATATGGTATGAACTTGTACTGTAACTTTCAACATATATCGGCCCTCATCCCTAGTGGTGCATATTACTCTGACGTCATGATGACGTCATCGGGTGTCAAATTACAAGCAATTTTCGTTGAAAAAATGATGATATTCTTTCACCTATAACTCTTGAACAGAACAATCAATTGTTTTCCAACCTTGTAATCAGATAGACCATTAATAGGTGAACATTTTTTGTCATGTACGTTAACTCGCTTAATTGACCTTTACTTCTGGGTCTACCGGAAGGTCAAAGTTAGGTCAATTCAAAACGAAGACTTTAGCCTGAAATCAAAACAAAGCAACAATTCTTCCAAACGGTTTGCGGTATGATCATAAAACCTTGCGTGAACTTGTACCATGTAACGAAGATGTTGTAAATTTTGTTACGTCATCATGACGTCATCAGGTATCAAATTACAAGCGATTTAAGGGCAACTTTTGACCAAATAGTTTGCGTTATATCTTTTACACTAAATAGAGTGTCGTGTTTGTTTTTTTCATGAGGTTGTAGACTATGCCGTGAGAAACATTTCGTGTTCCCGGACACAAAACCGCATGACCTTCACTTCCGGTGTTACCGGAAGTGCAATAAAAACCGAACATAACTCAAAAGCGGAAGCATTTTACTACACACATCGAATTAGGAAAGTGTTTAGTGAGGAATGTCAGACAAATAAAACAGTGTGATGACGTCATCTTTCGAAAGGGTGCCCCCTAGCGGCACATAAAATAGTGTGAGCTTTCTTTAATTTGAAAACCATCCGTTCAAATTTTACCAAATTGCCCCTTGATATTCTTTGATTAACCACATATAACTTGGCAACGTTTCAAATTCATGACGTCATCAGACCAGAAGTTACTTCTATGAGAATTAGAAAACGATTATATTTTAAATGTAATTCTATCAATTGATCCATGTCGATCTTAGCCCAAAAAAGATATCCATTACAATGTTCACCTTTGCTTCCAAATACTGTGTCGTCATCAAACCGGAAGGTGGGTGTTATGAATACATACGTTATTTTACTTTACAATGAACATCTCTTTCCGTTTTTGAATAATGACGTAATCAACCAAGAAATAACTTGCATACATGTGTACATAGAATGCTTACTAAAATTGACCACACTGTTAAAGATGTATTTTTTTACTTGAAGATAAAAATAACTGATTTTACTGGAAATGATTTTATTTCGAAATCCTTTGTTCTTACATAAAAATATTCATAACTTAAAGGAAACATGCAGTGGAAATTCAGCTCATCTTGTTTTCATGCACATTACTATGTGTTGCAACAATACATACAAGATCTTAATACTTGTTTTCTCTGGAAGTGACAAGAAAGTGGTAGTTTTTCAATTATTAGTAAATCCTTTCATCAATACAAAAGAGGGCGCTATTTTGTCACACAAGGTACTCCTTGCCAAAGGTGCGTTATGAACAGTACAAAAATTGGTCCTTCCAAATTACCCACAAAACTTTTTTGGGAAGAAATATTTGCCACTACGATTGTCCAAATAAGCTGTTTTACATGATAAACAATAAAAAGTGGAATTTACTCCAAAAAAATAAAGAAAACTTTGACATATATTTGTATACACATAGCTATGGAGACACTACGGCTCTGCCTTGAATGACATCATGCTTTGGCTCATGAATATGGACATTTTCATTAGCATCAAAGCTTAAATGTTGAAATTTCTTTCTTTTACTGCTACAAAGGAGGCGGAAACTTCATAGTTACATTGTACATGGCAAGAAAGCTGTTTTAAATGTATTTAAGTCATATAAATCCTATTACATGTTCCTGTTAACTGGACAGTGTTTCATAAAATAGTTGTCTACCCGACCACTCTGCGTTTGTAACAACAAACGCGAAACTCTAGTTTTTTGTTGTTATTGTTGGAAATAACAATTTTAGCATTCTTTAAAAGTATATAAGTATGGATTTGATGATAAACTCAAGTTCGGTGTGAATTTCAAGCATTTGAAGTATTATGAACAAAACAAGGTTTGGATGTAACAGGACGGTAGCCTCTGGTTACATCCACAACTTCTCCATAATCATTACATGTAAATACATACTGTGTACAAATTTACCAACTTTCCAAAATCATGTGACTTAAATTTGAATGAATTTTTAAACTACAATGTATGGGCTATCAAAAAATGCATAATCAAAACTTGTACTAGTAATTTGAAAATTTGACCCCAATGTCACACTTTGTATCTCAACTTTGTGGAATGACCCATATACAAACATGAACAAAATATAAAATAAAAAATTCTTAAAAACATTATTTTCAAGAAAAGTCAGTATTTTGTGGTTGGAATAATCCCAAACAACTCTTTTAAATGTCTGACATAAGTACAATAATATTCAGGCAGCCTAAAAAACAAAATATAACATAAACATTCTTCAAAAAAAATATTTACAAAAAAGTCACTAATTGGTGGTTGGAATAATTCCAAAACTACTCGGGGTAATACAGTTTTGGAACCGTTATACAGGCACAATTAATTAGCCACCTGGGCCAATGAGTCTCCAAAAATAAAATATTATTTACAAAATATACATGTGTTTTCTATCTTGGAATAATCACATAACTTCTCACTGTTTGAATTTCTTATTGTTTCAATGTGATACATCGATACAACTGTTGTCAGGCCAACAAGTCTCAACTTGGAAATGGACCAAACCACCCATACAGCCTCAGAAATCAACAAATACCATATATCCACTGGGTTTTCAAATTTAGTGATGTTTCCATGCACACACGAAGAGATTGAGGTCTACAGTAATTTTGTTTGCCACTTCAAAAAGGTTCCAGATGTGGAATCTACACTTATACACAAACGTGGAGATTGTGGTCAACCAGGGATCTTATTTGCATAAACTACTGTTGTTTTATGAAATAGTTTAAGTCAGAGAATAGACTTGGAACTGTAGATTTGTGCCAGATTCGTCCCGTCCATTCTTAGCACGAATGTACAGTTCCTTGTCCATTCTCATTGACCCAATAAGCAAATCATAGACACTCTAAAAAGTCCCAGGTCAGATTTGACCTGACATTTTTCCGGGGCAATATCGTGGAATCTCCAGTTATTCACAAATAGTTTAAGTCGAAGAATAGACTTGGAACTGTAGATTTGTGCCAGATTCGCCCCGTCCATTCTTAGCACGAATCTACAGTTTCTTGTCCATTCTCCTTAACCAAATCAGCAAATCATAAAGACTCTAAAAAGTCCAGGGTCAGATTCGACCCAAATCCGGGTCAGATTTGACCTGACATTTTTTAGGGTCAAAATCATGCTTCTCTTGAGTCACCTTTCTGGCCATTTGACCAAGAAAATGTCATTTTGACCCAGAAGAGTCTCAGGTCCAATCTCAGTCTGAACCGGATACAGGGTTATATCTATAACCAGGCATTGATGACAAACTAACAGTGTCATATGTAGAGGGTGTGCAGCTAATTGTCCTACACGCAGTGCAACACTACTGACCACCTGACATGAGAAAGTGTTATGATGTTTGTTTAAATTGCAAACAGCCATCCTGGAATAACAAATTTAAATGATCTGTTTTTGGTTATTTTTAGAATGTGCACAAGTCTCTGATTTTATAGTATTTTTTTTTTTTATGGTAAACAGGTAATTGTCTTACATGCAGTATGTGACCCTACTGACGATCTTAATGGAGAATGTATTACAATGGTTTGCCTTTGAGAATTGTCCTGCTTAGGATTGAAACATTAGGCCCTCTAATTTTGTTGATTTTCTTGTAAATTTCATTTCCTTTTACAGAGAATGTGATCATTTTGATATTGTTATGCCTAGTACATGTAATTCAAGAGTGGGTTTGGCAAGGGAGAATTAAAATTCAACACTAAGTGACGGGTAGAAGGACTGTAACTCATCCCATCCATGCCATGCCTCGTTGCCATCAAGATTCAACTCAGTCAGGCTTGACATGTTTCCTACAGCCGAGGCAATGTGTGGAATGTCTGACTGTGTCAAATGGCAATAGCCCAGTTACAGATTATTTAAGTGCTTCATTTTTGGCAATTCCTTGGCCCACAACGCAGCACATTCACCCAATGACTTGCTGCCACCAAGATTCAACTCAGTCAGTCTGGGCATGATACCTACAGCCGAGGCAACGTATGGAATGTCTGACTGTGTCAAATCGCAATGGTTCAGGTCCAGCTTATTTAAGCGAGTCATTTTGGGCAATTCCTCGGCCCACAAGCCAGCGGATCCACCCAATGTCTTGTTGCCATAAAGGTCCAAAATAGTCAGTTTGTGCATGTCATGTACAGCCGAGGCAATGTGTTCAATGTCTGTGCTCGTAAGTTTGCACTTCCTTAATTTAAGAGTCTCAAGGCTTGTCAAGTGTTTGATATGAGGGGCCCATTCTACAGCTCTACTTCCCAATGTATTGCAGCCAACTATGTGAAGGCTGGTCAAGAGATAGTTGCATGTCAGTGATGACAGGATTTTCTCAAGCTCACCCTTCACTAAAGGACACCTGGTGAGCCTCAGATGCCTGAGGTTTTCCATGCAACCCAGGGCGAAGGCTAAACCACTGACCGAAGACACAGAATGAATCTTAATGGTTTCAATGCGTGACAGTTGAGCCACCTGGACTTCTGACGTACAGATTATTTTAAGAAGGTATATGAGAATGCGGAAATCAGTATTGTTATTCACATTTATATTTGATGGGATGAGTGAGTTGCTGGTTAGACATTGTGGGATCTTTTTGGATTGGCTTTCAAAAAAACATTGTCTACTAATCGCTAGTGTAACAGCTTTTCGGTACACGTACCCGGGCTCATCTTGCTCCTTGAACTTACCAACAAGCAAGTTTACGATGTCAGTCATACACTTTTCATTGTCACCACAACAAAAACGCAAAAGGAAATCATTTGAAACAACACCCTCAATTGTCTGACATAGTTGCCTTAAATTGTTTTGAAATTCTCCGAATGGAACAACTTTGTACACTGTACGCTTTACAAATCCCTGGTTTGACATATGAACACTTTGCAAGTATTTACCAGCACAGCATTCCTGAATAGTCTTGTGCATGAATTGTATGTTGTTGTGGCATTTGAAGTCTTCGATAACGCGCTGCTGATTTAGGATGCCTGCTTTCAGTGCCAGGTCCAGCGCATTTTGTTCAAACTCATCTCTTTGAAATGAGAAATTCTGGTCGGCACTTACGAATCCACTCAGTGCAGTTTTTCCTACAGCAATCACTGTTCTTGATGCATCTTCGGAGCTAATTCCTTTTCTTATGAACATGTAATCAACTGCATCACTGAAGAGGAGTGAAGTTGTTTCTGGGAGTTGTTCATTCTTCTTCCACAACAAACACATGAGAAGGAGCATCATAGGAATTGTTGCAAAATCACAGAGTGTGTTGGACTTTGCAATCTTTTGGATCAGTGCTTTGCCGCTATCAGGATCTTCGTAATAGAATTTGCGAATGTATTCATCAACATCCTCCTTGGTAAACCCCAGAACCTCTACGTGTGTGCAAGGATTTTGGACAAGTGATTTTGACATCAGTTTCTCAAGATGAGAGGGGCGAGTTGATACCAATACGAAACAATCCCTGTGTTCTGTTCTACTAAGCACTTTTAGGATAGACCCGAATGAGGCTGCATCAAGTGTTTTGGTCCTCATTTCATCAAAACCATCCAAAAGTATCAAGACCTTATTTGAGTTGTCCTGAATATATTGATCAAGTTTATCTTTGGCTACTCCTGACTTTACACCTAAAAGTTGATCAAAAATGGAATCAACAAGATCAGAGTCTTGAAACAGGGCATACATTTTTAAAAGAAAGACAAGCTTGAATCTTTTCAGGATTTCACATGCCTCATCAGCCCAGTCATATGCAATCTTGTCAAAAATGGTTGACTTCCCGACACCACCAATGCCAAATAAAACAACACGATTGAACTCAGTCTCAGGCGAATCTTTCAATATTTTCTCATACTCTGTGGAATATACAGTTTCCTCAGAGTATTCTTCTTCTACAGTACCTTTCTTTGTTCTAACCCGCAATTTAGTGTAAATGCCAACAATGGGTCTTTGATCATCAGGAGCCTCAGGGTTCAACTGAACATAACTCCCCGTGGTCTTGTACCATTTCCTCAAAATGTCCCTGGTCTTGTTACCGACTTCTTGATCCCCCACACTTGATTGTTGGTATGGTCTTTGACTCTGTGGAGGTACTCCTATTGAGGTAAAAACAAACAACATGTACATGTTAAAGCAGGAGGTCATGGGTTCGCATCCCACACGAGTGATATTTTCTCATTATCACTCGGGAAAACTTCGAGTATACAGTGTTTGTAAAATATGTCGGTGAAGGGTGAAACCCAATATTGAACGTACATGTATTACTTCAGTTAAACATTGTTTCTGAAACGATTAAATAGTCTTCCTCTCCGGAGGCAAACATGTCAAAGAAATAGACTTGGGATTTACAGTTCGTTAGTAAGGCAGTGTACCAAATTTTCCAAAAGCAAAAACAAACAAAAAAAGAGAATGTTTTGGCTTTTGTACTTCTGTTGGACACAAACTTGTCTTATTGGTTTATAGTACTTTCACATGTTTTTTTTTTTTACACACAACCAAAAATAAATTCACACAAAAACTGATAACTGCAGGTGTAGGCCTCAAAAAAGGGTGATTTCATTATTCCATTCATTCAAATATTAATGCAAAATTAATGTATAACTTCATTAATTAAAGCTACCGTTATATTCACCTTTTTTCACTTTTTTTCTCCAAATGTGACACACACAATAGGGGGTGCCATTTGGTGTGGGTACATAAAGAACAAATTACAAGACTTCACCCACTATAAACAGCGCCCTTCTAATGAGCTCGCTGCAGTGCACTGTATATCATATTATAAACTGGTTTATCAATGTAGCCAAGAAATTTGGGCGATTCACAATGCAGTGCACCACCAAGAGTTTGCCATGGAGAGTCCACTTTTCAAGTTTACGGTCGACAAAGCACGGTCCATTTGAATGAGTGTCAAAAAACAACTTGAGCTTAAACATGTATGTTATAGATTGGAGCATAGCGTTCTGCCGCCTTACAAAAAACACCATTTTGAAAAGAAGAAAAGATAAGGGCGAACAGATCCTCGAATCATACGCTTACGAAACTACTGACCGAAAAAAAAATAACAATTTCAAATGTCCCGTGCTGCGAATTTGTCGACCATCTCCCACAATGCACTGGGAAAAATTAACTCTACATGGCAAACTCTTGGTGGCGCACTGCATTGTGAATCGCCCGAATTGGTGACACTCTCGCAAAACCTGTGTAACCCGTGGTTCACCTTCATCAAGCAGGAACCAATTTCAATTAATAAACAAAGTTTCATGCATACAAATTCCCTACCAGTCAGTACAAAATTGACTCATCAGAATCAGTGTCGTTAATTAAAGTTTCCCGGACAAGCCCCCAAAATGTAACCCGTGGTTCACCTTCATCAAGCAGGAACCAATTTCAAGTATCGACTCCCTCTGAAAGAATACACTGATTTACATTTAAAGATTTTGCATGCACAGAACTTAGTTTATTAATTAATAGTAGGCAAAGAAAATATCACAAGATTATCAATGGTAAAACTTCAAATATGCACACAAAACAATAAGATAAACACAAGCAAGAATCAATGGCAAAATTAAGTAATGCGAGTAAAAGATTAAAACAAACTGAGCTCAGAAAAAAATATAAAAAGGCGCCAAAATCTAATATCAAAGTTCTTCACAGAAGCTCCAAGGCTCGGGAAGACGATGATGATGGTAGAAAACCCTCACGGTCCTCAGCTCCATTGGCTGATCATCCAGGCTGTACTCCTCTTGTTTACTGGTAGCATAGTAGGACCATGGGACACAGCGGTGTTCCTGTAGCACTGAGTGGACTAGGCCATTCTAGCAGACGGCTGATGAAGGACAGTCTAGCACTTTGCCAAATTCTGGTCCTATAACAGAGAGTGGTCCACGCCATAATCAAAATTGATATTCACCAACATACTGGCGGGCCTTATAATCAGATTATGGAGTTAAAAACATCCTCAGTACTACCATAAACTGGGGTGACAGGAAACTCTTTTCTTACAATAAATCAGTTGTCAATAAGCAGAAACAATCTGCCCTTGCAGACTAATAAAACCAGGCTCAGCTACTGGCCCACTGCACAAGGCCATTTTCAATTGATTTGGGCTTGAGACGTACAAGCTGCCCAAAACTCTACAGGTGGAGGAAAGTTGTTCTTGTTTCTCCAATAAAGCATGGAACAAAATCTTTAATAAAATTACAGTAAATGTACTCTCAATCTTTATCGCAACCCAAAGCTAATACTTGCAAGTGTTGATCATATCCAACACAATGGACATACATGTAATTAATTGAAGCATCAAAGTTGATCATAAACTTTTCAGTAAAGAAATGAATCCTTATGAATAATTTTCATGATTCTCACTTATTACCCAAGGACGATAACTTTCTTATTCATGGGATCATCTCATACTCATACTGATGCAAACAGAATAATCAACAAGCCAAAAAATGCACCCTACTTCTACAATAATATAATTATAAAGAACTAATCAATCGTCAATTATCATACACACCAAAATTCGAAGCGAAACATATCCAATGTTTTATATCACGGTTGAAAAAGTAAAGCAGTCAGAACAACTAACTTAAACTTATCATGTCTTCCTCAAAATTCCTGGAAGATATCATTAAATCATGTATGACCTCAATCACACAGGATCTTTGGGAGTTCATCTTAATAAAACAACTTTAGACTTAAAAGAAAACTCAAAATATAATTATCGTGTACTGCTCGTCTCCCCTCGTGTATTGTCTCACTCAGAAATTCTCAGAAATCATAAAATATTAATTCACTGGATCAGTGGTTTCATGAAAGTCTGCTTATTTCTGATCAATCCTAATTTTACCGAACTTTCAAATTAATGAGACAAATCAATCAAACTTCACAGCACTTAGAAAAATTAAAAGAAAACAAAATGTGAACTCACCTATAACAGAGAGCCAACATTCGTATCGATGAAACAAAACAAATTCTCCAATTGCGATGAAACAAAGCAAACTTCTCCAATTGCAATGAAACAATGCAAACTTCTCCAATTGCGAGATTTAAATATATATCTCGGCTTCCAACAAAATCATGAGAGGAGATGGAGAGGCACAGTCTAACCTGCTCGGCACTGGCTTGTTAAATGGTGATGTGGCAAGGAGAGAAATGGCCAATATGCATGTACATGCATGCAGTCACTCTGACCATCCAAGTTTTGTTGGTCCAGCGTGGCACTCCCCAGAGAAAACCAGGCCAGCAGGCTCATGGCAAGGTCACAAATGGTGTTCGAGGGGATTTTCTGCTGAGGCTGTCAATTGCCCCTCAGAACACATCCAACAACAGAAAAATAGACTATCGATATAAATTGAGTATATACTAACAATAAAAAATTGGAGAATGTTTATACGAATAATTATAAAAGAAAAGAAAAGGAAATTAAAAGAAAGGAGCAGGAAAAATTAACTAGGCTATTAAATGGAACACAATGAAAACTGAAAGAGTAAATGTACATATAGTCAAATATATGTTCAGTAACCTCAGACCTAATTGAGGTCGGGGTTACATCCTCCCCTTTCTTAATCTGCTGCCTCCGGAAGCAGCATAGGAAAAGGTAGATCAAAGTCAGGAAATGAAAGCAGTTTGTTCCCACAAAGAGGTCCACCGGTGTAAAAAGTCCGAAATTGTCGGCTGAATGCCGGCTTCCCTAAAACATCAAACTTCATTCTCTCAGGTGGCCTTGACTGTCTCGACGATCGCCTGGCAGTACATGTATCTTCCACAGAATGTGAAGGTAACTCTTTAATTTCAATGTCTGGCTGAGGTTCTTCAATTTCCTCAATGTTTTCCTGAGGTTCCTGATGACTGTCAATGCTTTCCTGAGGCTCCTCAGGACTCTCAATGTTATCCTGAGATACCTCAGGAATCTCAATGTTTTCCTGAGTCTCCTCAAGACTTGCACAATTCTCCTGAGGCTCCTCAGGGGTGAATCCAAGTACGCCTACTACGGGATCGGACCCCATGGTGGGATTGGTACCTCCCCTTTCTTCAGATCGGGTATCCGGTATGGGCAATGCGCTAGTCGATGGGAAGACCACAATGACTTCCTCATCATCACCACTGGTATCATCCCTCTCTGACTCTGTTGGGTCCTCCTGCTCATTAGCGACCATTGTCTTGGCTTTCATTCTAGTCACTGGGCCTTTGGGCTTTGCTTTACCAGCACATTGTTGAGAAGGTTCCTCATTGAGATTGTCAATGGGAAGTAAGATGTTTCTATGTAGGGTACGGACTCGTCCACCAGCCTCCGGCCTAACTCTATATACAGGCATGTCAGGGTTGATACGCTCAGAGACTACATGAACAGCCGGATTCCAGTGATCTGCAAGTTTCTGCTTGCCTTGCAATCCAAGGTTCTTTACCAAGACCCGGTCACCTGGCCGGAGTTCATAGCCTGTCACGCGCCTGTCATGACGAACTTTGTTTGCACTGGCTGACTTGGCAGATTTGTCTGAAGCAAGCTGATATGCTCGAGACAATTGCTCTTTTAATCCTCTGACATAGTTGGAGTGGTCAGCATTAGAGTGACCATCAGGGCTTACTCCAAACCGCAGGTCAATTGGAAGCCTTGCCTCCCGGCCAAACATAAGGAAGTATGGGGAAAAACCTGTACTGTCATGTTTTGTACAATTATAGGCATGTACAAGGGCACTGACGTAGCGGCTCCACGTTGCCTTCTTCTCACTCTCGAGAGTCCCCAGCATGCTCAAGAGTGTTCTGTTGAACCGTTCTGGCTGGGGATCTCCCTGAGGGTGATTAGGGGTAGTGCGTGACTTTTTTATTCCAAGTAAGTTAGTCAATTCCTTAACGACCTTACTCTCAAAGTCACGTCCCTGGTCAGAATGTAGGCGCTTGGGCAGACCATAGTGCACAAAGAAATTTTCCCAAAGGACCTTGGCGACGGTACGGGCCGTTTGGTCTTTGGTGGGAAAAGCCTGCGCATACCTGGTGTAATGGTCCGTCACAACAAGTATGGACTTCTTGTTTGTGCTATCTGGCTCAAGGGATAGAAAATCCATGCACACCAGCTCCAGTGGACCACTTGTCCTAATATTCACTAGAGGAGCAGCGGGCTTGGAGTTGGTCTTTCTTGCTATGCATCGACCGCAGTGCCTCACCCACTCGTCGATTTCTGTGGCCATGCGGGGCCAGTAAAACCTGTCCCGAGCGAGTGCCACTGTGCGTTCAACACCTAAGTGCCCCAGCTCATTATGGAGGCCCCTGATTGCCTGGATGCGATATTGTGTAGGGAGCACAAGCTGGTACACTTTCTTGCCCAGGTTGTTCATGACACACCTGTACAGGATATGGTTGGCAACTCTCAGTTTCTCAAATTCTCGCAGGATAATCTTTGCCTCAGGTTGGAATTCGGCCAGCGAATCCGGTTTGTTTCTACCTTCAACACACAGTATAACCTGTTTGATAGATGGATCATCTCGCTGCACCTTGGCCCAATCAACCATTTGGGAACTGGGCTCAGGATCATACGAGTCAGGCACGGCATTTGCATGAGCAGGGAAAGAGTGGACAAGAGGGACAGAATCTGGAGTTGGGGAGTGAAGCGGATATGGCCACACCATGCACTGCAACTTGAACATGCGTTAGGGAATAGAGGGCACAGATGGCCTCTTTGGGACAAATCTCATCCTTGACATCTGCAATTCCTTTCAGGCGGGCTTCCAACATTCCTAGTCTATTTTGCTGCTCGTGTTCATATTTCTGGCTGAATTCTAAACCATGTGGCCTACGCGATAGCGCATCTGCATCCACATTGGTCCTTCCTGGTTTGTAATGGACGGAGAAGTCAAACGAGGAGAGTGCTGCAAGCCATCGGTGGCCTGTTGCATCCAGCTTAGCTGAGGTCAAGACATAGGTGAGTGGATTATTATCCGTCATAACCTTAGTCCCTTTCGCCGTGTACAGGTAGTCTTTGAACTTATCGGTAATCGCCCATTTTAGAGCTAAGAACTCCAACTTGTGTGCGGGGTAGTTCTTCTCACTTGGGGACAATCCCCGACTGCCATATGCAACTGGACGGAGTTTACCGCCTTGATCCTGGTACAATACTCCACCTAAGCCGTCTCGACTCGCATCAATGTGGAGCACGAATTGTTTTGAGAGGTCTGCAAAAGCAAGTACTGGTGCTGTTACAAGCCGTTCCTTTAGAGTGAGGAAAGCCTGCTCACATTCTGCAGTCCACAGATCACCAAATGGCTCATCAGCCTTACGAGTGACAGAATCGGAATTGGCCTGAGTGATGGACGGCCTCGCTTCTTGGGATAGACTACACCCGCCGTCAGGTCATTTAGGGGACGGGAAATCTTTGAGTAATTTTCGATGAACCGCCTATAGTAGCCGGCAAAGCCAAGAAAAGATCTAAATTGTTTTACATTGGCAGGCCGAGGCCATTCTTCCAGGGCAGACATCTTTTCAGGGTCTGTTTGAACACCTTCTTCAGAAACCACATGCCCAAGGTATTTAACAGATCGACAACAGAGCTGGCACTTTTCAGGGGATACCTTCAACCCGAATTCTGCCAGCCTGTCAAGGACCTTCATGAGACGCTGCTCCATTTGTTCTAAGTCGCTGGCAAAGATGATTAGGTCGTCCATATATACAAGAGTCTCGACCATGTTCAGTCCGGACATGCACTTTTCCATTAACCTCTGGAAGGTTGCTGGCGCACCCTTCACCCCCTGAGGCATGCGTTCAAATTGGTAGAAGCCAAAAGGACAAATAAAAGCTGTCTTCTCTTTGTCTTCTTTGCACATCGGAATCTGGTAAAACCCAGACTTCAAGTCAATGACAGAAAACCAACAGCTGCCATTGAGACAGTCGATAGCTTCCTGAACAAGAGGAACTGCATACTGGTCAGGAATCGTTCGGGAGTTCAGGGTCCTATAGTCCACGCACATCCTCAAAGAGCCATTCTTTTTCCTCACCAATACAATGGGTGATGCGTAGGGACTGCGTGATTCTTGGATAATGTTATGGTCGAGGAGCTGCTGGAGGTGTTTACGCAAATCTTGGAAATCGGATGGAGCTACCCTCCTAGATCTTTCCCGAAAAGGGGTGCTATCACTAACCTTAATTTGGTGCTCAGCCTCTTTGGTTACACCCAAATCCCAATCATGCCGGGAAAACACCTGAGAACGCAACTTTGCTTTGTCTAGGATCCTTTGTTTCCATTCTGGCGAGATTGGGCCCCATTTGAATGGGAGGTCCTCTAAATCATTGCCAACAAAGGGTGTCGGGCCTTTTCCGACAGATGCCGACGAAGAGAAAGCTGTGGACTTCACGCCTTCAGTCGGGGCCTCAACAAACCATTCAGGTAGGAAAACGTCAGCCAAGGGGCAGTTTCCTGGGATGGTGATGGGCTGATTGGACTGGTTGGTAACCATCAGCTTGACTGTACAGGTGGAATTACCAGAGAGTTGGGTGATGAAAGGCATCACCTCCAACCCTGATGGAACCGGGTGCCTCATACGGGCTTCCACGAGAGCAGGCGTGGGCTTCCGTAATGTGCACCTGAAGGTCCCAGATACGCTTCTTTGCTCACCTGGTCTGAGACAGACAGTGCGCTTGGCCCTGGTCCTCACAACACCCAGTTTGCCATCCTTGGAGATTTTCCTTTCCTCAGCAATGTCCTTGTAGATCTGCTGGCAGGTAGCACTGATATTGATATGGTTTGCAAAACCCTTGCCAGCTTGCTGCCGACATGAGTCGAAACAACTCCGAAATAAGCCAGAGTTTGTCCCCACTACCACCGGCTGGGCAGTTGACTGGGGACTGTCTGAAACAACAAGGACAAATGTTTCAAACTGATTGGCGGTCCCCGCAAATGAGTTGTCCAAACCCATAGACACATAGCTCCACCCCAGATATGGGATTTGGCCACCACCCCCATGAAAGACCACAAGGTCCTTCAAAGGGTGAAGCTCACGGTTTAAGCGAGTGAACAAACTCTGGCAAATCAAAGTGACCTGAGACCCACTGTCTAGCAGACAATGAGTCTCAGTGCCATCCACCCAACACCGCGTCGTTATAACATCGCCGACTAGTCCATGAGGGATGTCGGTTCCTAGCTCATAACTTGGGTTGGGGCTTACTGGTTGTTGGACGCCTGGTTCCCCGATGGCAGCCGTCCCGAACCGTTTCCCCGACTGACGCTCTCCAAGGATAAACTTAATCAACTTCTGATTGACGACTTCAGTGTTGGGTGGGTTTGGACACCTTCGACGGATGTGTCCCTGTTCACCACATCCAAAGCAGAAATTTACAAGAGTGCCCCTGTCTTCAGCACCCACGTTATAGCTCCTCTGGCCAGACCCACGTCGTTCACCATGTGGTCTAGGATACGTCATTGAGTGACGGGGAGCAGGCACTGGGGGAGCCGAGTGCTGGAAGAAATGAGGGGCAGAGGGAAAGAACGTCCTCTCATCTAGAAATGCCTACAATATTGGGGAGACAATCTGTCAGTGCAAGCGCAATGGTTTGGGTAGGGGTTGCAACCAACTTCATGGACAAAAGTATAGAGTGACTCGGCCTAGTCTCTTCCTTTTTGCACCAGTCCAAAGCAATTTTCTTCAGTGATTCCTCCATGTTGACAACACGTCAGTTTGCCAGAAATATACAATATCGCAATTAAAGGGTTGGACTAGTATGAATGTTGGCTCTCTGTTGCAGGTTTGTGTCAATTCCTGGAAAATCAGTCATGTCAAAGCAAATAGCCAATACATGGGGAGAGACACATCATACACAAATACAACAAAAATAATGCCAAATCGATAATAAACAAAGTTTCATGCATACAAATTCCCTACCAGTCAATACAAAATTGACTCATCAGAATCAGTGTCGTTAATTAAAGTTTCCCGGACAAGCCCCCAAAATGTAACCCGTGGTTCACCTTCATCAAGCAGGAACCAATTTCAAGTATCGACTCCCTCTGAAAGAATACACTGATTTACATTTAAAGATTTTGCATGCACAGAACTTAGTTTATTAATTAATAGTAGGCAAAGAAAATATCACAAGATTATAAATGGTAAAACTTCAAATATGCACACAAAACAATAAGATAAACACAAGCAAGAATCAATGACAACATTAAGTAATGCGAGTAAAAGATTAAAACAAACTGAGCTCAGAAAAAAATATAAAAAGGCGCCAAAATCTAATATCAAAGTTCTTCACAGAAGCTCCAAGGCTAGGGAAGACGATGATGATGGTAGAAAACCCTCACGGTCCTCAGCTCCATTGGCTGATCATCCAGGCTGTACTCCTCTTGTTTACTGGTAGCATAGTAGGACCATGGGACACAGCGGTGTTCCTGCAGCACTGAGTGGACTAGGCCATTCTAGCAGACGGCTGATGAAGGACAGTCTAGCACTTTGCCAAATTCTGGTCCTATAACAGAGAGTGGTCCACGCCATAATCAAAATTGATATTCACCAACATACTGGCGGACCTTATAATCAGATTATGGAGTTAAAAACATCCTCAGTACTACCATAAACTGGGGTGACAGGAAACTCTTTTCTTACAATAAATCAGTTGTCAATAAGCAGAAACAATCTGCCCTTGCAGACTAATAAAACCAGACTCAGCCACTGGCCCACTGCACAAGGCCATTTTCAATTGATTTGGGCTTGAGACGTACAAGCTGCCCAAAACTCTACAGGTGGAGGAAAGTTGTTCTTGTTTCTCCAATAAAGCATGGAACAAAATCTTTAATAAAATTACAGTAAATGTACTCTCAATCTTTATCGCAACCCAAAGCTAATACTTGCAAGTGTTGATCATATCCAACACAATGGACATACATGTAATTAATTGAAGCATCAAAGTTGATCATAAACTTTTCAGTAAAGAAATGAATCCTTATGAATAATTTTCATGATTCTCACTTATTACCCAAGGACGATAACTTTCTTATTCATGGGATCATCTCATACTCATACTGATGCAAACAGAATAATCAACAAGCCCAAAAATGCACCCTACTTCTACAATAATATAATTATAAAGAACTAATCTATCGTCAATTATCATACACATCAAAATTCGAAGCGAAACATATCCAATGTTTTATATCATGGTTGAAAAAGTAAAGCAGTCAGAACAACTAACTTAAACTTATCATGTCTTCCCCAAATTCCTGGAAGATATCATTAAATCATGTATGACCTCAATCACACAGGATCTTTGGGAGTTCATCTTAATAAAACAACTTTAGACTTAAAAGAAAACTCAAAATATAATTATCGTGTACTGCTCGTCTCCCCTCGTGTATTGTCTCACTCAGAAATTCTCAGAAATCATAAAATATTAATTCATTGGATCAGTGGTTTCATGAAAGTCTGCTTATTTCTGATCAATCCTAATTTTACCGAACTTTCAAATTAATGAGACAAATCAATCAAACTTCACAGCACTTAGAAAAATTAAAAGAAAACAAAATGTGAACTCACCTATAACAGAGAGCCAACATTCGTATCGATGAAACAAAGCAAAATTCTCCAATTGCGATGAAACAAAGCAAACTTCTCCAATTGCGATGAAACAATGCAAACTTCTCCAATTGCGAGATTTAAATATATATCTCGGCTTCCAACAAAATCATGAGAGGAGATGGAGAGGCACAGTCTAACCTGCTCGGCACTGGCTTGTTAAATGGTGATGTGGCAAGGAGAGAAATGGCCAATATGCATGTACATGCATGCAGTCACTCTGACCATCCAAGTTTTGTTGGTCCAGCGTGGCACTCCCCAGAGAAAACCAGGCCAGCAAGCTCATGGCAAGGTCACAAATGGTGTTCGAGGGGATTTTCTGCTGAGGCAGTCAATTGCCCCTCAGAACACATCCAACAACAGAAAAATAGACTATCGATATAAATTGAGTATATACTGTTGCGTTCCCGCAAATTGCGTAGTTTACTTCTTTCCCCACCAATCCATTCCACTCCGTGCACAGCGTAATGCTTGCAGCGATCCTGTGTGCCCTCACACAGCGCGAAGCTTACCACGAAGTCTTAGACACACGCACAAGTGTGCAGCACATTGTACAGTACGCTATTGTATAGCGCGCAATGCATGTAGCTCTCACAGCTATTGAACATGTACCGCCATGGGACATGTACTTAGGACTTAGCCATTTTTCCCTCCACCTTTCCCCGGAGTCGATGCGAATTCCCCTCACACACCTTACCTCGCATCCGACCCACATTGACCCCAAGCATTTAGCGAATGTGGCTCGCTAAAACCTACCCGTGTATTCACCCCTTAGTGACCCCGTACACCCCAGCGAGTGTGTCCCGCTAACCCACTGGCCGAGACCTACGGTAGCTAGAGGTCAGGTTACGTCCTTCATCTCATAGTTTTACTCCATAGCATAAGTGTGTAGATTCCTACCTAGTCTTAAAGACTAAGTCTTGTACACAAACCTATGTACCGAGAAGTTATTCCCTTTCCCTTTTCCTTGAGGATCTGTTCCCCGTAACGCACCCACGAGTGATCCTACTTCGCCCGCTAACCACTGCTCTCGGACTTTCTCCCACTTGTTAACTAGAATGTCTAAGTCAGTCATGTACAAATCTCCCATAGAGAACTTTCCCCATGCCTTTGTACACGGATGCATTATTCATAACTACCAGAATCCAATGCTCCCATTGGCTAAGACGCGCACCCAAAAGTGTATATAAAGCGCGCAGAAATAGCAGTTCTGGTCATTGTTGTACTGGGCTCTTCCCCAGTAGATTCCTGAGCTGAGCTCTGACCTACACAGAGCTCCCGCACGTACATGTATGATGCATTAGATTGTTGCTCTGGGCTCTGACCCCGACAGAGTTCCTGACATGTACACATGTACGCCTTAACTTTACATTGTAAATAGTGCGCCCTCTATTGACCTGAGATGTAAATAATCCCGAATAAAGTACTAGTGTGTGTGTGTAAGATATTTGTATCTGACTCTTTATTTGATAACGTCTCTCAACCCAGAGAGACATTACACAGGTGGCAAGCGGTGGGATACGAACTTACACACACCATCGAACTATACTATGACTTTTAATTAAGTCACTTCATGTACCCCTCCACTGAACGGATCTCCCAGCTTTAGACTCTGACTTTCTGCTTGTCAATATCAGCAGCCAACATGCCTGCCAAGCGAAGATCTCGCAGGTTACAGTCGTTGTATGATGACGATGACACCAACCTGTATTCAAGTCTACAGGCAGAGAGTGCAGAACTTCAAGAACTTAAAAAACAGTTCGAACTTTTCAAGCTTCGTTCAGTGGAGGCGGAGAAAGAGCTGAAACAACTCCGAGCAACTGCTGCATTACACAGCCCATCAACGGCTGAGCAGACAGATGCCAATGTTTCAGCGAAATCGCCCAAGGACTCGCAGCCGAGTCATTAGCTGGATGTTCCTCTCCCTCGCCAAGGAGAATTTGACGGCACGAAGTCATGGGAAAGCTTCGTCCGACCTCTGATGGGTCTCGCCGAGGCTTGCGGCTGGTCCGAGGAAGAAAAGCGCTTCCGACTTGTCAGCAGTCTACGTGGAAAGGCGGCTGAGTACGTGTACCAGCAACTGGATCCCGAAGCAATCAAGTCGTCCGACACCCTGGTGAAGGAGCTTGGTAAACGATTTGGCGAACGACAATTGCCAAATTACTACATCGCTCAGCTAGAAGCGAGGAGACATCAGCCGAAGGAGAAGCTGGCGGAGTTTGTAGCCGACATTCGCCGCCTCGTCTTCCGTGGCTACCCTACGGCAGATCCAGTTACCAGAGAGAGCATCGCCCTTCGCCATTTTCTGAAGGGCCTCCCCGACCAACAGATGGCAGTTTCCGTTGGCATGACGAATCCCAAGTCCCTTGAGGAGGCAACAACGGCAGTGGAAAACTTCCTGAGCTTCCGTGACACCACAAGCTTGGGAAAATCACATCGTGTGAACACCGTACAGGCAGCATCTGAGGCTGATCCCGGGTTCGTCAACCAAAAGCAGTTTAAACAGTTCCAAGACAACCTCGACCGACGGTTAAACGGAATTGTCAAACTGATCAAAGATAAGCCCGCCAACAAGCAGAAATCCGCCAAGCCTGCTGAAGCCAAGAAACAGCAGATGGATGTTACTTGTTTCAAATGTGGCAAGCCCGGCCACTTTGCAAACAAGTGCCCCGACTTAGCGGCCAAGGAGGTCGTCGTCATACAGACGGAAAACTAACGCGGACCGTGCCGTCCGGCCGGGCACCGGTCCGTCCCAATGAACAGAACACTATCCGAATGGGTAGACAGCAATTTCAAGGCATGTCTGCATTTTTGCGAGTGCAGATATGCGACCAAGACAGCGAACTTTTAGTCGACACCGGAGCGGCGGTGACCATCATTTCTTCAGCACTTTTCAGCCAGATCCCTGCTGAAAAACGCCCTGAACTCAAACCTCCGTGCAAAAGCACAAAACTAGAAACTGCAAACAAGGAACTAATTGACATTGAAGGTGTTGCCACAATCGACATGATGATTGGTGAACAGCACTTCCAATGGGATGCATTTGTCGCCCCCATCAGCGATGAAGGAATCCTTGGCTATGACTTTCTATACCACTATGATTGCATATTGGAGGCACGCAACGGCATACGAATTGCCGGTAACTGGGTTCAGTGGACAGTCCAAGGAGCCCCTCCCCGTGTAGTTAAGATCGCACTGAAGCAGAACACTACAATTCCAGCATGCAGCGAGTGGGTAGCAGAGGGTATAGCTGATCATCACAAACTGAGATCCATGTATGCAGTCGTTGAACCTGCCAACCTTCGTCACAATGTTGTGGTTGGCAGTTCACTCATTGATCCCCACCGAGAAGAAATCGGCATCCCCGTCCGGCTTGTGAACACATCACCCGAGAACATTGAACTTCAAGCAGGTACAACGCTTGGATATCTACATGAAGTTGATGCGGTTGAACTCATAGCCGAGCAGGAAAACTGTGAAACCGATCACCTCTATCGAGTAATGCGTGTGTGCAGAGAGCATGCCCGTCCAACGTCATACGCAATCAACCCAGTCAGTCCCGCCGTCCCCGACACTTCAAATCCTTCTGACAAGTGGTCAGAAACCCTACAGAAACTGTACGAGAGGAGTTGTGAAAACCTGTCCCCACACCAGCAGGAAGCATTGTGTGAACTTTTGGCTAACCACGAGAACACTTTTGCCAAATCCGCGGAGGATTTGGGAAAAACGTCAATAGTGCAGCACACTATTGACACCGGCGACGCACGCCCCATACGACAGCCTCCCCGCCGTCCTCCCAAGGCATTTCAGGGTGAGGAGGAGAAAGTTCTCGAGAGCCAACTCAAGGCGGGTGTGATCCGCGAGTCAACATCCCCCTGGGCATCACCAATGGTTTTTGTTAGGAAAAAGGACGGCACAACTCGTCCGTGTGTCGACTATCGTAAGCTGAACGATGTTACGAGCCGTGATGCGTATCCCCTACCCCGTGTTGATGACTGCCTAGATTGCCTGAGTGGGGCAAAAATCTTCAGCACTCTCGATCTGCAGTCGGGCTACTGGCAGATTGAAGTGAAGAAGGAAGACCGTCCCAAAACCGCGTTCGTAACCCGAAGTGGACTGTACGAGTACGTGACCATGCCTTTTGGGTTATGCAACGCACCCAGTACCTTTGAGCGCTGTATGGAGCTAGTACTCAAAGGTTTGCAATGGCGAACTCTGCTGATATATCTAGACGATATCATCATCCTGTCATCAACATTTTCCGAGCATATTGAGCGTCTTGGAGAAGTCCTACGCCGACTAGGGAACGCTGGACTGAAGCTGAAACCGAGCAAGTGTGAACTCTTCCAGACGGAAGTTCTGTTCCTCGGTCACATCATCACACCAGATGGTGTCAAACCAGACCCTAGTAAAGTTTCTGCTGTGCAGAACTGGCCCACCCCCAAGAACATAACTGAAGTACGCTCTTTCCTGGGACTATGTTCTTACTACCGTAGGTTCATAGCCCAATTCGCCACGAAAGCCAGCCCCTTACATCGTCTGTTAGAGGCCGGACAGACGTTTAAGTGGACTCATGACTGTCAAGCGGCTTTCGAGAAATTAAAGGCTGCCCTCACCGGCAACGAAGTCATGTCATACCCCAATGATGATGGGTTGTTCATCATTGATACCGATGCTTCAGATAGTGGCATCGGAGCCACTCTATCGCAACTCCAGTGGTGTGATCGGACCCAGAGGGAGGAAGAACGGCCGATAGCATATGCTAGTCGGTCGATGACAAAGCCGCAGCGTCGCTACTGCACCACGAGGAGAGAACTCCTCGCAATCGTCACCTTCCTTCAGTACTTCCGACACTACCTACTGGGCAAACAGTTCCTCATCAGAACTGACCACAGCGCTCTTCGATGGGTCATGTCTTTTCGTGAGCCTGTCGATCAGATGGCAAGATGGCTTCAAATCTTGTCACAGTTCGACTTTAAAATCGAACATCGACCAGGGAGGAAACATGGCAACGCAGATAGATGCCCTCTCTAGGGTGCCATGTGACCCTGACGATTGTCCGTGCTACGACGGAACGACCATACTCGCTGAACTCCCCTGCGGCGGTTGCGAGAAGTGCAAAGCCAAAAGCGAGCTGTGGTCCGATTTTTCGAAAGTCGACGATGTGGTCCCCCTTTCGACCAGACGAGTAAACGCTACCTCCGCTGAAGTTCAATTCCCAAAGAGAACTTCAGCTGCTGACGATCAGCCCTCGAGCAATGACGTCAACCCTCAGGCCAAACCCGTATCCCCACGGGCAGTCCTCGTACTGATGGCAACGTTGGTCACCCTCCTACTGGTTCCTGTGTGCAGCATTGGTAAACTTATTTGGCGCTCGTGCAGTGAGTTTACCTGCAGCGACTTTGACGATGGACAGTTCAAAGGTCGTTTTCCGCACACAGCCACGCCTACTGGAGAAACTCCCGGGTAAGCTAATTTGCCCACAGCCATTCGGGTAGTACGGCCGAACAACCGAACTAAACCTGCTACAAAATCCTCTGATTCAGCTGGAAGAGAGTTGAACTGCAACGCGCCCTGCATCCCGCAAAAGGATGCCGATGCCGGTTCAAGTGCCGGGCAGCAACTTGCAGAACAATCGAGTCCAACTGGACAGCAAGACGACCAAGATGGTGAGGTCACGAGTGAACGTACCCCTTCTAGCGCCCCCGCCAGTCTCAGCGCCGGACGAGCCACATCTTGGGTCGGTGGCTACACGACAGAGGAAATAGCTAAACTGCAGAGAGCAGATCCAGACCTGAGGATCATCATGGAGTTGATGACCAAATCACCTGAGAGACCAAGCAGAGACCAGCTAGCACGCGAAAGTCCCACCACTAGGAACTTGTGGTTGCTATGGCAACAGCTGGTGCTGAAAGACGGTGTTCTTTTTAAAAGATGGGTGACTCCTGACCAGACCCAATCTTACCTGCAACTTGTGATTCCTCGAGAACTGCAGAGTGCCGTTCTTCAAGCTGCACACGACGCCGTCACCTCTGCTCACCTCGGGGTGAAGAAAACTGCTCAGAAGATCAAATGCCAGTTTTACTGGTACAGGCTTAAGGAAACAGTTCGTGACTGGGTCCGCAAGTGTGCTAAGTGTGGTGCCCGCAAAAGGCCACACACAACCCCCAGAGCACACCTCGAGGATTATCGAGTCGGCGCGCCGATGGACAGACTAGTCACGGACATCCTTGGTCCATTCCCTATCAGTGACAATGGGAACAAATACATCCTTTTAGTCGGTGACCAATTCACAAAGTGGATGGAAGCTTACCCGATTCCCGACCAAAAGGCAGAGACGGTGGCTCATAAAATCGTCTACGAATATATTTCCCGTTTTGGCCCACCCCTTGACATTCACTCCGACCAAGGCCGAACTTATGAGTCTCATCTCATGCAACAAGTTTGTAAGCTGTTGGAAATCCACAAGACTCGAACTTCCCCATACCATCCATCCGCCAATGGACAGGCGGAGAGATTCAATCAAGTTCTGGTTGACATGATCGCAGTGTATGTTGACAGTGACCAACGCAATTGGGACATCCACCTCCCACTTCTAACTTCAGCGTACAGAAGTTGCCAGCATGAATCTACAGGTTACTCGCCTAATATGCTGATGTTAGGTCGAGAAACCCATCTACCAATTGCGCTTGTACCAACCTCAAGATGAATGCGAGTATGTTGCATCCGTGAGGAAACGGATGGAAACCGTCCATCATCTGGTTCGCCAACATCTTGGTAAATCGGCTTAAAGACAGAGGAAAGACCACGATCCCCAAGTTTCCCAAAGAAACTATCAAATTGGTGACTTGGTGTACATGCGAGACAGCACAAAAACCCCTGGGTTATCTCCCAAGCTAAAACGAGCTAAATGGGCAGGCCCCTGCGTCATTCTCAGAACATTGAGTGATCTTCTGTTTGAAGTCCGGTTCAAGCAACGGGGAAGAACAAAAATTCTTCACCATGACCGACTTAAGCAGTATCTCAGTGACGAGGTCCCAAAATGGATGCTGGACCTTCGTAAAACTTTGATGGAGAAGGGTTCTCTCTCAAAGGATGATGCTGTCCCCCGCAGTAACGCCAGGAAAACATCCAGCACCAAACGCGCTGACGCCCCGTCATCAGCCCCGCCTTCTACAGTATCTGGTTCCCTGACACCAACTGTAGCGCCCTCTGCGACAGGAACTTCGCCCTTGTCAGAGAGGAGGAGTACCCGTTCTAAGAGAAGGCCAGCGAGACTTCAGGATTATTTCTAGTCTCCCAGCTCCATTTCCACGACGCTTATTCATGGTCGATGAACTGCGCCGAGTGAATGAACTCAGTATTTTTCCCTCCATTGATATGGACATTGAACTTTTATTTTCGTCGTTTTAGATGACTATTTACCTTCTTTTTGTTTTGATTATCTCTCATTTATCCGCATTTAAAGGAAATGTAACCGTTCGTTGTTTTCTTTATGTTCACTTTTAAGTTTTGCTCTTTTTTGCATGTTTTTAGCGCTCTATTTATCTTTGCTTTTCTTTACTCTTGTTATTCAGTAATTCCTTTTATTACAACGAGGACGTTGTAAAAACTAGGGAAAGATAGTGTTGCGTTCCCGCAAATTGTGTAGTTTACTTCTTTCCCCACCAATCCATTCCACTCCGTGCACAGCGTAATGCTTGCAGCGATCCTGTGTGCCCTCACACAGCGCGAAGCTTACCACGAAGTCTTAGACACACGCACAAGTGTGCAGCACATTGTACAGTACGCTATTGTATAGCGCGCAATGCATGTAGCTCTCACAGCTATTGAACATGTACCGCCATGGGACATGTACTTAGGACTTAGCCATTTTTCCCTCCACCTTTCCCCGGAGTCGATGCGAATTCCCCTCACACACCTTACCTCGCATCCGACCCACATTGACCCCAAGCATTTAGCGAATGTGGCTCGCTAAAACCTACCCGTGTATTCACCCCTTAGTGACCCCGTACACCCCAGCGAGTGTGTCCCGCTAACCCACTGGCCGAGACCTACGGTAGCTAGAGGTCAGGTTACGTCCTTCATCTCATAGTTTTACTCCATAGCATTAGTGTGTAGATTCCTACCTAGTCTTAGAGACTAAGTCTTGTACACAAACCTATGTACCGAGAAGTTATTCCCTTTCCCTTTTCCTTGAGGATCTGTTCCCCGTAACGCACCCACGAGTGATCCTACTTCGCCCGCTAACCACTGCTCTCGGACTTTCTCCCACTAGTTAACTAGAATGTCTAAGTCAGTCATGTACAAATCTCCCATAGAGAACTTTCCCCATGCCTTTGTACACGGATGCATTATTCATAACTACCAGAATCCAATGCTCCCATTGGCTAAGACGCGCACCCAAAAGTGTATATAAAGCGCGCAGAAATAGCAGTTCTGGTCATTGTTGTACTGGGCTCTTCCCCAGTAGATTCCTGAGCTGAGCTCTGACCTACACAGAGCTCCCGCACGTACATGTATGATGCATTAGATTGTTGCTCTGGGCTCTGACCCCGACAGAGTTCCTGACATGTACACATGTACGCCTTAACTTTACATTGTATATAGTGCGCCCTCTATTGACCTGAGATGTAAATAATCCCGAATAAAGTACTAGTGTGTGTGTGTAAGATATTTGTATCTGACTCTTTATTTGATAACGTCTCTCAACCCAGAGAGACGTTACAATACTAACAATAAAAAATTGGAGAATGTTTATACGAATAATTATAAAAGAAAAGAAAAGGAAATTAAAAGAAAGGAGCAGGAAAAATTAACTAGGCTATTAAATGGAACACAATGAAAACTGAAAGAGTAAATGTACATATAGTCAAATATATGTTCAGACCTCAGACCTAATTGAGGTCGGGGTTACACCTGTAATCCGCCTTTTGTGCCCATGTTTGTGTAGTATATCGCCGCCTCCCCACCCACCCCCAAACAATATACATTAACATCTGATCTAAGATATCAATTAATGTAACGAACAAGATCATAATTACCTTGTCCATAAGTGAAGTTAACTGTACTTGCACCAACAATGGTAGGGTTGTAGCTACCGCTGACTGTGCCGATCTTTCTGATGGCTCCACTTCGTTGTGGGGAATCTAAAATCAGAAGATTTAAAATATCCTTTTTAGAATACTGACAGAATGATTCATGTACTTGATTTTCTCTAGATGTTGTCCGTGCTTTGAAAACTGTGACTTTTAATGAAGTTGTATAAGACCAAACAAAAACTTGAGGTCAAGGCGTTTGTTGAGTTACAAACGCAGAGTGGTCGGGCCAGCAACTATTTCATTACACACAGCCCAGTTAAGTAATGAATAATTTTATGTCAGAATAAAGTATCACGAACATTTGACCTTTCCAGTAACAAATGATTTTGTTTAAAACAAAAATTTATCAAATTTCAGTATACATTTTACGTACGTACGCGTACAAGTTATTTCTGGTTTGATGACGTCATCAGTCCAAAAAGGGAAAGTGAATATTTAGTTCGGAGAGGACACATGTTCATTATGAAGTTAAAACAACGTATGAAAATATGGAAAATATAAGTACGTATGTATTACTAACACCTAACTTCCGGTTTGATGACGTCACAGCATTAAGGATCCAAAGGTCAACGCTGTAACGATATCATTATTTGGGCTACTAACAAAGTCATAAGACAGGGATCAAATGATAGAATTTTATAAAATGATCATTTTCAAAATGTTCTCCCTACAGTAACTTCCGGTCTGATAACGTCATAATTTTGAAACCTTGCAAATTTATATGTAGTTGATAAAAAATACCAAGGGGTGATTTGGTTAAATTTGGACAGATGGTTTTAAATTAAAAAAAGGAAACCCTATTTGCTGTACCGCTAGAGGGTGCCCTTTCAAATGATAAGGTCAAAATGCTGTTTTGTGTCCTTTATTCCGTTCTAAACACTTCCATAATTTATTGTAGTAAAGAACTTCCGCTTTCGAGTTATATTCAATTTTTATTGCACTTCTGGTAACATCGGAAGTGAAGGTCAAGCAGTTTTGTGCCCGGGAATAAGAATTGTTGCCCGAGGCATCATTTAGAACCTCACACAAAAATGAATACGATATTCTATTTAGTTCTAAAGATATAGCTGAAACTATTTTCACAAATTTGGCCCTTAAATTGCTTGTTGTTTGATACCTGATGCAACATGATGACGTCAGATTTTTTTTTAACATCTTCGGACAGGTTTTATCGTAATCCCGTAAACAGTTTTGAAGAAATTCGGTCCATTTTGATTTTGAGGCTTCTGTCTGCATTTTAAATTCACCTAACTTTGACCTTCAAATTGACCCGGAAGTAAAGGTCACATGAGTTCATGTACATGACAAAAAGTGTTCATCAATCAATGGTCTGATTAAAAAAAAAAAAAAAAAAACATTGATTATTTCGTTCATTAGATTTATAGGTGAAAGAAGTTGGTCAGTATTTCAGCTAAAATCGCTTGTAATTTGACACCCGATGACGTCATCATGACATCAGAGTAATAGGCACTACCTGGGATGAGGGTCGATATACCGGGTATGTTGAAAGTTCCAAGTTCATACCATATATCGTTTAGGAGAAAACCCACCGAGAATTATTGGCCATATATCGTTTAGGAGAAAACCCACCGAGAATTATTGGCCGGAAAAAAAGGAAAGAAAGAAAGACTTTTTTTGACTTTTCAAATGAAAACTTTATTTCAATTGAAAACATATCCAAAACAACTATATACAAAGCAACTAAAACAATTACAAATAAAAGATTTGTATACTAAAGTAAATAATAAACAGTAACAAAATTATCCAAAACACAATTATTTTAAAGACGAACATTTATCTTTGTAAAGTAAACACGAAAAAGTAATTGAAAACTAAAAGAAATTATCAATATTATTATTAAGGAAACAGGCAAGAAAATCGGGAAAATCCAAGCAACCAGCGAGCAGAGCAAACAACAGGTCGAAACACAAGCCCAAGCGAAGCGCCGGCACCACGTGACGCCGCCGCGGCACACCTATTAGCTGTGTACTACTGCCAAACCGGCAAACCGCGGCGACGAAACACAAGCACCAGCACCCCGCCCGAGCCCGCACACCAACCCCGCCACTCCGCCCGCCGGCTACTCAACCTCTCCCGTCTTCTTGAAAACAAAATCTATTAAAGACAACCAAAAAAACAAAACAGAAAATTCTTTAGAAGTAATTTAGTTGGAAGGTGGGATCAACAAAAACAAATTGTACAAAAACTATACGAACAATCAAGACAGATATTAACGCACAGAAAAAGATCATTATATCCAAACAAGATAACAACAAGATCAATGACAAGAATGTAAAAAGAAAATACACAGACATCAAATGCAAACAACAAAATGTAAACGAGAACAAAACAAGAAAATACATGATCAATAAACTGAAGTAATTTTCACCCAAAAGAAAATTAAAAACAAACAAGTGCAAAAAAGAATCTTGCAAAAATGACAGAACTATATAGAGGAATAGGACAATATCAATTATACAATAGAAAACAAATGAACAGAAAAAAAAGTACGCAACGAAATGCATAGAAGCATCTGTGAAACTTAAAACAGTATTCAAGGGGGAGGGTAAGGAGGGGGAGGGTAAGGAGAGGAAGAGGAGAAAGGAGTGGGGTCACCGGCATCTCTGGTGTGGGCATGTTACACGCCCACTACCGGTAAGCCCCGGGTGGGAAAAAAAGGGTCGTCGAGTGGGCTGTGCAAAAAGCACAACGTCCCGCTTTTGGGTCGGCGGGACAACCCACGCAACGGCGATCCTGGGAAGGGGAGGGGATGTATTTACAAAGGAAGAGGAAGCAAAGAAAATAGTGATCAGATCAACCACGTTATCTTATTGTCGGCTACAGTAAAGAGAGAATCGTTAATGTACCATTTTTTGAGAAAAAGATCAACGGATGAGTTTAACCGGTGGTAGTGATATTCGATGAGGATTTTAGATTTTAGACGATGAGACCAGACGAGAAGAGGATCGGAAAAGGTAGAAGAGCGATAGGACCAGTAGATAACATTTTTTAGGCTGACGATGAGGAAATTAGCGAGTTTGACCGCGTCCCGGTCCCGACTCCTGGCGTTTGGGATCAGGATCCAGTAGAGGTCAAAGTTGAGACGGAGATCCGGAAGAAGACGGGACAGCAAGGCGTGTAGAAGGTTGAGGGCGGGTTGGATGGCAGAGCACAGGATGAAGAGGTGGACGACAGTTCCGTCCTCTCCACACCATCCACAGGACGGGGAGATATCCGGGTTGAGGTGATGAAGAACAGGGAGAGAAGGCAGGAAGTTATGAAGAAGTCGAAACTGGACGTCGCCTTCTTTCTTGGAAGTGGGAAGCTTGTAGATTTGAGTCCAGGGGATGGAGAAGTCAGAGTTATTGAAGAAACCGATGCGATTCCAGTGAGTGATTGTAGTGGGAGGGTGGCAGTTGACGGAAACGTTGAAGATATCGTAAAGGGTCTTGGAGGATAGCGAGAGTCCGTTGAGGTCGGGAGCGATGAAAAAGGGGATCGGATTATCCGGAAAGCATGGGACGGTGCGGGGAGGAGTCGGAGGAGCTAGCAGACCACAGGAGCCGATGAGAGACGGAAAAGACGAGCGGAGGGCGAGACGCAGGCGGCGAAGCAATCTGTCAATGAGGCGGAGGGAGGGACGACGGAAACTGGACGGGGCGAAGGGTAGATCTTCGGCTTCCAGCCAGCGACCGGTGGAGGGATGAAGAAGATGACGGACGATCCTGATCCCGCACGAGAGGAGTCGCGAACAGGTGTTCCCATCGTCAGCCGCGTGTTCGAGGAGAGTGCTATTGATAGGGATGTTGATAACATGACTGATCTGATCCGATGGTATTTCGATTCGAGCTCCGGATGCCTTCCAAGCACGCAGAAGCTCGCCGTAGAGTGGAGGAATGCTGATATAGAATTTGGGATCGAGATCAAGTTGAAAGAGTTGGAAATCAAAGTCGAGTTTTTTGTAGCGACGGAGAAAGTAGCTAACCATGGTGTAGGCCGGATGAGGACACAGACCGAGAAAGCGTTGGATAGTGGACATTCTGTAAGCGAGCGTGCGTGCTTGGAGGCATGCAAGACCGAGTCCGCCTCTGTCGGGTCTCTGATAGAGAATTTGTTTTTTGAGATAATGTCTCTTCCCGGACCAGACGAAGTCGACCAGCAGTTCCTGGAGTTCGCTCAGGACATTTTCGGGTGGGGAAAGAACGGCCAAGATATGAAAGAGTTTAGAAGCAGCGAGTTGATTGGCCACGAGAATTTTACCTTTAAAGGATAGGGTCGAAGAGAGACGTTTCCACTGAGACAGAGTTTTGTGAAGTTTTTCTTTGCAGATGGCCCAGTTTTGTTTAAGGAAATCGTGGGTGTTTCCCAAGCGAACTCCAAGAAAGGTAAGACCTTGACTGTTCCACTGAAAATTCAGGGGCCGGTCGACTCGTCCGGTCCACGAACCGACCCACAGCCCCTGGGATTTTTGAGTATTTAAACTTGCAGCAGAGGCTCTACTGAAAATAGCATAGGTTTGCTCAATTATTTTAAAACCGTTGTCGGAGGTGACAAAGAGAGAGATATCATCGGCATACGCCGAGACCGAAACGTATTTATCGGTGCCGGGAAGAAGAAAACTATGTTGATTCAGATTATTACGGAGTTTGTTAAGAAAAGGCTCTATGGCAATGGAGTAGAGAAGGCCCGAGAGCGGGCACCCTTGCCGGATGCCCTTGTCGAAGGTGAAGGGTGCAGTTAAAGAGCCGCACACCTTCACCAGGCTCTCGGCACCATTATACAAGAGATTAATATATGATATAAAAGCGTCTCCAAAACCCATGGCTCTCATAGTATTAAACAGATAACCGTGGTCAACGCTGTCAAAAGCTTTCTTTTGATCCAAGTTGACCACGGCCAAAGGAACATCATTGATATTACAGAAATTGATGATATCTCTAATGAGAGAAATATTGTCATAAATTGTCCGACCAGGAGCGCAGTAACACTGGTCTTGGTGGACTACATTGCCAATAAATTGTTTTAAACGATTGGCAAGCAACTTGGCAAAGATTTTATAGTCGGTGTTCAGGAGGGAAACCGGACGCCAATTGGCTATGTCGGAAAGATCTCCTTTTTTTGGAATGAGCGTGATGACAGCTCGACGGAAAGAATGCGGAAGAATTCCGGTGCTACAGGCGTGAGAAAAAACGGAGAATAAATCGTCTTTGAAGAGAGGCCAGAAGGCTTGAAAAAATTCAGAGGTGAGACCGTCTAGGCCGGGAGTTTTATTTTTGCCAAGTTGCTTAACCGCAGCATCGAGTTCTTCCAGACTGGGAGGAACATCAAGATCCTCCGAGTCGACTGAATCGAGTCTAGGCACATCATTTAAAATGTGCACTAGGGCGCCCTCGTCAGTCTGAGGTCGGCTGTACAAGTTTTGATAAAAATCACGGACGTGTTTTTTAATCTGTGCAGGATCGTCCGTGAGATCGCCGGAAGCAAGGCAAATACTGGAAAAAGATTTAGACTGAGAACGAGACTTTTCAAGATTGAAGAAGTAGGACGAACATGTGTCGACCTCACTGACATGTTGAAAACGGGCCCTGACGAGGGCACCCCGAGCTTCATTGTTAAGAATTTTATTCAATTCATCTCTTTGTTCATCAAGAATGCGTTTAGTATCTTCGTTAAAGTCTGGCGCAGACAGAAGGTTTTCAATAGTTTTGTTAATCCTGAGCAGGGCGTCACGTTTTTCTTTGGCGATTTTCGACCCGTACATTTGGGTGAGGGTTTTTATTTGGATCTTGCCAAAATCCCACCACGCGCAAATGTCGGGAAATTCGTTTTGTCTCTCCCTCCAGCCAGTCCAGAAATCTGCAATCAGTTCTCTGTAGGCCTGATCGTCTAAGAGAGAGTTATTAAAATGCCAATAGGCGCTTCCTTTACAGTTTGAGGAGGGAAGCTTAATAGTGACGGTCACAGCCGAATGGTCAGACAAAGAACAGGGAAGAATTTTACACAATGAGACGGAGGACAAAAGAGCAGTGGGGAGATAAAAGCGGTCCAGTCTGGCCTTTGAAACGCCATACTGGCTGGAGGGGTTAGCTCTGTACCAGGTGTACTTTTTTTCCTCGGGGTTCCGTCTGCGCCAGACGTCGTACAAAGAGAGTTTGTTCAGAATGTTTTTGAGAGCCACGGAAATTCTGGGACGACGCTCGGTCGGCATATTTAAACGATCCAACTCGGGATCAAAAGTACAATTAAAGTCACCTCCGACTATAATGACACCGTCACTGAGGGGGTCACTGTGTTTGTAAATGCAGTCGATGGCTTTTAAGGCTTCACTATCAGATTGAGGGATCAGAATATTGTAGAGATAAAAAATGACGTCATTATGCGAGATTTTAGTATAAGTAGCATAACCATCGTAAATGGAGGAAGATTCAAGAATGGAAATGTTATTTCTAACGAGAGTAGTGACCCCAGATCCGCGCGAGGGACTGGGATTACAAAGCGGAGTATAACTAGGCCAGGAACTCCAGGAAGAAAAATGATCGTTTAAATTGCAAGTTTCCTGGAGAAAAATGATGTCCGGTTTATTACAAAGCGTATCAACATATGTGTGAAGAGAGGCGTGTTTGACCGAGGAGGAACAGCCCCTCGCGTTTAAAGTCATCAGTGACAGTGTCATTACAAAAATAAAATGAGTGAGTTGAGCAGAAACCATAGTGAAATAGAGGGAAATAAATCAGACATCTAGATTTTTGATGAGTTTGTAGATCCTCTGTTGCAAGTTTCGTTTAAGCAGAGGGCTATTTTTCAGGGGTTTTAGTTGAGCAGCAAGACCTGGGATGTTTGAGGTGAATTTCCGCGCGACAAGTTCAGGTTTTTTGCTGGATTTAACCGCTTTGAGAAATGCCAGGAGTTCGTCAGGTTTGAGAGGTCCTTTGCAAGTGGGAAGACCCGCAGAGCCGAAAGGATCATCGTCGGCCTGCGAGTCCTCCCACAGCGTGGAGTCCGTGTCAGTGCCGTCAGCCGTGGAGGCGGGCGTGGAGGGGGCGGGCGTGGAGGGGGTGGGAGAAATGGCATCTAGGGCCTGGGATACAGTGGGAGACGTGACTTGCATCGGAGAGATGACTTTCCTGGCAATTTTGCGAACGGGAGAGGGGGATTTGAGGAGGACGAGGCGGGGGGTCTCGTCAACAGGATTGGAGGGGGGAGATTTTTTGCGTTTGGTTATTTCCGAGAAAAGGCGGGAAGGGGCCGGTGGTGTTCCCCAGATGTATACGGTTTTTTTCTTGGAGGCAGCTCCGGCCGAGGCACCCGACGACGACGCGCCCGAGGCCGCAGAGTCCGACCCGACGCCTCCAGCAGACGCCGGTGGCGACGGATCGGTCCCCGCAACAGACCCCGGGGCAGCCGTGCCGGACGCCCCCGCCGGAGGCCCAGCGGACGCCGCGCGCGGAGCCCCGCCGCCCGCCCCAACAGACGCCGGAGCAGGGGCAGGAGCCCCACCCGAGACACCCGCGGAGGCCACCGCCCCCGCAGACGGAGCACCAGGGCCGGCCGAGGCACTGAGGCCCGGCCGAACCGCGGAGCCCCGGTCCGCAGAAGTAGCGCCGCCCCCTTCTGTTGTCAGAGAAGAGGATGTCTTGGATTTTTTGGGGGGATGTTTGGGATCTGATTTACCACGTACAAAAACCGGGGGTGGGTTGAGAGGGTTGTCCGGGTGGGTCTGAGGGTTGGAGGGTTGCTTTTTGCATGCCCGACTGATATGGCCAAACTCTCCACAGTTGAAGCACCGCACGGACTCAGTTGAAAGAAACACACGGTAATTTACTCCGTTGTGGGAGAAGTTGATGTGATCCGGGGGTGTAATATTGTCATTGATCAGAACCTGAACGTGTCGCCGGAAAGACATTATGTGACTGAGTTCTTTATTTTTGAAGCCCAGGGGAATTGGGCGGATCTGGGATACGACTTTACAGAAAGACGAGAGATTATTTACCAGGATGGAATTAGGGATTTCAGGGTAAACATTAGATAAAGTGATTCGGGTAGTAGGACGGATGAGGGGAGTCAGCTCAAGGAAAGAACCGTCATGGTCGAGACCACGTTGAACAGCGTCCACGACGGCCTCCCTCGAGCTGAGATAGATAGCAATGCGACCATTTGAAATACGAGAAGCAGAGATGATATCTTTGGCAGGGTGGACATTAGTGAACGAATCGATGTAGGATTGTATGGATACAGTGTCTGTAGCACGGAAAGTAACACCATTGTTCCTGGTGACGTTCTTGAATGGCTCGTCACCAGGAACAATGGGCTTGCTAGGAGCGGACGCCCCTACGGTTGACTGCCCCTGAATAGCGGGCCCTGCCTGGCTAGCCATGGCGGCCAGTCAGACAGTGCGTCAAGCTAAACAGGGACGAACGAAAAATGAATCTGAAAATATAATAAAATGAAAACACCCGAGAGGCTAGAAACGGTCTTGCAAGATGTATCGGCAATACAAAGCACAGTGGTAAAGAAATAATAATCAAACAAAGTCTGAAATACACAAAAACACCTACTTACTCCGGAGCTCGAACGTTGTACGTATGAAAGAAAGAAAGAAAGAAAGAAAGAAAGAAAGAAAGAACCAAACAAAGAAGATTTATAAGAACAATTCCAGACAGTGGTTGGGTTATGCCCAACTTCTCAACAATGGTGTGTTTACGGTAACCCCACCAACCTGGGATTTTTTAAGCCAAACTGCTGACCTCAAATTTTTGCTAGTTGATAATTTTAAATGAGAAGTATTTGCAATTGTTTGCCACAATATTCCACACTTGAAAGTGACCATGATTTGACACAAACATACATGTGATAAAACATGCGAAAATCATGACGTTGTCAAAACTTGAATAATACTAGACCTACACAAGTACACCCATTTTGAATTTTGCGCACAAGCCGATATGTATCATTTTTTAGGTATCTGGTGCACGCAGAACTCATGTGAACCTACATGATGAATGAGTAGCGTGTGACACCAGCCAATTGAAAGTCTGCTTTATTACGCTTTACGAGCAGCACATTTCAACGGTATGTTTTTGTCCTTGATATTCTCCTTATGTTTTAAAATGAACACAGCTTAATCACGTGTATGAGTTAGTGCTAGCGCTAGCCGGCCCTAGCTTGGGCTTGATGCACATGACATTGTCATATCGACAGCTCGTCATGGCCCAAGACCAGCTTTGGATTAATTAATATTACGTCTACGTGCAGTAACTGTTAGCGTCACACGCTGCCAAACAACATCAACGGCAGAGGGCGCTATTAACCACACAAACCAAATCCATGACCTAATCCGTTTGTCTCGTCAATAGCGCCCTCTACCGTTGATATTGTTTGGCTGTGCTTAATTGCCAGGGTGTATAACTGCACAAAGACAAAATTAATTTAAAGCCAGTCTTGGGCCAAGACTAATTGACAGCTAGCTAGCTAGCTAGCAGTGCAGGCGCTAGCTATCAGCGCAGGCGCGCAGTCCGTGATGGACGGGTTCACTTCATTGATCTCTGTCGTATATATTTTCTGAGCAGTACTGTTGGAAGTACTCACGATCCCTCATAGATACATGTAGATATGAATCGGGAGTTTTCCCATGCATTGACTGATCTGACTGACTGAATACGATGGAGCTTTGATATGATCCGCATTTTTGCACAAAACTTGATGGGCATGAGAAAGGATAGTAATTAATAGTTTTAAACTATTGATTTTTTTTTAAAAGAAATTAGCTGATTCGAACATGCGATCTCTGAATATGAAAGCCCCACCTTACACGTGGAATCAGGAAGCTCCTTGTCTCGCAATACATTTCAAATATCCAGAGACTCACAATACAGGTTTACTTCAGACTCTGACGTGCTGACATTATTCAAAACAGATTAACCTTGCCCAAACAGTTGTATTTATTTTTTAGTTTGTGTGTTTGATTTGTTTCTAAACGTGAATTGTGAGTTTCAGCTCTGTTGTTAATGTTATGGAACACTGAGCCTGCCGAGTGAAAATAACCTTGTGCAAACAGTTTCTGTTTTCCAGTTTTTGTTCTTGTTTTGTTTTTGAACATGAATTGTGAGTTTCGGCTCTGTTGTTAATGTTAAGGAACACCTTGCACCACTGAGCCTACCAAGTGAAAAAAAAAACACATTCACCAAGCAATCCGGAAGGTTCATCATTCTGGGTAAAATGCAAGTAAGCTGAACAAAATATACCTTCTGAATTAAAAATTGCTGCAATAACATGTTCTCATTTGAAACGTAGCACTAACTATTTTTTTTTTTTGGGGGGGGGATAACCCCTGACAATGAAGTGCGGGTGATCTGATCCTCTTCTGTACTGCCATGTTTTTTTTAGAATCTGTACAACTCTGATTTCACAAGTTTTCAAATTTAGACAATCCTTTATGAATTTATATGAACATGTGGCAGTGCCAAGTTTTACTTGTGTATTTTCATAGTGTATTAAATAGGAGTAGCTCACCTTCGAAAAAGGAATCATTTTAGTTTTACTTAAGATTCCCCCCCCCTTTTCCTGGTAGTGCACCCCCCTGTTTGTTTATTTTAACCCACGAGTCCCCCTATAAAAGCTGCCACATGGTCATGCCACAGACCAGCAGAGATACAATAGCCTTTTATTTCCCTCCTACCTGGAGAGTGTTTTTGCTGCTTGAGTTTGTCTGCTATAGTTCAGTCATTGGTGAGTTTCATTACTTTTCTTATTATTGTATAATTCCAGTTTTATATTTGCCTTTATGATACTCATATTATCCAGTTCAGTATCATTTTTAGCTCCCTTGAAGATAGAAGTTTTCCTATACATGTACAATTGAAACTGTTTTTGTCTCCACTCCTTTCTTAGAAGTCGTTTTAACTAGTCTGTCTGTTTAGAAACTTTAAAACTTTTGTTGGCTGTAAACTTTTGTTTGGCAAATTTTTAAGTCCCTTTTGCCAATTTCTCTGAAAGTATTGAAGTTGTATGATTCTAGTAAGTTTTGTAATATAAGTTTGTCCAGGTTTTGATTACTTTAGTCTATAGCATGTATAGGATTACCTGCCTTTAAAGAGGTTGTGGAATGCTCGAAGACAATTCCGTCATTCTTCGGGTATATGTAGCCTAAGGTGTAATGAAATAAAAACGACTATTGTTTCTGTCATAAAATGAGTACAAAAAGTACTTTTGAGAGCTGTTTTTCAAGTCCTGTCATGCCTGTTTCGACCCGAACGTGCAGTTTGTGTAAAAGTCGTCGTTGTGGGCAGCAAACATAACACAGTAAATCGTGACGTAATAAACAGGACTCCCGATGCAGAGTAGCATAAACAAGTCCTGTTTATTACGCCACGATTTACTGTGCTTTGTTTGCTGCCCGCAACGACGACTTTACACAAATTGCACGCTCGGGTCAAAACAAGACCTAAAAAAAGCTCTCAAAAGTACCCTTTGTACTCATTTCATGACAGAAACATTATTTCATCACACCTTAGGCTACATATACCCGAAAAATGACGGAAATGTTTTCGAACATTCCACAACCTCTTTAAGTTTCATGTGTATGCACAGAATTAAGTTATTTTTTCTTGCATTCTGAGTTTATATTTTCATATTTTTCTAGGGTTGTTTAGTTGCTCTTTTTGACTACCGGTACTTGTACATAGACACGCATCCATATGTTTAGCATAGACCATGCTTTAGTCCTTTGTTCCCTCCTTCCTAGAAGTAATAGTTTATTGAGGCAGTCCAGAGGATATGCATACATAATGACCCATAGGACTGTGCAGTACAGGGTTGGCAATTTTGTTTATTTAAAAAAAAAAAATCAGATTTATTTGATTTAAATCAGATGTTTTTTATTTAAATCAGATTTGTTTGATTTTTTTAACTTTCAAAATATTGATATGTCTTAACATGTGTCAAAATCTCCCCATACACCGTCATACCCATCACAAAGGAGTTTACAGGTTCCTATAATACCCATCATCCACAAAACTCAATAAATTGATAAATGCTTTTGAAAAAAATTGTATTGAATCAGTGATTTAAAAAAATCACTTAATTTCTTCTACATGTAGTCTACATGTACATCATTGGTCCAATGGTACATTAATACTGAAGACACTTTAAAGGAGCATGCTTGATTGATACAACTGAGATATGTTATGTGTGTACATACGAATGAAAACTTGATTTATGGTACGCGTACATGGCATACAAAAAAATATGACAGTTCTCCATGGGCATGTTGATTTCATAAAAATGCTTCTAATTTCAAAACCGGCGGCACTGATTGTGTATAAACTTATAGTGTTTGATTGATGGTCCAAGGTGGAGAACAGAAATCAGGCCTTGCACCTTTAAAAAGTTTTATACAAATCTCAATCTAAATTTGTAAGGAGAAACGTTAGGAAAAAGACTATCAATTGGGAATTTTAATACACCTTTTGGTGGCTCATGTAAGCCTTCACCAGCACAGTTGATTCACAATATTACTGTAAACAGATCAAGGAATGATTAAAGCAAACGTGAGTGTGCTCTCTTTAAAATTAAAAACTTTGAAGAAAAACTTTTGAACTCAAATCTTGACTTAATCAAAACAATGATTTTGTGTAATTATGCAAAACCTAAATTGAGTAGATGGTGATGAAGTAGGGGCGTTTGAATGTGTTAACAATATCTTACACTTTTTAATTAAGTGGAATCAGTTGATTTAAATGATTAAAATGACCCTCAATCAATTGATTTTGCCAAAAATAAGATTTTTACAAAAAAGTGATTTAAATCAGTGATTTTTATAAAAAAATCATTTGATTTAAATTGCGATTTAAATCAGTGATTTAAATCAACGTGATTTAAATCAGCCAACCCTGGTGCAGTATCTTGTAGTTCATGATGTACTAATATCCCTTGTGCACACAGTGGCAAACTTGCATTTGGAGCTTTTTTGTTGTTTAGAGTATTCTTATAGACTTCTCAATCAAACCTTTTAAAGGTGCAAGGCCTGATTTCTGTTCTCCACCTTGGACCATCAATCAAACACTATAAGTTACACAATCAGTGCCGCCGGTTTTGAAATTAGAAGCATTTTTATGAAATCAACATGCCCATGGAGAACTGTCATATTTTGTTTGTATGCCATGTACACGTACCATAAATCCAGTTTTCATTCGTATGTACACACATAACATATCTCAGCTGTATCAATCAAGCATGCTCCTTTAAAGTGTCTTCAGTATTAATGTTCCATTGGACCAATGATGTAGACTATGTAGAAGAAATCATGTGATTTTTTTTTAAATCACTGATTCAATACAATTTTTTTCAAAAGCATTTATCAATTTATTGAGTTTTGTGGATGATGGGTATTATAGGAACCTGTAAACTCCTTTGTGATGGGTGTGAGGGTGCATGAGGAGATTTAGACACATGCTGAGACATATCAATATTTTGAAAGTTAAACAAATCAAACAAATCTGATTTAAATTTTAAAAAATATGATTTAAATCAAATTAATAGGCCTATGGTGTTTTTTTTTTTTTTTTTTAATCAAAAAAATTGCCAACCCTGCTACCTACCTACCTGGTGTAGTTTTTAAGCTGTTAGTGTAAAAACGCCATTTATTTTTATTTTAACTTTTTTTATTTATGTATAACTATGAAAAATCTGACCGTCCAAAAGTTAAAACCTGACGACTAACAAAAAAATCCTTGGGTGGGCGGTTGCAGAGTTAATTAATGCCCCTCCCTCCCTCATTGACTCCATGCAAACGGTCAAGCTACTACATGAACTCACCTGTTGCAGCTGAGGGGGTGGATACCTGTGCCTCCTGTTGCATCGTGGTAGGGACATCAGTCTGGCAGGCTGCTTCAGATTGAGCAGCCATGGAACTTTGGATCACCCAGCCACAAATGGAAGTCCTGTTTGTCAATGATAAATGAAAAGCTGTAATAACACACTGGTCTTCATTCCAGCTTCAATCTCATTCTTCAGCATGAAAACTTGTAATTACAATGTCGTTTATGTTTAGAATAAAGACTATAAGTTTGTATGTAATTCAGCTTGCACATGAATAAAGCCATGCGTAGATGGTACATTTTGTTGTCTCGATGGGTCACGAGGGTAAAATCTGCAACCTTGGCATCCAAGACCGAGACCAGCCCGTTCGAGACCAAGACTCTGATAGGATGAGACCGAGACAAGTTCGACACAAGACCGAGACCGAGAAAAAGTGGTCTTGAGTCACTGGTAGAAACTGCGCCAGACTAATGCACAGTTGACCGTCAGTCAGTGAGATAGGTAAAATGCGACAGTGAAACCTCTTCATTATACATGTAGGTTACTCTGATGTTTAGTGTAATCCATGAAACAAAAAAATCAAAAATCAAAAACGAAACTGAACCATCGCTGTGGCAAAACTTACAGGTAAGTTAGAAGCGGGTTGATTCAGAGACATCCAAGACGACACTAAAGCACTGCAGCTGTTATGCCCACCGATCTCATGACCACTTGACGGAACTACATTATGCAAATTAATCTCTTGATAAGTGTTTATATATTGCACTGACTCAAACCTTACAAGTTACTGATTGACAAGTGACTTTGATATTCTGTCACATGCAAGCAGGTTGCACCCAACGAAACAAAATATGCACTTTCAAGATCTGTATCTTGTCCTAATAAGTCTATTTTTGTTCTAAATATATCTTAGAACAGCAATAAAAGGCTGTTTTTAATCCTGGCAAATTGCGTATCGATATTGTATGAACTACATACATCCCAGTAGGCCTACAGAAATACATCTGGGTTTTCCCAAATTGTTCTAAGTCAACACTGAAGTCCACGCTGAAGTGTTTTGTTTGGTCTGCTGTCATGGAAAGATCTACAAAGCTGACGAGTCAATGGGTGACTTTCCTTATCAAAAGACATGATTTCAGAAGTGTTATTTTAAGCTCAGCATCTATTCAATGCAAATCAATTCACCTTTGAGCCTTTAGTCAACACATGTATAGGCCTGCATAGCTTGGAATGATATGAACAATTAAACATGTGATACAGCAAATATATCTAGTGACATGTTGTAATATTGGCATTAAGAAAAATTATAATAAAATGCAACTAAAAACTGCTGGAATCATTATTTGGAAGTAGGCCTACTACTAAAACTGACACTATAATGTTTGGACCAACTCTACAAACGCATCAAGCCTTTCACTTATTAGGAACCATTTTAATTCAATAGCCAATCTGACAGTCCAATTAAATTGTTACAAATAAGTTGAAAAAAAAGAAACTTACCTAAAGTTAATCTTCAACCTGTCACTTCCTGCACAAACCTCTGATGCTTTCACCAAGAAATCCAGCCGCAAATTAAAGACGAGCAACACTTTTAAAACTTACATTTCACTTCCTGAAGTTGAAGAATCCAGCGGTTGAATAGCAGGAGGTCGTGGGTTCGAGTCCCACTCTAATCAGCTAGCTTGCCAAGCCTTTTTTTTTTGGTAGAATTCTTTATGTCACTGACAGTTTGAGAGGATTTTTCTTTCAGGATTGAGAAAGGTGGAGGACAATGAGCATTTCATGAATTGTGTCTTTTGGTTTCCTGCTCAGAGCCAGGTTTCAAGAAATCAGGAAGGCTCCTTACGAATAAACTAAGATATTAGGGTTCAATGACTGCAAACTGCAAGCCTGAAATGTCATCTGGGTGATTGCTGGTGTCTATCACGAAAGATTGAAGGGCTCATGTAATGTAGTAATTTTTACCCTAACTCCCTAGGGGGTGTGCAAAATCGTATTGAAATTGGAGGATTCAGGACTGTTAGGGATCCTTGAAAATCCACCTTTGTATCCAATTTAACCTTACTTTCAATTCTTGTTTTGACGAATTTTTGTTTTGACATTTTTAAGGATATTTTGTGGGTTTATTTTGGGATGCTATTGCAAATTTCCATAGGGCCTATAGATTAAAACTGTGATATCATACCGGGCAGAAAACTCAATGTTACAGCTACAGTTGCTGGAATTTTGGATTTTGCCGGGGTAAATTTTCTTTTGTGATTCGTTGTTGTGTCATACATGGCAGTAAGCCAATGAGCAAATTTTGGGGTTCATAATTTGAACAGAAAACCCATTTAGTTTAGAAACTGAAAAGTGTCTTCCTGAAATGACATCACAGCAAAAGCGCCCTCAGTTGTCCAAAAACATGGACAATTTTTAATGTTTAAAGAAGTGCACTTTTCAATACAATTAACCAACTTAGGATGTTATATTGTTTTCATACATTTAAGTGAAGTAGAAAGTTGCACAAAATGTGTTCCCTAGAAAAAGTCATTGTGTAGACATATTTAAACAGTTCAAGATTTAATTACATGCACTGTTACTTGCCAGTGACGATTTCTGAACCAATTTGGAATCTACTTTGAAGTCAATATTACTCAACTGCCCAAAATCAATGTGATATTGATATCATTGTTATCGTTACAGTGGAGTCTCAATAAGTCAAACCTCAGGGGAATTGGCTCACATTTTGAGTCAAGCAGAGTTTTGAGTTAGCAAATAGATTTTCTATTCAACAACAATTGACGGGAATAAGTTTTTACTTTGAGTTAGAAGGGTTTTTGAGTTAACAGGTTTTGACTTGGAGATTTCACTCTATTAAAACAAAAGTGTCTCCGTGTAAGGGAGTGTGGTTGGGCTGCTCAATGAAGCTTTGTGTCAACAAACGACAAAGTGGGAATACCTTTGTCCAAAAAATAAATTACATACCGGTACAAAAGAGCTTCCTTGACATGGCAATGTTGTTTAAACTTACTAATTTCAGTAATTGGTATGCCAAAATTCGTGTTTATTGCAACATCAACTTATTCACGTCAAAAGGCACCGTTATTTTGATTGTGTGGAAAGTCCAATTTAAAAAAAAAAGGGGGGGGAGCTGTACAATTCTTGCATGGACCAAAAGCGTAGTTTAAGCAAGTATTATTGTGATACGTCAATGTGAGGCATTCTGGGAAAATGAGACAGAACTGGGCAGAGGTCGAAATGAGGGTTTGTGGGCAGTAGAAAAGAGACTACAATTCTGCTTACAATATTGTTTGCTGCACTCCAATCGGATATTCCATTGACAAGTTATGACTGTTTAAAGTTCACGTTTTCTCGACATGTCAAAAAAGTAAAATACTTCAAAAAGGCCTTTAAAGTTTCAAGTTTTGTATTCGTGAAAATAAAACATGCCAATTTGTGTTGGTTTCTTTACACTGCTATTCCACCATATTTATACTATTTCTTTAATATCTGTGTAGCAGACATATAAGGGATTACAACTGTGCCCAGTTCAGTAGTATGAGATGGGAGGGTACCAGACTTTACCCCGCCCATTATCCCCCTTCTCCAATAATCTCTGACCCCTGGCCCCACCCTCTGCCCCCACCCCACCCCCTCCCAATGATCTCCCTCCCAATATCTCAGTCTCAGCCCCACGCCAAAACCGGGGACTAATATCTCTCGTCTTGAAGATCTCTCTCTGTCCAGCTGGTGAGTCTGATTGCTTATAAATCTAAAAGTCTGACCTCTTAAAAAAATTTAAAAAAATTATATTGATATATATAAATGATGGATATGATTAGGCCAATCGTTAAGGGATTTTCTAGATGGAATAAAGCCACGCTGCGCGATTACGTCCAGCGATATAATGTACCGTACGATCAAAATGTTGCTCTTACGCGTAAAGTCTACATCAACGGGATAAAAAAATACGAAGCTCAATTTAGAAACTTGAGGAAAAAGAAGCTACATGAGCTCAAACAGATTGTAGACGATTATGATCTAGAATATAACCCGTCGGGTTATAAGGGTCGATTTTTGAAAAAAGATTTACTCTCGGCGATTCAAAACTCTAGGCAACCCGAATATTTTCAAGAGGCTGAGTTGAGAGCGACGAGGAGATTTAGAAATAACTTTAGAAACTGGGAACTGATTCCTAGACTTTTTAACGACGATTTAGTCAAGTTTTTTGATACGCACAAAGATCAAATTGTAAATAAAATCAAGTCAGAATTGAGAGAGCTGAGAGGTTTAAAAATGGAGCTCACAATCAAAATAAAATACGAAAAAACCAAACCGGATGGTACGATCGAAACGATCGAAGCTACACATTTTACCGATCAGAGAGTCGTTTTAAATCAAAGTCAAATAAAACAGGTTTTAAAAGAAGACATCGACCAGATATTTAAAAAGGATGAAAGGTATACGAATCAAGGATCGGGTTGGGTTTTAAAAAAGATAATGGCGTTGTATATCAACATCAACAGGTTTAACCCCGTGAGAGGTAGTTCTTATATTGACCTACCAAAATGTATCAAACAGAAAACGGCGATGATAAACATTAAAAACAAAGACGACGAGTGTTTGAGATGGTGTTTGAGAGCTGCTCTTGGCTTGTATACGGATAAAGTAAAAAATAACATAAAAAACGATCCTAAATATAAAATTCATAAAGAAGAACCTGTTGTATACACCAAAGACGACGGACTCAAATTTAAAGGCGTAGATTTTCCAACACCGATCGACCAGATACCAAAGATAGAAAGACAAAATAATTTAACGATAAACGTATACGGTTATGAGGAGGAAATATATCCGTTATACGTGTCTAAAAACTATAAACCAGAGTCACGACCTATCGATCTGTTTTTGTTTTCTGAGGGCGACAAGCATCACTATTGCTGGATAAATAATTTTTCGAGATTGATTTACAACGTTACAAAACATAAAAGTAAGAAATATTTTTGTCGAAGGTGCCTGTGTCATTATAGAACGCAAGTAAAATTAGATAGACACATGACCGATTGTAACGGTATAGATACACATCCGTCAAAGATTGTATTTCCTACCGCTAAGCGAAAATATGTAAATAACGAGTGGATAGTCGACGAAAACGATGTGCCAATATTAGAATTTAAAAACTACAGGTTTAAACAAAAAGCACCGTTTGTAGTTTACGCCGACTTTGAATCGATATTAGAAAGAAACTCGAACGATAAAAAGAATAACACGCAAAAGACAAACATTCACAAAGCTAGCGGTTATTCGTTGGTAGTAGTTAGATGCGACGGCACCAATGCGTATCAAGAGACTTATAGAGGTAAAGATGCCGCATCAACGTTTGTACATAAAATGTTAAAAATACAAAGCGACATAAATTGCATATTTAAAAAACCCCAACCCATGAAATTAAATGAGCGAGCTAAAGAACATCATGATACAACAAACACGTGTTGGATTTGCGAGAAACCAATTTATCCCAATTACTCGAGCAACTGTCAGTGCCAGAAACCCAAAAAACCAAAAACAGAAAAACAAATAAAAGAACATCAGTACGCAAACAAAAATGGATTTACAGAGTCTAAATGCCTCAACTGCAAAAAGAAAATCAACAAATTTAGAAAGGTGAGAGATCACTGCCACGTCACGGGTAGATATAGAGGTGCCGCGCATGCCTACTGCAATCTAAAATTACAAGTTAAACCAGGTTTTACCCCCATACCGGTCGTCTTTCACAATCTGCAAAATTACGACGCTCACTTGATCATGCAGAGTATTTCAGTGTACGATGAAAAGGAAATACAAGTTATCGCTAGAAATTCGGAAAAGTATATTTCGTTTTCGATGGGAAATATGCGATTTATAGACTCGTTTAATTTTATGGCGTCTTCGTTGGATAGATTATCTAAAGCTTGTCCGAGAGAGTCGTTTAAACTACTCAGAGAACATTTTAATCGTCAAAACATCGACTCGTTGTTACAAAAAGGAGTTTATCCGTATGAATACATGGACTCGTTTGATAGATTTCAAGAGACCAGCCTACCCCCCATCGAACAATTTTACAGCAGCCTAAAAGACGAAAATATATCGCAAGAAGACTACGACAGAGCTAAACTGACGTGGAACGAGTTTAAAGTTAAAAACATGGGGGAATATCACGATTTGTACGTCACTACCGATACGTTATTACTGGCATGCGTATTTGAAAACTTTAGGAAAACGTGCATTACAAACTACGCGTTAGATCCGGCTAATTACTATACAGCACCAGGATTGTCGTGGGATGCCTTGTTAAAACACTCGGAAATTAAACTCGAACTATTGCAAGACGTAGACAAACATTTATTTTTTGAAAAGGCAAAAAGAGGTGGTATCTCGAGCGTGGGTGGTATGAGATACCACAAAGCCAATAACAAATACCTACCCGACCATAATCCAAACGAGCCGTCGAGTTACATCACCTACCTCGATGCAAACAATCTGTATGGCTGGGCCATGAGTCAATACCTGCCGTACAAAGACTTTAAATGGGCGTCTACAAAAACGTTTACCGAGTCTAAGATATTATCTCTCAGGAAAACGTCAAACACCGGTTACTGCTTTGAAGTAGACCTCGATTACCCGGACAATCTCCACGACCTGCACAACGATTATCCCCTAGCGCCAGAAAATATCGTCATACCAAAAGAATGGATGTCTGATTATCAAAACGAGTTATTGGATACCGAACCTAGTAGCAACGTGCAAAAATTAACGTGTACCCTTAATCCTAAACAAAAATATGTTTTGCACTACGTCACGTTGCAGTTGTATCTCAAACTCGGCTTGAAACTTAAAAAGGTACATCGAGTGCTGCAATTTAAACAAGCTCCTTGGATGGCATCTTACATAGACAAAAACACACAACTCCGAACAAAAGCGACCTCTGATTTTGAGAAAGACTTTTTTTAAACTGATGAATAACAGCGTGTTTGGTAAGACGATGGAAAACGTCAGAAACCGGATTGACGGTTACCTGCTCAGAGACAATAACGATGACGATCGAGATAAATACGAAAAAATTATACAGAAACCGAGCTACAAAACGACGACGTCATTTTCAGAATGCAAATTGTCATTTGTCGAAAAGTACAAGACTAAAACCGTGTTAAACAAACCAATCTATTGCGGAGTGAGTATCTTGGATCTATCTAAGACGCTGATGTACGATTTTTATTACAACCATTTGAAAGACAAGTACAAAGAGAAAATCAGGTTGATGTACACAGATACGGACAGTTTGGTACTCGTAGTGCACACTGACGACGTGTACAAAGATATGCAGCAAAACGGGCAACAATACGACCTTTCGAATTATCCGACGGATCATCCTTTGTACGACCCAACCAATAAGAAAGTGATCGGTAAATTTAAAGACGAGTTTGGAGGTAAAATAGTCAAAGAAGTTGTTTGTATAAGACCTAAAATGTACTCCATTTTAACCGCTGACATCAACCTGAAAAAAGCCAAGGGTGTCACAAAATCGGTTACCTCTAAGAAATTAAAACACCGACACTATTACGACTGCATCTTAAACAAGAAATCTCATTATGAAACCATGACTCACATTAGATCGGAAAACCATATTCTTTACACCGTATCTCAAAATAAACTATCGTTGAGTCCGTTGGACACAAAGAGGTACATTTTACCGGACGGTATAAACACGCTGGCTTTTGGTCACTACGGCGGTAATTGCGTGTCCTCGGGTACGACTTGAAGCTCTTGTCTCACAAAACTCCTTTTTGGGCCGTTTTGAAGGTAATAAAGAGTAGGACCCGTCGTGACTTTTTTACCGTTAATCATTTTAAATTGACTCGTTCTTTTTTCCACGTTGAAGATATCTACGCTCCAAATGGGGTCCGTAGCTCTTCTCGAGGTTCCACCCTCTTGCTCGCCCGGGTAATATAAATATCTAACCATGGCATCTTGCGGTAATTGTTGCTCCTTTGTTTTAACGGGGTTAGCCGGCGATTGCCGGACCTGTTCTAGTTTAACCGCCTCTGACGGTGCTTTAGCTATTAATCTCGTCGTTTCATCGTTTATAGCTTTGATCACGCTGGGTAGTCGCTCGACCCATTGCGTGTTTCTACTCTCGGGATTTAACATTTCTTGAGCGTACTGATGACCAAACAGTCTCTCGGCTAGCGTTCGATTAAATCTTTCTACGATACCCTGCGATCGGTGGTTTCCTGGTTCACCTACGATAATCTCGACGTTTTTTGAGGTCATCCATTTTTTAAATGCGCCTTTAAATTCGGTACCGGCGTCTACTCTCAACGTTTTAGGGTAACTCAAAGGAGATCTCGCGTAAATCTTGACGATAGCATCTTGGGTGGAATCTGCCGTTTTAGAAACCAAAGGTTCTGCTTCGTGGTATCGACTCGCTACGTCGACAACCGTCAAAGCGTATTTATAAGTCTTGCGTTTTACTTTATCCCAGGGTAGGTATAGCACATCCATTTGGTGAAAATCGTTTGGTGTTTCAAACTCTTGCGATGTACTCGTAGGCCTGGGTACATACGCGGGACCCGGTAGATAAATTTGCCAGATCGCTTGTTTTTTAAGCCAATCTCTGATTACCTTTTTATCGAATTTGGTTTTATCGTGTAAATGGTCGACGGCGCTTTCACCTCTCCAATAACCACTCGGGCTATAATACAGTTTTTGAAGTTTATCCATCATTTACTATAATAATAATTTAAAAGGCTTTATACATTAAATAGATGGCGTCAGCTGTTGTAATGATGGTTGGAGGTGCGATCATAAACGCCTTAGCTTTTTCGGGTTCAAACTTTTTATTTTCAAGTCTAAGGGATGATGGCAGCGAAGAGCGTAAGAGACACGATTTAGCGACAGAACAACTCTCAGCCGCCAGAGATCAGTGGCAACGAGAACGAACAAAACGACTCGATTTTCTCAACGAACGTATCAGAAAACAAAATGTTTCTAAACAAACATTTTCCAACGTAGACCAAGCGTTGCGTTACTACAACGAAATGACCGGAGAAAACGTCGAGTTACCCCGCGAACCCAAACTCGAAGATTTTTACGAGCCTAGCGACCAACAAATAGAAAGAGAACTGGCGTTTATCGCGGGAGGAACACTTTTGGTGGGCTTCTTGGCTTACAGATATCTTTTAATTTAAAACTCGTATAAATAAAATGAATGCGTATGGAAAAAAGCTCAATCCCAGTAGGCTATTAAAAATACCCAGATCTATCAAGGGTGAGAGAAAAGAGGTGGTCATTACCCAAATCCTAGTAGTATATCGGCGGGGCAAACGCTGAGAGTTAAGTTTCCTCAATTGGGCGTAGACGACGTGATCGTACCCGGCACTTGTAAATTAGCTTTTAGTTTAGAACTCGACGGTGGAAGCGACGACAATAGAACCATTTTTGGCAATTTAGCCAGAAATTTAGTCAGCGAAATCAGCGTCAGACTTCAAGGTCACGAAATTATAAGTTATCGTCACGCCGACGTGTATCACAACGTGTCTAAAATAAGAATGGGGGCTGGAGATGCTAACGCGGGCGCCAACAGCGGTAAAGATCAGGCTATCGCGGATGCCTATGGTAACAGATATTGTATTCCCCTAGACATTGACATACTGACTTCGCATCACCCTTTTTACCCCAGTGGTTTAAACCAACCTCTGACGTACGAGATAAAGTTTAACGATCACGAAAAAGTAGTCAACAGTTCAGATACGGCGGCGATGTATTCTATCTCAGACTTGTCTCTCGAATACGAAGTGGTGACCAACAGAGACCTAGCTATCACCATCAGGAATAAACACAAGGGGTTAATGCAATATCTGTTTGATAAAATCCACTCGCTAGAAGTTAGATCCGTCAACAAATCGGACACGCTTTGGAACGTCAGCGTCAATCAACCCATCAGGAGTCTCAAGGGTATTTTGTTTTTGTTTAAAGATCCCGCGGTCAAAAATCCGCAGCGATTTTACAATCCAAAAATAACCAAAACATCGGTGACTGTAGAAGGTAAACCCAATCAACTCTACAGTCAAGGCATGTTTCAGTATCAACACTGGAATGAAATCAACAAGTTCTTTGGAGACAGCGATACCGAAAGCGGGCGCGGAGTAGCTAAAGACTTAAATTTGACGGGTTTTGACCTCGGAGACTACCTAAAAGACAAGTACGGTCTGTGGCTCGATTTTAGAAGTAACGACGACAATTCCGCTCACGGATCCGGTAGGAAACTCGGAGACGGAGGAGGCATCAACATTCAATTTAACAGAGAAGCCGAAAGTCAAGGTGACCTCACGATGTACGTATTTTTGGTCATGGATGCTCAATTGAACTTGGAAGACGGGAATTTTAAATCTCTGTTAAGTTAAAATGACACAACCGCATTGCGCTTTAATCGTCGGCAAAACAAATTCGGGCAAAACCAAATGGATTTTGGATCTGTTAGAGTCAGACTATAAAAATACATTTGAAGCGATAGTCATCATTTGCCCTACCATATTTAAAAACAAAACGTACATCGAAAGAAAGTGGATTCAAGCAGATCCCGAGGTATACCTCTGCGATCCGGAATTGTACAAGATGACGCTCAACGAAGCGATCGATTTTTACAGGAAAATATTCGAAGGTGTTGCCACGCTGTTTATCGTGGACGATTGCTCTTCGGATCAAGAGATTAAATATCGTAAAAAGACGTGTGCTTTAAGCAAGATGGCATTTAGCGGAAGACACGTAAATCACAGCTGTTGGTTACTGACCCAAAAGTACAACAGCGTTTTAAAAGATTATAGAGAAAACACGGCCTGGTTGGCTTTATTTTACTGCAAAGATAAAACATCGTTTGATCAAGCGTTAGACGAAAATGACGTCGTACCCATTGAAGAACGAGATTATATAAAACGACGTTTGAGAGATGTGAAATATAGTAAATTGGTCGTATACACCGAACCTCCAGTTAGTTACGAGCTACTTGAGTAGGTCAATAACCTAGCTTGTCAACAGATATGACCTAGCTTGTCAACAGATAGGACCTAGCTCGTCAACATATATGACCTAGCTCGTCAACAGATATGACCTAGCTCGTCAGCAAATATGACCTAGCTTAGTAGCAACCTATTCAACAAACTACACAAGCGTTACAATTTGTTAATCAACAAACGTCAACAAAATTATATTTTGCTGTTAGTAAATGATAGCAATATTCGAGTATTTGCAGTTTTTGGCTATTATCGTCATATCGATTAATTTATCGTTTTACACCTACGAGTACCTTTGCCTTTGTAACAAAGTTGCAAAAGCTACAACAAAATTAAATTCGTTTCTAATTAAATGGAGGACCTAAAACTGACTTTAACGAACGAACAAGATCACAACGCAGAACATAAAGATCGTTTGTGCGGTGTCGTAGCAGCCGGAAGCTCTAGAAAGTACTTGGGAAAGGAATACACCGTTAAACATATCGAAGCTCTTGACAGTAAAGAACTCGACAAATTATATCATCTGTACGAAACTAAATTTGGAAATGAAATTGTTAAAACCGTTGGTAAATACACTTTAAGTCTATTTTCGAGAGTGTTAGCTGTGGTTACACCCGTACAAGTTTTAGGATATAACGTCACTATAGATTCTGAAGAAGAACTCACCAACGACTTGAGTTCCGATCCTATTATAAGCGCGAGTATGGCTGGTATGTTGAGCGACGTTTGTTACAAGTACGGAACTTTAATATCACCCCTTGTTGCTACGATAATCACAACAAAACATTTGAAATTTAATAAACCTAATATAATAAATGGAAGATCAACAAGCAGCGATCACAGCTCAACCAGCAGAGACAGAGACGCCTCAACCGATAAAAACAACGTCATCACCGACGGTAACGAGAGTGACCAAGACTAAAAATCCTAAACGAATTCAGCAGGGTAAAGCGTTAGCCGAGCACAATAGACAGATGAAATTAAAATTAGCAAAAATGGACGTAACATCGGACGAAGCTACGAGCTCACCAGACTACAACTCTTGGGCGATGTGGGGGGCTATAGCGTCCATAATAGGAATGGGGTTGCTGGTACTAAAAAGTAAGGCAACTGCGCCGGTTGTACAGCCAGTGCCGATAGTCACGCAACCCGCTACACCCATCGCCCCCAAAACGCTAGATATGGAATAAACTAGCAATTTAAAAACTGTTATATTAAAAACGATGAGTAACTTTGACACCAACGGAATAGCTAATACGATTTACCACGGAGCCGTCATATCGGGTCTTTCGATGGGATACGCCATGGTAGGAACTAAACTACTCAAAATGAAAGTGCCGGATTTAAACAAACTAAGCGTAGAAGATGCGGCTAAATTGACGGGTATTATAAGTGGAGCTCTGGCCACGCAAAATTGGTTGGTGACCCAGGGTATATTACCGGGTAGTATAATGAAAACGGCATAATTTAAATAGGTTTATTAAATAAATGGATGAGGGAGGATTTTATGATCCAGACTATGAAAGAACAGATGATTATGACGATGATGATGTAGCAGAGACCAATGTAGATGACGACTTTGATACTACTACACCACCGCTAGACACAGAAAGCGTCCTGGGCACGGGTACAATAAGCAGTTTATCTATAGAACTAATAAAAGAAGATGTTGATTCATTTTACAAACAAAATAATATAGACCCCGCGTTTATCGACCCCAACGATTTTGAAATTGGTAAAGACAGAAATCTATACGTTAAAACATATAAAGGTCGAGAACCATTATCTTATAGACGGGGTGGTCAAAGAATATATTACAAATTAAGTACCTTACAAAATAAATATGGTACCGCATTTATTCGCGACACCCTCAAAATCGCTGACTATAAACCAACACTACTTGCCAAACTAAAAGATAAACTCGAAAAAGTACAACCCGAGAGTATCCCCTTGACAGAACTACCCAGAGCCACCGATGAGGTAACCGAGATTATAGACGATTTACAACGCGACACCAGCGCTCAAACGGAAGGATTAAATTACAGAGAACTCCAGGGTTTAGACAAAAGTCTTCAGACGTTGAGAGGTAACCTAGAACTTAATTTAGCGCGTCTCGCAGAACTAGACCAAGAGATATTTGATGCCGAACATGAATTAGGTGATCATAGGATCAGCGAAGAAGAACGACGAGAGTTAAACGATACATTGAGCGACTTAGACGCTGAAAGATCCGCCAGATTAGAAGCCGCAAAAGCCAACGAACGAGGGCTCAAAAGTCAGATCGCTAGAATCAAAGAAACGATTAATAAAATATTAGGCGACGACACGACTCTGGCAGAAAAGATTAGAACTCTGTTTAGAGAACAAGGTGTGACCGTAGTGAGTATTTTAGCCGCTTTGAGTTTAGCCATCAGCACGATAGTGAGTAGCATCGTCGCTAGCGTGAGAGGTGCGGGTGCCCCAACCGCGCCATCGCCAACACCAGCACCAACACCAACACCAACACCAAAAGGCGGTATCAAAGAGTGGATTTCAAAACAACTCGCTAATTTTGCATCTGCTCTTCAAAAACTCGGAGTGAGCGCGTTGGGTGCTCTGCCGGGTATCATAGGCAGCGTACTGAGTTGGCTATTTAACGCGCTGAGTAAGTCCGTATCGTGGTTGGCCGAACACGTGTGGGCTTTGTTTTTGGGTGTGGGAGCCTTGGTGTTTGCGTACCAGCAAAAACGATGGTAGTAATAGTTGTAATCAAGTTTAAACAAAAAATAAGCCTTACCAGCACAAAGTTGGTAAGGCTTATTTTTTTGTGAGATTAGAGTGTGACTTATCGCGTTGCCTCGTAAGCTAAAATACCCATGCCAACGATAGCTAATATTCCTACCGTCAACGATAATTTTTCGTCTTGGTGAGTTTGTAGTTTCGTGGGCTCTTGGGTTAAAACTGTAGGCGATGGTGCTGGTGTTGGTGCTTGTGTTGGTGCTGGTGTTGGTGCTGGTGCAACAACATCGTTCGTCATAGGCTCTAGGGGTGTTGGTGGCGCGACATCATCGGTGTCATCAAAAGAGTCGTCCGGCTGAGGTTGTGAGTTTAAATCTAACACCAAACCAGTTTTCATACTCTGGGTAGCGATTTGAAGATTGTTGTTATAGCCGTCGTGCGTTCCAACCCTCAAGTTCATATCCGATGGAATTAAATACAACCCCGGTTTCACGACAAAATTTAGAGGCGTTCTGGCATACTGCAAAGAGTCTTGAAATTGATCGATACTCGTTTCCATGTCGTCTACTGCATTGATGATATCTTCAACGATGACGTTAAATTGTCTCTGAGCGTCTAATCCGGTGCCCGGTGATAATACGCTCGTTTTTGTTTGAGCCTGCGCACCGAGTAAAGCGTACACGTAAGATCTGATCGATTCGTTGATCTTTATGATTCCCGCGGAGGTAAACGAACTCTTGGCGGGTATAAAATCTAACCAAGCCATTTTGACGATGTCGTCTTGTTCGAGATAACCCTTCCAATGCTTAAAAAAAGCATCGTGTTTTTTTGGATCGTCTAAACCCCAATTTTTATCACCCGTGGGGTTGATAAAATCGTCGAGTGTGGTCGTGTTTTTATCATAGTCTAACGGCAAGAGTAAAAATGATTTTGTTTTTTCGTTCCAAAGAAAAAGCCGACCTAAGCCATAAGTCTTTTGATCTCTCGTCTGTTTAAAAGACTTATTTTGATCGATGGCAAACGTCCGACAGATGTTGGTAAATGCTCCACGATCATAGGTGTTGCTGAGAGCGTCAAACGAGTCTTCTCCCGGTATTGCTACGGCCATGTCGTTTAATATCCTTCTCACCGTAAAGTATAGATGAAAATTAAATAAGGCTTTAACGTAACGGTTGTTCGAGTTTAAAATATCGATTCCAACACCACAGCCCGTTGTAGCGCAATAGATCGCAAAGTTTAACTGATTTTGATAAAAAGACATGGGGTCTATTTTCCAACGAAGTACAGCATCGTTGGTATTGAGGCGAGATATTTTATAGTCCGAGATTAAGTCGGGAAACGGGGTTAAAAACGTGTTAGACGCGTTGACCGTAATCTCGAGTTCGCCAGTGAGATACGGACTGTCTAGTACAAGCGCTTGGGTGGTAGCTTGTCGTTTAGCTACATTTTGATTTACTTGTCTCGTTACCTGATCAGCTATCGATTGTATCTGCTTTTTTAACGACTTAAAATCACTCATTATTTTAGTTTCAGTTTTAATATAAAAAGACTTTAAAATAAATGCATTCGTTTCACTTGTTTCAAAATGAGCAGACGTTTAAATTAGAAGACGTCGTAGATAATTTAAACGGTCAAAAATCTATACGCGTAAAAAGGGTGTTGTTTAACGCCGGATATTTTAATATTTCCAGCGCCACGGAGATTGATTGGTTTACGCAAATAGATGGGAGACCCGCGTTTACCACAGATAAACCTCCCCCCATACCCGCGGAGTTTCTTTCAGATGTACACATAACAACGCCGGATAGAGATTTTATAGAGCGATTGTTACCCGATATACCATACCACTTTTTAATTAACGATGAAAATGTTTTACAAAAAACTATAAACGATCTTATAAAAGCGTACGAAGACGATAGACTAGAATCCGTTTTAGAATCAAACAAAAGAAAAAGAGCTATTATAGCTGAACGGCGAGGGTTGATTTTAGCCGCCATGTCTTCAGAAATACCAAAAAGTGAATTAGAACTTAATACGCTTCAATCTTTAGTAAGATTATTATATGTTAGAGAAAGAAAAATCTTTGAAGGTGAGGAATTGGCTTCAAAGTTTATTGAAGGAGAAATGGGTGCGAGCGAGTTGAGCGAGTTGAGAGATAGTAGGGAAGCAGGGGTAATTATAAGGGGAAGTCTTATCGTGACGGGTGAGGATTTAGATTTTATTCCTCCGAGTCATTTAGCGCCGTTACCACTCGGAAGTATCGGTTCGGTCATCATAGCACCGGGGTGGTACGACGTCGATTGGTTCGATTTCATTTTAAATTCTATACCCGGGGTAAGTTTTCGAATATTTAGAGAATCTAAAAAGGTGACATTGGTGATAACCGACGTAAATCTCAAATTGCGCTTGAACAGAGAAGTATCTCGATTACTCAATTTACCCAAAGGAAGACTGGTACCCAAAGTGGTGTATACGGGGTCTTACGACGTTAATCCGTTTAAATTTTTGTTTATTCGCTGCCCGCAATTAAGTACGAGTGAAAACTTTTTTAATGGTCGTCCTTCTGACATCTTAAAAATCGTACCCGTGGCTACGCGCAAACCCGATATTGATAGAGCCGAGGGATTCAAAAATCTTAAAAACGGTATAATCGACAAACTGACATTTTCTATCAGCGGTGAAAAAGGACAGGTATTCAACAACAAGGGTGAGGGTATCATTATCGAGTTGGAGATCTTTTAATTTTAAAATCTTTTTATATTAAAAACATGAGTGTAGATGGTAAGGCGTTATACCCCGATATTTCTGGAGATGTACTCCGATTAAATAGTAACGAAGAAACAAAAGTGTACAGACTTAAAAAGATTGAAGAGATTCGATCTTTAATCTTGAAAGAGAGAGACCACCGAGAGCGCACTTATAAAAAAATAAAGAGAGTGATCGACACTATTAATTACGTAGAGATAGGATTAGAAGGATTGGGGGCTGTAGCGGGGGCTGTCAGTATTCCCGCTCTCTTGGGTGTTATATCAGCCCCCGTTGGATTGGTGCTAGAAGGAACGTTTATAGGCGCTTTTGGTGTAGATATTCTGCTTAGAATCGCGTCTAGGCGATTATCCGCCAAGCTGAAAAAGCACGACCAGATTAAAATATTAGCAGACTCCAAACTTAACACGATTGAAGAATACGTGTCTCAAGCCATCAACGACGGAGATATATCGCACGAAGAGTTTATATTGATTACTAGAGAGCTCGCAAAATTTAACGAGCTTAAACAAAAAATCAGAACAAAGACCAGCACAAAGCTTCAAAAAATTAAAAACGATACAGACTTTGAAAAAGAAGTTAAAAAACGGGTAGACGAACGGCTGGCAAAAGAAAAAAAATCTCTTATCGAAAAACTTACAAGTTCAAATTCTCGGTAAATAAACATTATGAAAGCGAACCACCGAGTTATACCTCTATTTCACCTCTTAGGGCTACGCCCTCGGCCCCGCCTTTATTGTAGTGGTCATCGTATCTTTTTAGTGCCTTATTCAATTGATTTTGAGTCACTTTAAATAAATCTCTAACTCGTTCTTTGTCTAATCCAACGACGTGATGATAACACGCCGCTATTAACGAGCGTTTGACGCAACCATTTCCCCTCAATGTTTTGTAATTAACGAGCTCGTTATATTTGTTGATTGTTTCTTGGACATCTTCCAAGTCTTGCTCTGGACAAACAGAAAAAATAAGTTTCTCCACAGTTTTTCTTTTGTTTCTTTTTAAAATTGACCAATTGATACGATCTTCTTGCGCATTTTCTGCCGAAAAATCAAAGTAACGCGAGACTATTTCACCGCACGTTTCACAAACTAAAAAACCATTCTCGATAATTATATGGTGATCGCACTGATCTGTTTTATCAGATAGCTCGACGTTTTCACTCTGAAAAAGATTCATTTATTATAAATGATTAATTGTTTTAAATAAAGGTTTTTTTTTTAATGTATGATTGGCGCTCCATACCTTTCTGCTCATTTTATACTTTCCATACCATCAGCGCTCCATACATGACACAGAGCAAAGTGCAGCCCGCACAAAAAAATTCAATTTGTCACGCTTTGTTGTTTTCAAAACTTGTTTGGGCCAGGTTTTAGTCTGTCACGCTATGTTGTTTTCAAAACTTGTTTGGGTCAGGTTTCAATCAGTCCCGCTATTGTTGGTTCCAAAAGCAAAGTCAATAAACCACCTACCATGCAGTGACTTTCAATCAGTCACGCTATTGTTGTTTCCAAGAGCAAAGTCAATAAACTGCCTACCATGCAGGACTGCAAAATTTCAATCTGTCACGCTTTTGTTGTTGTTTCCAAAAACTAGTTCATATCAGACGCCGCCCATTTTTTCGCTTCACTATATGAACCGACCGCTGTCAGAACAGACGTGTTTTGGGGTTTTAGCTTCTTACACCAATTCTACAAGGTAAGCGTTTTCTTTTTTTAGCGACCATGGAAAATAATGATGTACCAATGGAAGATTGTTATAACTGGAGTCGAGAGGACTTACAAATTATAGAGTCACATGTAAAATATCACCAAGAAATGCTGACATTTCTTGGTGATTTGAAACTAAATGGCCCAACTGATCAAATCATACCGATAAAACCGAGAGAAAATATAAAGTCTCTTTTGGGTCAAACTACATGTAAAGCAAAATCTAAGCTAACCGGCGATGACCTACACAGGCATCTGCTGAGTAAGGTACAGCACTCTTCTCAACCGAACAGTTTCCCTTTGTATAGAAACTTAGACACTATAAAAACCTTAGGGGAATCTGTTCCGCATCTAGTTTCTGGCTATGAGGGTATTGGTCAGCGTCAGGCTTCTATAATCGGTATTTACATCAAGTATGGAAAGTTGCTTGATGCTGTTCATTGCCTTCATAGTCGAGAAAAACCAATAACATCTTGGGAAGAGTGGCTTAAACAAAATGTAGGCATTCACAGAGCTTATGCCAACAAAATACGTCTTGTAGCAAATTTATTAAAAAATTACCCTTTGTTTGACCAATTAGGAGTTCCATTCAAAACAATCTACAATCTTAGAAATGAAATTAGGATAATGTTACTAGACCCACATGTCGCTTATATTTGGCAGCAAACTACGGTATAATTATTTGTGTTGGCATAAACTCGTTGAATTCTTATATTTTGTAAATTTAATTTTGTATGATTTGATCAGTTGGGTGACGGTCGCTAAAAAAAGAAACCGCTTATTTTTGGCATAAAAGTCCAATCTGTGCGGTATACCCAATTCAAACTTTTTTAATTTGCCGCATCGATGCTTATATATCCATATCTGTTCATTGCCTTATGCCATACCAAACCATTTTTTAATTTACCGCTTTATGCACAAGTGTAAAGAGACTATATACAGTCCATATTGACTGATTCCAGCAGACAATATGTATCTAAAGATTCCCACGAGTGTAACAAAAGAGCACAAATTTTCAATTTATTACACTTCGTTGATCTGTACCTGATGAACAAAGGCATCTGACTTTCTCATGGAACCATGTCAACAAAAGTGAGTCTGGCCACCAGCATTCATCAAATACATCAGTCAACCCCACACTAAGCAGTGACGTCAGGAAAAACAATCAACTCGCGCCCTGCGGGAGCTAGTATAGCAACCGTCTCTGTGACTGAGCGTTTATCCATGTTTTACAGTCTGGTATACGGACACGCCAACACAGGACCAGGAGCGTGCTTATTCAAAAACATCAGTCAACCTTACACAGAGCAGTGACGTCAGGATAACTTGCGCCCCGCGGGAGCCAGTATATCAACCATCTCCATGACTGAGCGTTTATCCATGGTATACAGTCTGATATACGGACACGCCGACACAGGACCAATATCTACTGACAGCCTGGTATATAGAGACGCCAAGTCACAAAGAGAACTTTAACTTGTCAACAAAAGTCATCTGGCCATCAGCAATCACCAAATACTGACATCACAAGTTGACAAGTAATCGTCTGTTGTCAACCCTACACAATATTGATGTAGTGATGCCATTGTCGTCAAGCTAAAACAATCAAGTGGTTCCCAAAGAATAGCCACCGCCTCGTCAATAAGCGTTTATACAGACACGCCAACATAGGACTATAGCATCGTGCATCGTCAAAATTTATGTTTACATGCTGTGCAACTGCCATGATCTACTGGCGTATCTATTGACTGTACTGCTGGTTGAGAGACTTTGAAAGACATTTGATCATATTGTCTGCTTTTAATTATCAGTGTGTATAGAGGTTTTAATGTAAATAACCCTGCTCCAAGTGTTTCGGAATAGCGTAATTTTTGTTTAATAAATTTAATGTAGATATGATTTCTGTTTTGTCTAATTATATTTTGAACGTCTGACTCTTTTTAATATTATGGAGGGTGTTGGTTAATATTTACAAAAGAAAAAGTTTTAGAGGGCGCTGTTTATAAGTGGGCGGGGGAGAGTGAGGATTTTGATCTGGTACCTGGAGAGAGAGATCTTCAAGACGAGAGATATTAGTCCCCGGTATTGGCGTGGGGCTGAGACTGAGATATTGGGAGGGAGATCATTGGGAGGGGGTGGGGTGGGGGCAGAGGGTGGGGCCAGGGGTCAGAGATTATTGGAGAAGGGGGATAATGGGCGGGGTAAAGTCTGGTACCCTCCCATCTCATACTACTAGTTCCGTTGCATTTTGCCAGAATGCCTCACAAAAATTTTAAATGTTACGAACAGTAAGCAAATGTCCCAATGACTGACACCCCTCGTGCCATGTGGTCCAATGAGGCATAACCGAGCTGAGCTGAGCATGTGTAGCTTGTGAAGAGATCACGTGCAGTGCAACGCAAAATGTGTGCATGTGTCTCTATGTGAACCATGTGAACTCATCAATTTGGTGTACGTACAATTTAATACATTTGATAACTTTTCATAACATTGTTGACTACCGGTAGGCCAAGAGTAAACATTCCCCCCGCTTCAGATTACTTGCTGTTTTAAAATGGTGTAGGCAGGCCAGGATTTGTAAAGACAGCACCCAGACAAGACAAACCCAGAAAAGTGAAATCAAGCTTTGTGCATCAACACACAAAAACACCCATACTGAAATTTGTATCCTTGTGGAGACATATTTTTCTTTGTTTCGTAGTAGCCTAAGGTTTTCGAGTTTGAAAGTGAAGTTTCAAAATGCTCTTATTTTAACCAGAATTAATTTCCTTGGCTGAAATTTGGACTTAATATCCCTTTTCTAAAAACTCTTCCGTTTGCGACGGATCAACCCACCTTGGAAATTCCTAGTTTTTGAGTAAAATCCATATATCTATTTCGTGAAAACCTTGTGGAGACGTATTCATCTAGATAGAATTTGCCCTATGGAGACGTATACAATCTTTTGTTCACTTTTGTACACGGGTCTCCAGAGGGCACGGTGTATCAGATCCTGTTTTCCAAAGATGTTTGCATGACCTTTTTATGATGTAGAGATTTGACTTTATGTTCAGTGCTGTAAACTGCTCCTACTTCTTCCAGCATTGGCTATTATCTTTATAGTGGCAGGAACCATACATACTGCATGTATTGGTACGGTGCATGCTTTCACCTAGGCAAAGGAAAGCTTGCAAGTCTCATCAGAAAACTGAGTTTGAAGGTAACAGGTAACAAGGTAACCAGAAAGTAGACATACAGACGGCAGAAATGTTGTCTTTTTTGTGGTGAGTAGGTTGCTGAGAAGCATGTTCTTTGAGACGAAATGGACATAAACGATTTTTTACGTAGGTTTTGACTTCTTTTGCGACGTGCACCAGCCAGATACGTGATTGTATTGCAAGAACTTGTAAAATTATTTTAACTGAACAATATATAAAGTGCATCGATAATCAAACATTCTGATATCGAACAACCCTGGGAGTCAACTTATTCAGAATTTAAATCAATTTCACTTATACATTGTACTTCAAATTCTTTACTTCAAATAATGCCGTGATTGATGGTACTCACCATGTAACGATGTATCGCCAGTGTTTGTTTCGCAGGGTGACCTTTGTTTGACCTCCAACAGGACCTCCAGGTGTGTCACATGCTGGAATGATGATCCACAGGAAAAAAAAGATGCAAGATTCTAGAAGAAATGAACAAAAGATATGGAAATGTTTCCATTGTGAATTATCGTACAGCTTATCAAACAAGAAAAATGATGTTGGTCCTCACTTTTCACACCTTTGTCGATTTGGAAACATTAAGAGATTAGACCACAAAATGACTTCACGAATCCTCATACATGTTATGCTCCAACTTGGTCGTCAGACCCAGCTTATGTTGAGACTGTCCCAACTTGAGCCAAACTAGATCATTCAGGTTACAATGGGCAGGCCTGACTTGGGTTGGGCACTGCTACTCATACATGGATGTTAGAGGGCGCCATTTACCAACGAGCGTAGGTGCCGGTGATGAGCACATCCACGGCCATGTGCTGCACAGTGTCATCAGACAAACTGAGCCATTTTCTACACGGCTTTCCTGGAAGTTGCTACAAAAAGATGACATGTTTGATCTGCCTCTGAGCTCTCAGGCCCGGCTAGAGCGTGTGCCCTTGGTCCTACATGTACTGTCCTGGCGGTAGGACCATGCAAGCATCCTGGCCCTATCCCGACAATCCTCATCCCAATAAGGGCCTTTTGTCATCGTTTTGCTGGACAAAATCATGGGGAAAATGTTGCTGCCCAACTGGATCACCCAAGTTGGGACAGTCCCAACATATATTGGGACCGACGAGAAGTCGGGGCGTAACACACGTGTCAGTATAGGCTAAGAAAACTGATGCGGCTATTGTAATCCATTAAACATCAAAAAGTCATTTACTTTCATAACCTTCATATTTTCCTAACAAATCATACACAAATCATTTCGATTGTGTAAACATTTTCAAATTCTTCCAGCAATTCAAGTCATGCATGGATAATTCAATTTATAAATACAATGTTGCGGATAATGTATCATAGCAGGTTCAGTGAACTTTGATGTTTCTTAAAAATAAAAAAATATGTTCCTCAATAAAATTCACTTCATGGACCCTGCCAACGTTCAGGATTTGCAGGTCAGCATTTTAGCGTGAGGTAGGCAATTCGTTACCGACACCGTGACCACGAAGTAATCCTCAGTTCTGCATGGGTGCCAAGCACTTTTTTTTTCTTTTTTTTTTACAGAACCACGTTATTTTCGTTTTCACGAAGTAACAGCCGGCACATTGTGGCACCGGATGCGTGCAATCCATACATTTTCGTTTTCACGAACTAACACTGATTTGTGATTTGTTGACTTGTTTTGCAGACTTTTGATTACAAGGTATTTATATGTGGGAATTTCTATGTGCTTGGCTGAATGTTTCAAACCGGCTAGGGGCATGGCATGGCCCTCGCCTTCGGCCGGGTCATTATTGGCAACCAGACCCTAGTTGGTTTCAACGTACTTGTTTCAAACCGGTCAAATGCATATTTATTCCATTAATGGTCATTAAGTTCAATGCTTGTTCATATTATCCCTTTATTTGTGCGTGCCTTTTTTGGGGGGGGGGGAGGGCGGGGAATGAATAATTGAGAGTGACCTACAATCATCATTTTCATTAAACTGATTCAGTCCAACGTGTAAAAATCAAAACATATACATGTAGTGTAAGGGCAGAAACAAAACAGGTTTGTTGAAGGCAACGGCTAAACTAAGGCCGCTTCTTGACTGGCCTTTTACTTGTGCCGTGAAAGAACTAGCCTTGGTCAAGGCGTTCGTCAATAGTGCTTCATACAGTGCATAGCCCATGCCCAGCACATGTCAGATACCATCACAGACACTCAATAAACGAACGCCTTGACCAAGGCTACATGTAGTTCAGTCGCGGTGCAAGCAAATCACAGGTCGACCTAGAGGCCGGCCTAAGACCCATCTCCCTCATTGAAGTACTGGGCTGTGAGTTTACCAGATAGTAGGGTAATCAGGTATCTGATATACACATGGGCTGGATTGTGTTTGAATATCTGTCAAAGAGGACAGGGATGATGGTGGGTTTGAACCATTCAATTCTGAGCAAACCAGAAAGTCACACACTATACACTCTTCCTCACATACTCATCTTAAGGTAAAATGCAATACAACAGAATGTGACTGACACAAAATGATCACACCACAAACAATTGTGAGATACTAACATCATGTATTTTAATATGGAACCTGAATGCAATCCATATGTCTACTCCATCAGGCTATTACTGGGCAAGTCCAAGAATTTGCACACGTTACGTCCCCAGGAAAGTTTAACCGTCTAAAAAGCGATTAGATCAGTGTGTTTCTTAATGTATTCTGTTGGGCATCTGAAAGGAGAAAGCTGTACCCATACACATTTTTGTTATTCTTTGTGATAAAGAAGACATGGTACATTATGTATGGGACCACAAGGAGACCTTTTCTTAGACTTGCCCTACTTGTAAAAAAAAGGAGAGTTTTCAACTTATGTTTAAGAGTACTGAGCCTATTAATATGTGATTCCAGATATAAATGGAAACCAGTCTATTAATTGAAAAGTTTGTAAATAAAGAGAAACTTTCAACATTTTTAGCCACTGCAAAGCATAGAAAGCGAATTTGACACCACACTTCATTAACATCCAAACATGTCAGAATATTTTTTGTTTGTTTTTAATTATATAAAAAAAAAATATGAAAAATATTACAATGCACCTTGTCAGTTGCTCTTTGTGTGTTATTTGCAAAGAAAATAATATCCTTTGTTTTCATATTTCCTTTAGTAGTTTTAATGTTCAATTAATATAATCCTGAAAAGTTTGCTAAGGAAACCACCCCCCACCTTCAATGCTGTGTCAAATCAGTTATTCCTTCATCTTTTTGCAGTTTTTAAAACTGATCTTCCCACCAACCTTGTACCAATGTTTATTCAAAATATGAACAAAATATAAAATAAAAATTCTTAAAAACATTATTTTCAAAAAAAGTCACTAATCTGTGGTTGGAAAATCCCAAACTACTCTTTTAAATGTCTGACATAAGTACAATAATATTCAGGCAGCCTAATAAACAAAATATAACATAAACATTCTTAGAAAAAATACATTTACAAAAAAGTCACCAATTGGTGGTTGGAATAATCCCAAAACTAATCAGGGTAATACTTAATTTTTTTGCACCATTATACAGGCACAATTAAGCCACTTGGCCGATGAGTCTCCAAAAATATATTTTTATTAACAAAATATACACGTGTTTTCCATCTTGGAATAACCACATTCGGTAACTTCTCACTGTTTAAACTTCTCATTGTTTAAACGTGATACATCAATACAACTGTTGTCAAGACAACAAGTCTCAACTTGGAAATGGACCAAACCACCCATACAGCCTCAGAAATCAACAAATACCATATATCCACTGGGTTTTCAAATTAGTGATGTTTTCATGCACACACAAAGAGATTTGAGGTCTACAGTAATTTTGTTTGCCACTTCAAAAAGTTTCCAGATGTGGAATCTCCACTTATTCACAAACGAGGAGATTGTGGTAAACCAGGGATCTTATTTCAGACATGCAACTGGAAATTTAGAAAATGAAGGAAATTCCAAACCACACAAGACTTTGTACAGTATTTTTCAATGGCATTCCTGAGCAGTAAACACCCTGGAAATCAGCGGATCCGAGGAAAAGTTGCATGTAATTATTATTAAGAAATAGTTCCAAGTCGGAGAATAGACTTGGAACTGTACATTTCGTCGGTGTTTTCACGAAGTGGCGAATCCATCGAAAATCAGATTTTTTTGCAATTTCGGCTTTTGCGCTATTTTGACTTAACTTCGTGTCCTAAACATTTCTGCAAAGTTTTAAGACCGGACAGTGTTTAATTAATTAGTTACGCTAATTACATAAGTGGCGAATCTGTTGCCCTCTGGAATTTGCGTTTTCACGAAGTGGCGAATCCCTGATTCGCCACTTTGTGAAAACGCGACGCGCACACATTGCGTTTTCACGAAGTGGCGAATAACCTTTATCTCAGGGCTGCGTTGTTGTTGTCACGTCGTCACGTATACAAAACTATTTCGTTCTCACGGCTCATCATCATGCGACGGGCTGTCCTGGTAAGTCGGTAAGTTTTGACCGTTTAGCCGAGCTATATTGTTTGAGATAAATTATATTTATGGTTGTATTGGACTTTTTAAACACATTGTGATACGTGGTTCTTATCATTCTTTGCAAAATTTGGTCTTTTCACCAATCTTTTCCCAGACCAGATGAACGAAAAATACGTATGTCGGAAATACACAAAATCCGCATATGAATAGTGATTAATTGCATGCTGATACGAGTGGGTCATGTTTACACAACATTCCTTTGTCCATGGTTAAGCCTACTTTACTTATGTGGGGAAAATAGTCCAACCCTTGATCATTTTGCGCCAGAAGTACCGTAGTTACGGTTATATAGTGCTTTTGAAGAAGTAAAAATGCTAGTGTCCTACGTATACTGACCATGCTGACAGGCCTAGCCTAGGCCAGGGCAAGATTAGTACTTAGGGGGAAACAGTACAACGTGGCCTAGGCCCTTCATAAACATGCTCCAGACATAAATGGATTTGGAAGTAAAGTTAACCTTTTTTAATTGTTGAAACTATTAGTGTAACTTAGAGAATCGTCGAGTGAAAAAAAAAAACATTTCTTGAAATAATCAGCCAGAAACGGGTTGAACAATAATGTCACCCATTATTTCGGATTTTTAGCTTAGAGCTAAAATAGGATGCAACAACCTGCATAAGGAAATGCCCACAATTAATGCATTAGCCCTATTGGATTGCGGCATGATAAGTTCATGTCAATATAAAAATGTTTCCACATCTTTTTATCCAACAGCAGCTATAGGATATGTAAGCTTGACATCTGCAGTTTCAGAAGTGTAATCATCAGACTGTTGGCGTGCCTTGATGTGAAACGTAAGTCCTTGAGAAAAAAACAGGTTGTGTCATTTCAGCACCATGGTTGAAATCCAGACTAATTAAATAGCAAATAAAAATGTACAAAAATGAAGTTTCACAATATTAAAAATTGTGCTTCACAGATCCATAGAACATGATTGCATTGAATACAATGTCCCCAGTACACTCTGTCCAGAAAAAAAACAACAGGTTTATTATATGTGAATGTCCCTTCATCCTTTGTTATGAATGTAATTTAACATGTTGCACTTTTGCCAAAGTTTTTTTTTTTTTCACCAACATAAAATCATGCACTTAACAAGGAGTTGCCTTGTTACATTGTGCCTTAGACATTTGGATTTTTGCTAAAGTTTGTCTTCATAATAACACAATATGCTTTAGTTTTGAAATTCAGAAGGAACTTATATTGAAAATGATAAGCAGTGACTAAAGCTCTTCGGCACATGTTAGCAACCATAGTTTGTAGCAAGTATGAATATATATGTTGTGAATAATAACAAACAATTGAATTACAATTCTTTTTCCCATTCTCATTCTCTCTCTGTCTTTGCAGGCGATGCTGTGCACGATGGACACAATTCCAACAGAACCTTCTTCGTGTCCTAATTTAGGCTCATTGCTTGCACAAAAAACCCTTAACAGTTGGAATGCATGAGTCCTTTATGTGTGAAATTAATCTCTTCTGTGATTTCTTAATGATGTCCATTGCAAATTTATTTAAAAGCAACTATCTTCAGACTGCTGTCTCCTCTTAGTACAGTTCACCAGCTTAAATTTGCCCAATAACTTTTCAGGGTAATATTTTCTTTAAATCCTTCCAATGAAACTGAAGATTTTGAAGCGTGCAATTATTGACACATAATCTATTTGTGGATGTCTAACTAAGAAGCTGATAACTAAATACCAGAAACCAAACATGTGACTGAAAATTTTATGGAAGTAACATGGAAATAGTTTTATTTTTACCTTTTAGGCAATACAGATAATTTGTATTTAGTGAGTGCCCTATGAACGAGGAGTTTTATTCAAGTAACGATGGAGTTCAGCCTCTTAATGTCTCTGAAGCATTAAAAGTCTCAGATGTAATCGATTCATTGTGATTAATTTTGTAGCGTTAATTGTGGAGATAGTGTGAGGGCGGCCCATCTCATGAATAACAATTATCAGAATGTAAAAAAAATTCTTCATAACCCCAAGCAGTAACTGTTTTTACTTAAATCTCTTTTAAATGTTCCTTAATTGTAAACCTGAATTATACCTGAATTTATTAATAAAGAATTTCTGCTAAATTATAGAATCGCTTGTCTGTATGATTTTTTTTTTATTTGCAGTTACATCCACTGATTTGTGAAAAGTTACATAACTTGGATCCATCCACCCCTTTACAATCACTATATAAACCTCCCTTAAAATGACAATGATATAAGAAATAAGCAATTGTTCAGGGTCACATTGCAGGAAATTCAATACCAGTTAAAATAAACTGTAATCTTGACATTTAAACTTGTACTTGTAATACTACAATCCTCAAACGTGTTCAATTTGTACAAAATGAGTACATGTAATAACAAGTTCCACCATTAGTCGATTGAAACCGAGGCGGCCACGCCGATTGAACGTATTCACTGTGCGCGTATGAGCGTAGAATCGCGCGAAGAGTTTTTGGCCTCGTTTTCAAGTTTGGCGAATCCACTGACCTCTGCGTTTTGCGTTTTCACGAAGTGGCGAATCCGCGCGCTGTGTGTGGCGAATCCGTTGAGGTCTGCATTTTGCGTTTTCACGAAGCGGCGAATCTGTTTCGTAATTTACAGCTCTTAAACTACAGATCCAATTGCAGAAATATGTATCTGGTCATGTCATTTGACTAATGAGCTGTCGTACCAGTGAAAAGTCTTTTGAAATTTAGATTAAACGTGGGGAGAAATGACCGTTTCAAAAAGTGACCAACTTCAAAACCGATTTTCTCAAAACGCAGTGTTCGTGCTGTGTGGGCGGATTCGCCACTTCGTGAAAACGCCGACGAGATTCACCCCGTCCATTCTTAGCACAAATCTACAGTTCCTTGTCCATTCTCATTGACCCAATCAGCAAATCATAGACACTCTAAAAAGTCTCGGGTCAGATTCAACCCAAATCCAGATCAGATTTGACCTGACAATTTTCCGGGTCAAAATAACACTTCTCTTGGGTCACCTTTCTGGCCATTTGACAAGAAAATTGTTATTTTGACCCAGAAGAGTGTCAGTTCCAGTCTGTCCCGGATGCAAGGTTATATCTGACCCGGGACTTTAAGAGTGTCAGTTTGACTTTGATGACAATCTTCAGTGTCATATGTAGAGGGTGAACAGCTAATTATCTTACACGCAGTGTGACCCTACTGACCATCTGAATCCAGAATGTGTTATGATGTTTATGTTTAAATTGCAAGCAGACATCCTGGAATAACACATTTTTAATTATCTGTTTTTGGAATTTGCACAGGTCCCTGATTTCATAGTATTTTTTTTTTCAATGGTGAACAGCTAATTGTCTGACATGCAGTGTGACCTATCAGATCTAAACTGAGCATGTACATGTATTATCGTGTTTTGCCTGTGAGAATGGTCCTTAGGATTGAAACATAAGACAGTCTAAGTTTGTTGATATGTAGCCCGTGCGGTACGCTGAAGTGCGCCCTCAAGCGGTTATGAGACGCGCGTGTACTGTAACCATGGAAGGCGCCATGTTCGCACATGTTTTGGCGAAATTCCCACAGTGAAATGCCAAGATTCTTGCTAAAAGTCAACTGTTAGTTTGACATTGATTGAAATCCTACAGCTTGTGGCTCTCAGGTGTACCCTGATATTTTTGGGGATTAACTTGATCCGTATTTTTGCTGCCTGGACAGTCACAGTCTGGAACTCTGCTCCACATCTTGAGTGGATCAAGCCGTTGGTGACTGGACTGGCCACATGTGAGTTTACACATGTTACATCTTCACAAGGACAGGAATTACATGTATGCTGTCTGCATTGGGTGAACTACCGTAGGAGCATCCCTCACAACAGTCTATCTCCAAGCAGGAGGGATCTTGTGAAGGAACCGTTTACTGTGTAGCGTATACATGTACAGTGACGTTGAACTTCTGTGGTTTCACCGGAACTCCACGAAGTGAAGAGAACTGAACTGACTAGTCAATCAACATTTTTGGATTGGGACTTGATTGCCTTAGAGTGACATCAAGAGTCTCAAATATCCTTGTTTGAATATATTTAGGGCCCTAATATTGTCTGTATACCGGTATTTTTGTTTTTTTGTCAGAAAGATAAATGGTTGTTTATTCATAAAGTGTCATTGTTGACCTAAACATTTACATGTAGGCCTACTAAAAGTTTTTCTTGATTATCATCATCAGTGCTGGTGTTATAGATTTTTGATCTAGAGTTCCGTCCAAGTTTTCAAATTAAAGATTTTCTAGTTCAGTACAATTTATAGACTAAGTAGTGGTTTGTTCATTTGTCTGACCCAAGGTGTGTTGACCCCAATGTGGTCCATGTGGCTTACATTTCATGGCGATCTTGCCAGGACCTCGTAGATAAATATTTAAAGGGGCTTGCTCTGTTTCTCTGTTGGAAATAAGCAACAGGGCACACACGTTTTATTCTGGTGTCAGATTGATGGATAGATCACCAACACTGACTGTTGCTTTAGAAGGATTATTTTGAGAGCCATAAGCTGAGAATTGGTATTTTTCTTGTGGTAGGTTTTAGCAGAGTGCATTTTTGTTTACGTTTTTTTGTACGTGCGTTGAAATTTTGTGCGAAACATGGCGGACAGTAGCGATATCTTGCAGTTTGGGCGCGATTGGTGCAAGAAAGACGATGTTCGACCGGCTTGCGCTCTTCTTCTTTGCAGTGAGAAACCGTTGTCTTTTTCAACAGAGTCAATTACCAAAGGCCTGGCTAAGAAGGTTAACCGCCTAGTGGGTGTGTCCCGTCAGGAGAGGCGAGGAAAGACCAATCTTCTGTGTGAGTTTGAATGTGAGGTTGGTGAAGTGACCCTCCCTCTTTCAGGCACTTTTAATGTCTCTGTTGACGGCGGGGAAGTGTTTCTGCGAATATACCGTTTGAACACCACTACAAACTTCAAGAGTCGAGTCTTGGTTAAGGATATTATGGAGAATCAGGGTACATCCGAACCCCCGACAAGAGAGACGTCCAGGAGTTCCTTGAGCCATGCCATGTCTTTGTGCACTGTTGGCGGACGGAAACTGCGTCCTTTCTCTGGTCTTAAGACTCCAGCCAAGGACGAGGACAGTTTCGATACCTGGATTGAACTTGTGCAGGGGCAACTTGAGGAGGAACCCGAAGATTGTGAGAAGAGGCGACGCTTGAGGGAGGCTCTCCGTCCCCCTGCTGCCAGTATCATCACCGACCTCCGCCGAGAGTGCCCTCAGGCGACAGCTGATGAATACCTGAATTACCTGACGTTGCTGCAGATGGTAAGGAGAGAGGAAGCAGAACAACAGGCTAAGATGAGCCGAAGAGGAGAAGGAGATGTGGGTGTGTTCCCGGCAGACCCTAAACAGGCCAAGAGTCGGACGCAAGTTGCTGAGAGACCAATCAAACGTAAGCAAAATGAAGCACGCCCAAGATTCTGCTACCGGTGTGGTGAAGAGGGCCACTACAAGACAAAATGCGAGAAACCTGAGAACTTGCAGAAGGTAAATAGCCAACTTATTGCTTTCCTGCAGGGAAACGCCAAGGGGCGACTGGAGGGGGCCAGCCAGAAGCCCAAGCCCGTGAATTAAGGCCTGGTGTTAATTACCACACTGGAACTGACATACCTAAGGGACTAGTTGGAGGAGACATGGTAGAGGATTGCTGCATTGATGGGAACTGGGCCAAGTGTTTGTTGGATTCGGGGTCGCAAGTCACCTTAATATACGAAGGTTTCTTTCGACGCCTGAATAAGCCCTTGTTTCCGATTGAAGATCTAGTGCTTTGGCATGGTGGAGGGGGACAGATACCGTATTTAGGTTGGACCAAGGTGACTATTGGTTTTGATCCAGCATTCTGTGGCACAAGTCGGTCATCCTCCACCCTGGCTTTAGTTGTCCCTGACTGCCGTGGTGCAACACAGTACCAACTAGTTGTGGGTACAAATTCTGGAGCTTTCCGTGGTTGCTACCAACATCTTTTTGACCTGCAGAAAGGGAAAGAGTGCGGTGGCTCTGTCATCAGTGCGGCATGTAGGCGAATCTATGAGGATTTTGAAGTTTCACGGAGGGCAGGACCAGCGGGAAAGGTTGGATTGGTAACATGCCGTACTCGAAATCAGGTGACAGTCCCTGCCAACTCTCAGAAGTACATCTCGGGCACTGTTCGAAATGGATTGGGGAGGCCAGTGACTGTGTTGCTAGATGCTCCTCACCTGCGTAAAATGCCTACCGGTATCAACACTGTTTGCTCTTTAGCACAGATTGGGAATGGTTTCCAAAAGGTGAAGGTCTGCGTGCAGAATCAGACTGATGTGGACCTGCATTTGCAAAGGAACTGTGTTTTGGCTGAAGCATCCCTGCCAGTGTCAGTAAGTAGTGTGCAGCCTGATTTGTGTGGAAGGTCCATCTCCTCAGCAGCGGCACCAGCCCAGATGAGGACGACTAGTGCCACCACTGGCATGAACCCAACCCAGAGACGAGAGTCTTCTCAGATTACAGAAAAGGAGTTTAGGAAACTACCATTTGTTTGGGGTCCCATAGACACTCAATGGAGAGACAGAATTCTCAAATTGGCCTATGGTCGATCAGAAATCTTCTCCAGCCATGAGTGGGATGTTGGTTTGACAAACGAAATCCATCATGACATCAGGCTCACTGATGAGTCTCCTTTCCGGGAAAGGTCGCGTCGTGTAGCTCCATCTGATTTGCGGGACTTGCGAGACCATCTTCAGCATCTACTAGACATCGGGGTGATCACAGAGTCCAAAAGCCGATATGCCTCACCCATAGTCATCGTACGAAAGAAGAGCGGACAGATGCGTCTGTGTGTGGACTATGGTACTCTGAACTCCAGAACTGTACCTGATCAGTACGTGGTTCCCATCGTACAGGAGGCTCTGGACTGTTTACATGGGTGCAGGTGGTTTTCTGTGATCGACCTCAAGTCGGGGTACTACCAAATACCGATGAAACCTACCGACAAGGACAAGACAGCTTTCATCTGCCCGGCCGGATTTTTCCAGTTTGAGCGGATGCCTCAGGGTGTCAAAGGGGCGCCGGCCACTTTCCAAAGACTCATGGAAAGATGTATGGCAGGCCTGAACTTGGCAGAGGTACTTGTGAACATGGATGACATCATCATCTTTGCTCCCACTTTAGAGGAGATGGAGAAGCGTTTGGCCAGAGTGTTTGATCGGTTGGCCAAATATGGGCTAAAGATTGCTCCTGAAAAGTGTCAGCTGTGTTGTACATCTGTCAAATATCTTGGACATGTAGTTTCAGAAGAAGGTGTAAGAACAGACCAACAGAAGGTGGAGGCGATCAAGTCATGGCCACCCCCGGCTGAGGCAAGACAATTGCGGTCTTTTCTTGGAATGGCTGGATATTATCGCCGATTTATTGATGGATATGCCAAGATTGCCAAACCCTTACATGAGTTGGCCGCCACGCTGCAAAGTAAGAGCTGTCCCAAGCGTCAGACCTGTAGTAAGGATACGAGCAGGGGTTTGAAAGTGGTATTCGCAGAAAGATGGACACCCGAGTGCCAGCAGGCATTTCAGGAGTTAAAGGAAAAGCTATGTTCAGCACCAGTTTTGGCCTTTGCGGATATGAGTCGGCCCTTTGTACTGCATGTGGACGCAAGTAGGGATGGTCTTGGTGCCATTCTTTGCCAGGAGTCTGATGGTAAGCTGAGACCAGTTGCTTACGCCAGCTGTGGTCTGAATCCGTCGGAGAAAAATTACCCAGCACACAAACTTGAGTTTTTGGCTCTTAAGTGGGCCATCGTAGACAAGTTCAAGGATTACTTGTATGCAGCCAAAGGAACCCGGGTATTCACTGACAATAACCCACTAACATATATCCTTTCGTCTGCCAAGTTGGACGCCACAGGGCATCGGTGGTTGGCAGCTCTAACAACCTACGACTTTACAATCCACTACAAGCCCGGTCGTTGTAACAAAGATGCGGACGCTCTTTCTCGACGACCACACAGTGATGCATTCTTGCAGTCTTCAGAGAGGGATCAGGTAGAAAAGATGCATATCCTGGAGGCACGACTTCAGGGTGAGGTAGAGGAGCCTACACCAACTCTCAGTGAGGAGATGGTTGATGCTATTTCCTCCCAGCATCTTTTGGATGCCTCGGGACGAAATGTTCCGGGTACTACTAATGTGGAACCAGGCCCCCTCATCCACTCGATGGCCTTGAGTGCCGAGGCTATCCCTGCCGAATATGCAGGTTTTGGTAAGGCGACGACTGTTGAAGGAGATGCTGTAAATTGGGAAAACGAACAGGCTGTGGATGAACACATCAAGCAGGTTGTAGAATTTGTTCTGGCGGGCAAGAAGCCTAAGCAGATCTCAACCTTGCCTGAGGAAGTTCGGCTGATGTTGGGCCAGTTTTCTCGACTTGTCCTACGAGAGCGAGTATTGTATCGTCGAGTTCTTGATGTAAAGGGGAAAGAGTTGTTGCAGTTGGTGCTACCTGTCCATTTCAGAGAGAAGGCTATCATCGGACTCCATAATGACTTGGGTCATTTGGGTGCTGAACGAGTTGTGGCCTTGGCACGTCAACGGTTCTATTGGCCGAAGATGGCGGCTCGCATTGAGAAGTGGGTTTCCAACTGTGAACGATGTGTGTCTTTCAAGACAAACCAAAAAGTGGCTGCTCCCCTGGTAAATATCAAGACGACATATCCCCTGGATTTAGTCTGCATCGATTTCTTAAAGTTGGAACCAGACCGCAGTGGCCACCAGTACATTCTTGTTGCTACTGACCATTTCTCCCGTTATGCACAAGCCTTTCCCACGAAAGACAAATCATCACGCACTGTTGCTAAGATACTTTGGGAGCGATACTTCCTCCACTATGGTCTGCCAAGGCGTATACACTCAGATCAAGGCCGAGAATTTGACAATAACCTCATCAAAGAGCTAACAAGTCTCTTGGGGATAAAGAAATCACGAACTTCCCCATACCACCCACAAGGGGATCCACAGCCAGAACGGTTCAACCGTACTTTGATAAGCATGCTTGGCACCCTTCCCCAAAATAAGAAGGAAACCTGGGGTAAGTTTGTTACTCCCTTGGTGCATGCGTACAACTCAACTCGGAATTCCAGTACTGGATACTCGCCTTATTATATCATGTTCGGGCGAGAGGCAAGGCTGCCTCTTGATATTAGTTTTGGGACTACGCCCGACAGTGTCAACAATAAGGACCACACCAAATATGTATCTGAGCTCAGGCACAGCTTGGAAGATGCCTACAACTTGGCGGCAAAAGAGTCGGCCAAAGTGGCAGCAGCGAACAAACAACGCTATGACCTAAAAGTGAGGGGCAGTGAGTTACAGCCTGGCGACAGAGTACTTGTTCGCAATGTCGGTTTCAAGGGTCCTCACAAGCTAGCTGATAGGTGGGAAGACACTGTGTACTGTGTTGTGGGTCGCCCGAGTGACAGTATACCAGTTTACAGAGTGAAGCCAGAGACAGGGGATGGTGCAGTAAAAACACTGCATCGCAATATGTTGCTACCCATCGGAACTCTAACTGGAGAGGACACTTCTCCATCGGTTACGAAACCCCCAGAGAAGCCAATGACAAGACAGCGAGCGAAGCAGAAATCTTCCTCAGGCCTTCCGTCGTCCCCAGATGACGGTAGCGACAGTGATGATTATGGCTCTGACCATGAGGATCACAATATCATTACTATCTGGCCCCGTGACCAAGTTGACGTTTCGGTATCACCACTGCCTGTGGGTGATTACGAGGTGGAAAGAACTACAGAGGAACATCCGGATGAGCAGGACAGTGGGATTCTCACCGTACATGACACGGGACAGAGAGACATACCTCCTTGTCCAAACCAGTTAGATCCTGATACTGAGGCATTTGTTCCCAGTCCATCTGGTTTAAAGGACATGTCCGTTGATCTTGGACCTGATAGGACATCATCACGAGAAAGTGGTGCAGAGCTCCCTCCCGATGACCTGAGTGAGACAAAGCTGCAACCTAAACCAGTAACCTGGGCTAGCAAAATACCAGATGAGTTTGGTAATCCAGATAACTGCCACTTGGAGGCAGAACCTAGTATGATGGCTGAAGAAAGCAACTTGCCACTATCCACAGACAAAAGTGCGACCCAGAGTGAGTGTCCCAGCCCTATACTCGATAGTCTTCCCGAAGCTGACGAACTGACACCCCAGTTCGGTAGCGAGGTAGACATCGGTGCCGAAGTTGAAGTTGGCACCTGTGGCTCTCCAGATGCAAGTAGTTTGCCTGAAGCAGAGGTTCCTGTACCAGGGATGTATATCCCTGCTGGGGATCTCTCTAGGGAAACTGCTACTACAGGACACAGCAGTGAGAGTGAGGTGAATGGATCGCGACCCTCAAGAGAGCGGAGACCCCCAAGGCGGTTCACTTACGAAGTGCTTGGCCAGCCAGTGACTCATCAGTTGCAGGCAGGTGTTTGGAGTCACTGGATCCCAGAATTTATTATTCCTACGTTCCTCACTGCAAGGAAGAGTTGCATCGGGACGCTGCAACACGTTTAGGAGGAGGGATGTGTAGCCCGTGCGGTACGCTGAAGTGCGCCCTCAAGCGGTTATGAGACGCGCGTGTACTGTAACCATGGAAGGCGCCATGTTCGCACATGTTTTGGCGAAATTCCCGCAGTGAAATGCCAAGATTCTTGCTAAAAGTCAACTGTTAGTTTGACATTGATTGAAATCCTACAGCTTGTGGCTCTCAGGTGTACCCTGATATTTTTGGGGATTAACTTGATCCGTATTTTTGCTGCCTGGACAGTCACAGTCTGGAACTCTGCTCCACATCTTGAGTGGATCAAGCCGTTGGTGACTGGACTGGCCACATGTGAGTTTACACATGTTACATCTTCACAAGGACAGGAATTACATGTATGCTGTCTGCATTGGGTGAACTACCGTAGGAGCATCCCTCACAACAGTCTATCTCCAAGCAGGAGGGATCTTGTGAAGGAACCGTTTACTGTGTAGCGTATACATGTACAGTGACGTTGAACTTCTGTGGTTTCACCGGAACTCCACGAAGTGAAGAGAACTGAACTGACTAGTCAATCAACATTTTTGGATTGGGACTTGATTGCCTTAGAGTGACATCAAGAGTCTCAAATATCCTTGTTTGAATATATTTAGGGCCCTAATATTGTCTGTATACCGGTATTTTTGTTTTTTTGTCAGAAAGATAAATGGTTGTTTATTCATAAAGTGTCATTGTTGACCTAAACATTTACATGTAGGCCTACTTAAAGTTTTTCTTGATTATCATCATCAGCGCTGGTGTTATAGATTTTTGATCTAGAGTTCCGTCCAAGTTTTCAAATTAAAGATTTTCTAGTTCAGTACAATTTATAGACTAAGTAGTGGTTTGTTCATTTGTCTGACCCAAGGTGTGTTGACCCCAATGTGGTCCATGTGGCTTACAGATATTCTTGTAAATTTCATTTCCTTTTATAGGGAAGTTATCATTTTGATATGTTTATGCCTAGTACATGTAATTCTAGAGTGGGCTTGGCAAGGGAGAATTAAAATGTAACCCCAAGTGATGGGAAGAGGGACCGTAACTCATCCCATCCATGCAATGCCCGGTTGTAACCAAGATTCAAGTCAGTCAGTCTGGGCATGTTACCTACAGCCGAGGCAATGTGTGGAATGTCTGACCGTGCCAAAGCGCAAAAGCTCAGGTCCAGCTTATTTAATTGCTTCATATTGGGCAATTCCTTAGCCCACATTGCAGCACGTTTACCCAATGACGTGTTGAAACGAAGATTCAAGTCAGTCAGTCTGGGCATGTTACCTACAGCCGAGGCAATGTGTGGAATGTCTGACTGTGTCAAATGGCAATTGCCCAGGTTCAGCTTATTTAATTGCTTCATTTTGGGCAATTCCTTGGCCCACAAGTCATTGGATTCGCCCAATGTCTTGTTGCCACGAAGGTTCAAGTCAGTCAGTTTGGGCATGTCATGTACAGCCAAGGCAATGTGTTCAATGTCTGTGCTTTGAAGTTTGCACCACCTTAATTCAAGTATCTCAAGGCTTGTCAAGTGTTTGATATGAGGGGCCAATTTTACAGCTCTACCTCCCAACATTTTGCAATCATTTATGTCAAGACTGGTCAAGAGATAGTTGCATTTCAGTGATGACAGGATTTTCTCAAGCTCACCCTTCAGTAAAGGACACCAGTAGAGCCTCAGACACCAGAGGTTTTCCATGTAACCCATGGCAAAGGCTAAACTACTGACTGAAGACACATTAGAGACCTTCATGGTTTCAATGCATGCCAGTTGTGACACCTGGACTTCTGACCTACAGATGATTTCAAGAAGGTATATGAGAATGCAGAAATCATTATTGTTATCCACCTCGATATCTGATGGGATGAGTGAGTTGCTGGTGAGACACACTGGGACCTTTTGGCATTGGCTTTCAAAAAAACATTGTCTACTAATCGCTAGTGTAACAGCTTTTCGGTACATGTACCCGGGCTTATCTTGCTCCTTGAACTTACCAACAAGCAATTTTACGATGTCAGTCATACACTTTTCATTGTCACCACAACAAAAACGTAAAAGCAAATTGTTTGAAACAACACCCTCAATAGTCTGACAAAGTTGCTTTAAAATGTTTTGAAATTCACTGAATGGTTCAACTTTGTACACTGTACTCTTCACAAATCCCGGGTTTGACATATGTACACTTTGCAAGTATTTCCCAGCACAGTATTCCTGAACAGTCTTGTGCATGAATTGTATGTTGTTGTGGCATTTGAGGTTTTTGATAACTCTCTGCTGGGTTAGGATGCCCGATTTTAATGCCAGGTCCAGCTCATTTTGTTCAAACTCATCTTTTTGAAATGAGAAATTCGTATCGGCACTTACGAATCCACTGAGTGCAGTTTTTCCTATAGCAATCACTGTTTTTGATGCATCTTTGGAGCTGCATCCTTTTCTTGTGAACATGTAATCAACCGCCTCAGTGAAGAGGCGTGAAGTTGTTTCGGGGAGTTGTTTTTTCTCCCTCCACAACAAACACATGAGAAGGAGAAGCATCGGATTTGTTGCAAAATCACTCAATGTGTTGGACTTCGCAATCTTTTGGATCAGTGCATTGCCACTATCAGGATCTTTGTAACAGAATTTCAGAATGTATTCATTAACATCTTCCTTGGTAAACCCCAGAACCTCTACGTGTGTGCAAGGATTTTGGACAAGTGATTTTGACATCAGTGTCTCAAGATGAGAGGGGCGGGTTGAGACAAACATGTAACACTTCCTGTATTCTGTTCTATTGAGCGCTTTTAGGATAAAGCCGAATGAGGCTGCATCAAGTGTTTTGGTCCTCATTTCATCAAAACCATCCAAAAGTATCAAGACCTTATTTGAGTTGTCCTGAATATATTGATCAAGTTCATCTTTGGCAACTCCTGACTTTACGCCTAAAAGTTGATCGAAAATGGAATCAACAAGATCAGATTCTTGGAACAGGGCACACATCTTTAAAAGAAAGACAAGCTTGAATCTTTTCAGGATTTCACATACCTCATCAGCCCAGTCATATGCAATTTTGTCAAAAATGGTTGACTTCCCGACACCCCCAATGCCAAATAAAATAGCACGATTGAACTCAGTCTCAGGCCAATCTTTCAATATTTTCTCATACTCTGTGGAATATACAGTTTCCTCAGAGTATTCTTCTTCTAAAGTACCTTTCTTTGTTCTAACCCGCAATTTAGTGTAAATGCCAACAATGGGTCTTTGATCGTCAGGAACCCCAGGGTTCAACTGAACATAACTCCCCGTTGTCTTGTAACATGTCCTCAAAATGTCCCTGGTCTTGTTACCGACTTCTTGGTTGAGATCCCCCACTGTTGGATCTTGGTCTGGTCTCAGACTCTGCGGAGGTACTCCTATTGAGGTAAAAACAAGCAACATGTACATGTTAAAGCAGGAGGTCGTGGGTTCGAATCCCACAGGAGTGATTTTTTCTCATTATCACTCAGGAAAACACTTAGTATACATTGTTTATAATATGTTGGTGGAGGGCACAACCCAATATTGAATGTAAATGTATAACTTCCGTTAAACGTTGTTTCTGAAATGGATTGCATATTCTTCCTCTTTGGAGGCAAACATGTAAAAAAAAATGATGGCTTGGGGTTTACAGTTTGTTAGTAAGGCAGTGTGTAAATACATTTGCCCCCATTTTAAAAAAAGAATGACAAACACTTTTCAGATGTTGGTTTATAGTGCTTTTAGACGGACAAAAATAAATTCAGACAAAAAAATGGTAACTGCATGTGTAGGCCTAAAATATTTGATTCCCTTATTAAGATATCAATGCAAAAATTAATGTTTGACTTCAATAAAGCTATCCTCACTTTTTTTCTCTCAAATGTGTCACACATAATGGGTGGTGCCATTTTGTACTCGCATAATTACCAGCCATCTGCCTTCTGTGTCCATGTTTGTGTAGTATATCACCTACAATCCCAACCCCACCCCACCCCACATGAAAAATCCATTTAACATTTGATCTCAGATATCAGTTAGTGTGATGAACAAGATTATATTTACCTGCTGCATCCGACGGCAAGCTGTGAGTGAAACTAACACCACTTGAACCAGCAATGATAGGGCAGTGGCTACCGCTGACTGTGCCTACATGTATGTTGACAATGGCTCCAGTTCGTTGTGGGGAATCTAAAATCAGAAGAATTCAAACATCTTTTTAAAAGATACTGACAAAATGATTCATGTACTGGATTTCTTCATCTCGTCCGTGCTTTGAAAACTGTGACTTTTAATGAAGATATATAAGGCCAAACAAAAACAACATTGATGTGTTTGTTTACGGTAACCCCACCGACCTGGACTTTGCAGCCAAACTGCCGACCTCAAACTTTTTGCAAGTTGATAATTTAAAATGAGAACTATTTTCAATTATTTGCCATGACAATATTCCATACTATAAACTGCTTATGTCCATGATTTGGCGCACACATACAAGTAATAAAACGTGCGAAAATCAAGATGACGTCAAAACTTGAATAACACTAGCCCTACAAAAGTACATCCGTTTTTAATTTCGCAAACAAGCTGATATGTTTCATTTTTTAGGTAGCTGGTACACGCAGAACTCACGTGAACCTACATGATGAATGAGTAGTGTGCGACACCAGCCAATGGAAAGGCCGGCGTACACTTTATTACGTTTTATGAGCATCACAATTCGATGGTGTATTTTTGTCCATGATATATTCTTCTTCTGTTTATTTTTAGACGAACACAGATTAATCCAGTGTATAGCACTAGCTGGCCCTAGCTTGGGCTTGACGTACGTGACGATGTCATATTGACAGCTACCGCTATAGCTAGCTAGCTGGCAGCGCAGGCACGCAGTCTGTGATGGTGATGGCCGGTTCACTAGGATAAATAGTTTGCTGTTTGGGTCTGAGACGACAAAGCAGAACACTTGCAGCAGCTGTGAAATATATATTTTTTCTGAGCAGAACTGTTCGAATTATAGATTCACGATCCCTCATAGATACATGTAGATGTGATTCGGGTTTTTCTGTTGACTGATCCGACTGACTGTATACAACGGAGCTTTGATATGATCAGCATTTTTGCGCAAAAACTTGATGAGCACAGAAAAGGGTAATAATTTTATTTTAAAGTATTAATAATTTTATTTAATTAAAAGAAATTAGCTGATTCGAACCTGCAATGTTTGAATTTGAAAGCACCCTTTTTCAAACTTCCCTACACTGACCGAAACTCCTGGTGAGACCGCTGTTTGTTTTACCTCCACGGTTACACAGAACCTAAATTGGGTCTATGATCATATCCTTGCCTGAATGTCAAGTTTTTATATATTGAATGTAAATCTACAAAATATAACACTGGATGGCATATTTCATGTATTTTTTTTAAAGAGGAATTAATTGTATCAGATTAAAAATAAATCCTTGAATAATTAGTTCCTATTATTTTGGGTATAAATAATTCTTTTGGGTCTTCATAAAAACTGTATTATTGGGTACACCACCCAAACGGAATCCCTGGCCAAATTGGTTTTTTAAAATGCACGATTTTAATTCGTATTATTGTGAGGAATTCATTGAATTTAATCAATGATTCTGATGTCGAAATAAAATTAAAAATCAGTGCCAACTTCCAATTCTAAATTTTAAGGTGTTTTATTATTGAACTGTTATGCTGTGTATCTTGAAGATAGATGAACTTCAACTCTGAGTCAGTCTGAAGTTTTCTTTGGAGTATGATCACCCGTTATGCACTAGCTCGACTTGGAATCAGGAAGCTCTTTGTCTCTCAATACATTTCTAATACCCAGAGACTCACAATACACTCCCGGTCACTCCGACAGGCAGGCATTATTCAAAACAGATTAACCTTGCGCAAACAGTTTTATTTATTTTCTAGTTTTTGTTTTTGTTTTGTTTTTAAACATGAATTGTGAGTTTCGGCTCTGTTGTTAATGTTATGGAACACCTTGCACCCCTGAGCCTACCAAGTGAAAAAACCATTGACCCAGCAACCCGGAAGGTTCATTAGTTTGGGTAAAATGCAAGTAAGTGTACAACAATTGAATGAAAGATGAACATACATGCAATAGGCCTATACCTTCTCAATTTGAAAATTGCTGAAATACATGCACTGGTCAAAATTGTGCCTGTTCTTGGGGGTGACAAGTGAAGTGTGGGAGATTTGACCCCCTGATCTGTATTGCCATGTTACGATTTTTAAAATTATTTTTAGAATCAGTAGGGCCTACAACTCTGATTTCACCAGTTTTCAGCTTGAGACAATATTTTATGAATTATGAACAGAACAGAAATCAGAACATATACATGTTTCGCATGGGCGCCGGGCGATGTTACCGATGTTCCCCACTACCGATGTTCCCCGAAATCCTTAGGATTAGGGCTAGGGTTAGGGTTAGGGTTAGGGTTATATTGGTAGGGATTTTGGGGATTATCGGTATTGGGGAACATCGGTATTGGGGAACATAGGTATGCACCCGGCGTCGCGAGGGGGGGGGGACAAGGGGGGCACTCCCCACTCCCCCCCCCCCCAACCAGACAAGCAAAAAACAAACAAAACCCCCCAAAACAGGGAAAAAAGATTTTTAAAAAGAGGGGCGAAATCATATTATTAATTTAATTGGTTGGGGGGAATGTCCCTGCCTACCTCAAAAAATGATCAATCAGGAAAATGCTGGAAAATATAGGGACTTTGGGGAAAAAAATGTGCTTTGTCCCCCTCTAGAAAAAATCCTTGCGACGACCATGATGTTTAGTGAGTTTCAAACATTGCAAAATAACACATAAATTCAAGAACTAAAATGAAAAAAAAACAAAACAAGTCAGGTGTGTTTACAAACACAAATGCCCCGCAACCATGACTGTTTCCATGACATAACACCACTCTAACATCAACTTACATGTACCTTGGTCAAATGGAACGTTCATTGACAGCATTAGTGTCTTCTGTAGGTTTTATATGAATTAATCCCTAATCCCTATGATCTCAGAATAAATACAAGATTTCTATTGTTTTAGCCACTGTGACCTTGAACCTTGACCTTTCGACCCCCAATGCGATAGGCCCCTTAGGATTGCCAAGGACAATCCACAAACCAAATTTGAAGTTCATATGTAAAGTATATCTCAAGTTATCACGCCCCCATTTTTTTCATTGTTTCAGCCACTGTGACCTTGACCCTTGACCTTTTGGCCCCAAATGCAAAAGGCTTCTTAGAATTGCCAAGGACAATCGTTCACGCTGCACGCCACGGACGTACGTCATGCATGTACGACTAGACCATAGAGCTGTAGACCGTACTCGGTGGTGAGAAACTGATGAAAAGAGTCTACAACAACGTACAAGTTTAGCGTTGCTTTAGAGTTTATTTTCCTGATTAAGGTCGGTCAGCATCGCATATGGAATTCCTGAACCCAGCGGCCCAATAGATAAGGACACACAGAATAACAACGTAAAAATTGGCTTCTCCAACAAGGTCACAAATATTGAAAATATTGGTCATAAATTGTTTCGCCCGGTTTTGAGCACTTCACATGGACTCCCTCCGTAACGTAGGGAGGAAAGGGAGTCCACCTGGGCTAGGTACTAAATGTACTCACCTGTTGCAGCTGAGGGGGTGGGTACCTGTGCCTCCTGTTGCATCATGGTAGGAACAGCAGTCTGGCAGGCTGCTTTAGATTGTGCACGGCCCATTGTACTTTGGACCACCCAGCCACAAATGGAAGTCCTGTTTGTCAATGATAAATGAAAACTTGTACTTAAAACTTTTCACAGGCGCGGATCCAGAGGGGGGGTCAAAACCTCCCTCAGCTCTTTCAAAAAAAAAAATTATCATACAAATTCCTAAGCATTAAGTCGAAACCCCCCCCCCCCCCCCCACCTGCTGTGACACCCCAAAAAAAAATTATACTGGTATAATGTCCGCCTGTTAAAAATTACGGAACACCATTCTGAAATCTAGTGTTAATAATCATCAAATTTGAACAGTGCCCCTATTGAAATATGGTACCAGCCCCTCCCTCCCCCCCCCCCTCCCCCTCAGTTTTTGATTTTACAGAGGCCAAGTGTCCGGAGAAAAAAACCTGTGTACATTTTCAGATTTTTTGGCTGATGAACCCCCCCCCCGCGAAAATTCCTAGATCCGCCCCTGTTTCAGTGTTTTAGAAAGTGAGTAGCAGTAGTTGTCTCAATGTACTATTTGTTTGTCAATAAATATGTGTCTGTCACTCTATAATGCTTGGAACTGTCCTCCACTTGCATGTTATTCAGCTTGCACATAAATAAAACCATACATAATAGGGACATTTTGTTGTGGTCTCGACGAGTCTCAAGGGTAAAACCGGGGAGTTTGGCAGCCGAGACCAAGACGGACACCAGCGCTTTCAAGACTGGACCAGCCCACCCGGGACCGAGACTTTAGGGCGAGACTGAAATAAGACCGTGACCGAAAAAAAGTGGTCTCGTGTCACTTATAGCAACTGCACCAGACTAATGCACAGTTCACTGTCATTCAGTGAGATCAGTAAAATGCGACTGCAAAACTTATTAACCCTAACAATCCCATACTAAACTAGTGAACTGATTACATGCTTTACTTTGGGTTAGGCATACCTACATAATCAGAGTCCAACAGTTTGGGCGTAGAGTTAGCAGTGTTGGAATTTGCAAGAGTGAGGAAGGTTCCTAGTAAATCACTCAAGGGGATTAGGGCTAATAGGCTACCCCTGACATTTAATACAATCCATGAAACAAAAACAAGAAACCAAAAAACAAAAAGAAATGAACCTTTGTTACGGCAAAACTTACCGGTACAGTTAAGTTTGTAGCAGGTTGATTCAGAGACGTCCAAGCATTACAGCCCTGTACATGCAGCTGCCGCACCCAACAATCCCATGACCACTTGACGGAACTATATTATGCAAATTAATCCCTCAATAAACCTCCATATATGGCACTGACTCAAACTTTACAAAAGTTGCAAGGTCATGATTCACAACAAGTGCTTTGACATTCTGTCACATGCAAGCAGTTTGCATCCAATATGTAACAAAACATTGCACTATCCATATTTGTCCTAATAAGTCTGGAAAATATCTTAATAAAAAATAAAGGCTATTTTTTTATCCTGGAAACCCCGCACATCGATACAAATACATAAACCACATTTGTCCCAGCAGGCCTCCACAAATTGTGTACATCTGGGTTTTCCCAAAATGTTTTATTGTCAACAGCTAGCCTGGAGTCAACAATGGAAAGTTTTGTGTGGTCTGCTGTCATGCAAAGATCTACAAAGTTGACGGGTCAATGGGTGACCTTTCTTTTCAAATGACCTGATTTCAAGTGTTCACGCAAGTGCTATTTTTAACTCAGCATCTATACTCAATGCAACTTAATTCACTTTTGAGCCTTTAGTCAACACATACGTGTGTATGGACCTCAACAGCTTCGTATTCAGTAAATGCATATCTAGTGACATATTTTTAATACCGGCATTATGAGAAACTACACTCAACCAAAAAAGAAAGTCCCCCCTAATACGTTTTTGTCCAACTCAAAAACTACTGTGCACATCTTGCTCAAATTACAACTAATCAGTATAGAAATTCCTTAGCAATCCAGCCATACTCTTTGTTTGGCCCAAAACAGTGATAATGGGTACACAATTATGCAATTTATGACAAATGCTACCGCACAAACGTTGCATTTTTGTATAGGTGCAAGGTGACTGTGAACCACAACTTGCACGTATACAAAAGTACAACTGTTTTTGGTGTCATTTGTCATAAATTGCATCATGTCGTACACATTATCACTGTTTTGAGCCAAAAAAAGAGTATGGCTGGATTGCTAAGGAATTTTTTTACTGATTAGTTGTTATTTGAGTGAGAGGTCAGTAGTTTTTGAGCTAGACCAAAAAGTATTGGAAGGGGGGGGGCTTTCTTTTTTGGTTGAGTGTATGATACGATGCAATTCGAAAGTGCTTGAATAAGTATTTGCAAGTAGGCCTACATCCTAAAGCTGGCACTAATGTATTGCCTGATTCTATAAAAGCATCAGGCCTTTTCAATAGCCAATCCAACAGTCCAACTAAATTGTTATGAATATATTGAAAAAAAAAAAACTTAGCTAAAGTTCATCTTCAACCTGTCACTTCCTGCACAGAGCCCTGATGCTTTCACCAAGAAATCCAGCCACAAATTAAAGACGGACAACAGTTTTAAAATGCAGATTTTAATTCCTGAAGTTGGAGAATCCAGGGGTTGAATAGCAGGAGGTCGTGGGTTCGAGTCCCATAAGCTTGCTTGCCAAGGGTTTTTTGATAGAATTCTTTATGTCACCAGCAGTTTCTTTCTTTCTTTAATGGGTAATTTCTTTGCGCCGTCTCGATTCTTCATAAGAATAACTACGCAAATCGTAAACAAACAAGAAATTAAGGGGAGCCGATGGTGTAGGATCATCATTTCTTAACCCTAAAAGGGCCTGGTTATTTTGACCATCTCTCAGCCGGGGGGGGGGGGGGCGGATTTTGCCCCCCCCCCCCCTAAGATCTCGGCCATCGAGTGACGAAAAATTTTGAAACTTGGTACATGCATGGAGCAACTGTTCATGGTTTTGGAATTATCGCTCATTAATTATTCATATGTATGAATGGTAATTCTGGTCTGTGTACACGACGTATATGGGAAAAGTTTTCACGGCACATACCGGTAGCGCCGGAAAAATTTTCGCTGCGCGACAACCCCTGGTCCGATTTTTATATTTTTGGTGTCAAAAGATGCGTAAGGCTCGAGGCTAAAAAGTCATAACAGCTCAGGTCGCGAAAAAAAATTATTTTTAAGGCTATCGCGGAAAAAGTCGGGGGGGGGGCGGATTCCCTCCCCCCCCCCGGCCCTTTTAGGGTTAAAGCGATTTGGCATGCTGGAGTCTGGACAACGGGCTTCCAAGATGGAGGACAATGGGCCTTTCATGGATTGTGTCTTTTGGTTTCCTGCTCAGTGCCAGGTTTCACGAAATTAGGAAGGCTCCTTACGAATAATATACAAATATTGACTGCCTGGAGTTGTGTAGTAAAACTAGCCTCACGAGGTGATCCATGAAGCATTCTATTTTTCCCGAGGCTCCATGGATCACCGAGGGAGGACAGTTTTACTTCACCATGAGATAAAGTAGTCATTTTTTGTTTTATAACACCTCTCCCACAGATTATGCTTGATTTTACGTGATAACTGATTAATTTAATCCGAATATAATAAAAATTAACTTCTATTTGAATACAAAATTAGTTGAAAATTAACTTCTACTTTTTGTAACTACCCTTTGCGAAATGTTTGAACCCCATCTGTAGTGCATGCTTGGAAACAATATGCGCAACGGGCAATGCGCAACGGGCAACACAAACACCCCTATGGGCAATTCCACGGTTACTCACGTTACATTTTCGTAACGTGAGTAACCGATTTTGTGTGTCTTGTTTATCATACATAACACACTTTTCTGGATGTCATCTTTGGTGCTTAGGTAGGTCTAGGTCTACTCTATCTACCATGGGAATAACAGTTATTAAACCTTTTCAGTAAGGTAATTACAGTCCAAGGAAACTCAAAAGTACATCAAAAATGTAACGTGAGAAACCCTGAAATTGCTCCTATACATTTTTGCACACAGTGCGTATAGTACTTTGGTTACTACGGGTATAGTAAGGTCATTTGGTTGCTATGGGTACAGTACTTTTGGCCGGCACTGAAAGATAGCAAAAATATATAGTAACATGTGACTCGCTCTCGGCCAATCAAGACACAGAATCTGTGGGAGAGGTGTTATAAACTAAGATATTAGGGTTCAATGACTGCAAACAGGTTTAGTTGTTCACTATAGCAAGCCTAAAATGTCATCTGGGTGATTTTTGTCTAGACCAGGAAAGATTAAAGATTGTAGTTTAATACTGTAGTAATACTAGTTACATGTACACTGTTACTTGCCAGTGAAGATTTCATAGCGAATTCGGAATGTACTTTGCAGCCAATAGGGTCCATTGATTTACTGAATTACTCGATGTCAAAGTGATCAATATCGTTGATATCATTTATTTAAAATCATTTCAAGTTAATCGACAGTGATTGAAAAAATGTGTCTCTGCCACGTATGTTCGTCCCTTCCACTTAGTTTGTGTGCATGCGCCAAAATCTCGGCTAATTCCAGTGACTGTCGTGCGCAAGTGCATTGGCATGAACATACGAGCTGCATGAGCGAGCGTGGATGGACCGCTGAAAAAAAGCTTTGTGTTGACAAAGACAAAGCAGGATCTGTTTTCATCCTCAATAAAACTACAAATGAGGTCCCTTGGAATGACAAGAAGGTTTAAACTAACTAATATCATCAGTGCTTCACAATGTTAAAGAGAATACACAACATTTGCAAACATCGAAAAACAAAACTACCAAATTTGTACGAAATACCTTACTAGGACGTTGGTAAATGACAGTTTAAAGCATCCTGTAAATTTATGGCACCTTGTGTGAAGTCATTTTCAAGAAAATTTGTATTTTTGTATTGACTTCCAACGGTGGTCAGCCGACCACCGTTGGAAAAACCTAACTATTTTTCAACTACTGCTCCAAATTTACCACTTTTTTCAGTTCAAATTTTGTTTGCTATTGGTTATATGGTCATGAACGGGTGCAGGTCAGCTAGACCGGTTCCCTTACCTTACAATTTCCCTTACCTTACAATTTTCCAGCATCTATAAATTGATCCATTTCATCTTTAGTGGAGTCAGGGAACCAGACTACTTTAACGTTTTTTTGGGGTTTCCCCCCCCCCCCCCAGCATTTTCGAACAAAAAACTTCAAATATGTCAGTGTAACAATATTTGATCCATTATACTAACTCCTCAATTAGTTCATTTCTGAAAATTACAGCAAAAGCCAATGATGTACATTCCCCTTTAAACTACGTACCGGTACATGTTAATTGAAACATACCGGTATGGTTATTGGAACTTTATCAACATCTGACATGTCTGAAGTCATTACCATTTTGGTTGTGTGGACAGTTCAGGGTTTTTTTCGGGGGGGGGGACCTTTGAGGAGGGCGGCTAATTGACTAATTGGCATGGCTCAAGAGCATAGTTTAAGCAAATATGTAAATTCCATTCAACTATTTAAAAATCGTTTTTTGAAAAACAAAGATACAAAGATAAACTGACTAGGGGAATTATAACAATTTTTGAAAAGTTGGACAAAGAAACTGACTTGAGTGTGGCTTGAACCCACGACCTCCGAATAATTATTCCGGTGCTCTACCAACTGAGCTATCCAGCCCTATGTTGGCGGTGCCCCAATTTGTCAACATCTTTGTTCAAGGGACGCTAGTCAGAAGCCATAAACCGGTCGTAGCCAGGGATCACATCCAAAGTCATGAAACAGACCCAGGAATGGTTATCCGGATGTTGCAGGTTTAAACCCTGCTCAAGTTAATTTCTTTGTTCAACTTTTTCAAAAATATAGTATAAAAGAAAAAAAAAGTTTTTTTCCTAATAATTGTAATTTCCATTGTACGAAAAGTAAGCAAATGTAAACAATGACTGACACCTCTAGTGCAAGAATGTGGTCCAAAGCGACATTTACTGAGTTCAGCTGAGTTGAGTTGAGCATATGCAGCTTGTGAAGAGATCACGTGCAGTGCATCGCAAAATGTGTGCATGTGTGACATTACGTCTCTCGCTGAGCCACGTGTGTTAAGTAATTTGGTGTACGTAAAATATACGTGTCATCACTTTTCGTAATATTGATGACTAGGGAGTCCTCTTTTCAGATCACTTGCTGTTTCAAATGAGTGCAGGCAGGCCAGGATTTGTAACTTACATGTATACAGACATAGTCAGAAAAGACAAACCAAGAAAAGTGAGATCAAGCTTTGTGAATGATCACACAGAAACCTGTTTTCTAAAGATGATTTCGTGACCTTTTCATGATGTAAAGATTTGACTTTATGTTCAGTGCTGTAAACTGCTCCTACTTCTTCCAGCATTGGCTATTATCTTTACAGTGGCAGGAACCATACATCCTACATGTACTGGTACGGTGCATGCTTTCACCTAGGCAAAGGAAAGCTTGCAAGTCTCGTCAGAAAACTGAGTTTCAAGTAAACAAACCTTTCTTTTGAAGTAAACAAACCAATCTTTTTTGTGGTGGGGAAGCTGCTGAGAAGCATGTTCGTTGAAACAAAATGGACATCTATGTCCAATTGTCCACTTAAAACATACTTCATAAAGGAATTTTTTTTTCAGAAGCACCTGATCCGCAATTGCATGGTAAGAAATTGCAACGTATTTTGCAAATATTCGATATATTGAACATAATTGATATTGAAAATATACCGGTATGTATCAATAAATCAAAAATTCCGATACCATACAACCCTGGGAGTCAACTTGTTCAGAACAATTCAATCAATTTCACTCACACATTGTACTTCAAATTCATTACTTCAAATAATGCCTTGAATTTCTCAAGTATTGATGGTACTCACCATGTAGCGTTGAATTGCAAGTGTTCATTTCAAAGGATGACCTTTGTTTGACCTCCAACAGGACCTCCAGGTACATCACATGCTGGAATGATAAAAACAACAAATCCACAGGACAATTAGATGCAAGATTCTGGTAGAAATGAACAAAAGATATGGGAATGTTTCCATTGTGTATTATCGTACAGCTTATCAAACAAGAAAGATAATATTGTTCCTCACTTTTCACACTTTTGTCGATTTGGAAACAAGAGATTAGACCCCAAAATGATTTCAAGAATCCTCATACATGTGCTATACCACAACTTGGTTGTCGGACCCAGCTTGTGTTGAGACTGTCCCAATGGGCAGGCCTAACTTGGGTTGGGCACTGCTACTCATACATGGATGTTAGAGGGCACGCATTTACCAACGAGCGTACACGTTGACCACATCCACGGCCATGTGCTGCAAAGTGTCATCAGACAAACTGAGCCATTTTACAAGGCTACCCTGGAAGTTGCTATAAAAAGACGACGTGTTTGATCTGCCTCTGATGAGCTCCCAGGCCCGGCCTGAGCGTGTGCCCTAGCTTGGTCCTCCCGTCTGGATGGTAGGACCAAGCATCCTAGCCCTGTCTCACCAAAACTCATCCCAAGGGTCTACTTTACATTTATCATTGTTTTGCTCGACAAAAATCATTTCCAAAACAAAACTTAGTGACGCATGACCAGAGGAATGCCTCCAAGATATCAATGGAGAGCTTACTGCTCCTAGTTCATGATAATTCATAAATACCTGAGACAGTTTAGCCATTCTTATTGGTCAAGAGCCCATAATGTGGGTGGTTTTAAGCCACTGATAAAACACTGACTGGTTTTAAACTCCTTCCTGTGTTCTGCACTACATCGTGCAGTACGTGCCGAGCACGGCAATTTCCATAGGAGATTCTTAGCACTGCGGGCACGAGACACTTTTAAGACATGGCCAGAGGGGTGTTTCACCAAACTTGAATTTGAGTTGCTGAACAAAGTCGTTGGAAATTTGTGAAATTTTGACTTGTTTTGACTTTTTGACCAAAAGGTATTTTATGAGTGGGAATTTCTATGTGCTTGGCTGTATGTTTCAAACCGGCTAGGGGCATGGCATGCCTGGAAGCAGATAATGGCCCTCGCCTTCGGCCGGGTCATTATTGGCAACCAGACCACAGCTGGTTTTAAACGTACTTGTTTCAAACCTGCCAAGCGCATATTCATTACATTAAAATGGTCACTAGTTCAATGCTTGTTCATATCATCCCTTTGTTTGTGGATGAGTTTTTTTTTTGGGGGGGGGCACCTGTATAACTAAATATTTGAGAGTAACCTACAATAAAGGCATTTTCATTGAACTGATTCAGTCCAACGTGTAAAAATCAAAACGTATAGTGTAAGGGCAGAAACAAAACAAGGCAACGGCTAAACTAAGGCCGCTTCTTGACTAGCTGACCTTTTACTTGAAATGATGGAGCTAGCCTTGGTCAAGGCATTCGTCAATAGTGCTTCATACAGTTCATAATGCATGCGCAGCGCATGCCAGATACTATCACAGACATCAACAAACGCCTTGACCAAGGCTAGTTCCATCGTGGTGCAAGCAAATATTAGGTCGACCTGAGGCTAGAATCGACTCAAGTTGGAATTGCTTTAAGTTGGTATCTTAAAAAAAATTCACAAAAATCACTTAGTTTTACATCTTTCAAGAAGCACGACAATGCACACTTCACTGTACAACACCCGTGCTAGTACATGTGTGTGCATGTACTGCAGAGCATGTGCATACATGTGGTGCAAAAGTTAACAATTCCGACTTGATCAATCTGCCATCTGCACCCCCCCCCCCCTTGCGTGCACGGGCCTGTATTCATCAATGCATATTGAACACCATCTCTATGCATATGCAGCAACATCGCTTGACCAATCAAAGTAACCAATTTTTGAAGACTTGTTTATTATTTTCAGTAGGTATGGAAGGCTGGATAACAATCTGCAAAAGTTTTAAAAACGTTATCTTAATTTGTAGATTTCAAACACATTAAACACATTAGACAAGGCTAATTGCGTGTTAAGAAAGATATCAAAACAATCTGCGCGCTACATGATGTCACGCACTGAACCGATGCATAATAGCAACCGTGTGCCGTGTGCGTCTTGTCAACGCCTGCGTGCACCCATTCAGGGCTTCGAGGAATTAAAAACAAACTACTGACAGAAATTTCCAAAAATGCATCTTTATGCATCTGTCGGAATGACCCTTCTTTTATTGTTTTCTTCAAAAAGACAGCATGCCAGAATGAATAATTTCACATAATGCCATTACTATCTTTAAATCAAGTACGCTTTTCAACAATAATTTCGTCAGTTACTTTTTGGATAGCTGCAAATGCTATACTCTACCTTTAACTAGAATTCTTCCCAAACTAACTGACAGTAGTGAGTCATTCAGTTCGATGTGCAAAGAAGACACTGGATAGGCCCTATGGAACCAGCAATGAAACAAATATTATTGCTTCACCTAACTAAGCATACAAGCTGGCACATACCTTTTCCTGTCTGACCCTATTGACAGCATCTCCACCTTTCTTGGTCTCCTCACTGACCACAATGCACCTCATGTCTGGATCCACCACGCTGGGGCCGTAAGGATCCGTGATGGGCACGATGGAGTCTGACTGTAAGATGCGTGGTTTGATATAGTGGATGAAGTCACGGACAGATGCGATGCGAGCATCCATTGGCTGGATCAACTCCGGTAGTGTTTTCTTTGCAAAACAACCGTCATTTAATATTGCTCAAGTAATTAATATGACCTGCGATTTTTAAAGGCACAAACATCCAATACTGAAACTGGTTTGAATTTTTTGGAGTATACAATTGTTGTCAGCTGTGATGTCATTGGCGTTTTGTACGCCAAGGGGTGCAACTGGTACCCAGGGATGTATGGAACCTATGGACCATTATCACAATGGGAGACTTTTGAGACAGTTGGTGGTAGCAAACATTGGTGGCAAAACAAATACAGTAATGAATGATTCACATTCATGCAATGGAACTAATTTCATTCAGTGACAGATGGAATGTTCCATTCTACCTGGTTTCGTCTCTTTGAATGGAATTAACACTCCATCTGTCACCTCAGGAAATTATTCTTACTACTGCACTCACAAACATACTGAACACCATACATGTATGACCACTCTCAGCTATTAGTGAGGAGAAAGAATGTAATAAGGGTTGTGTTACATGAATACTTGATTTGATGCGTTCTTACGTTGCAGCATGGATATGTCTGTCACACCAACTGTAATCTTCTCTTCTGCTCTAATAGCCGACTCACTCAGCAGGATTTTATGTCCATCGTGGATGCCATCAATTGTTCCTCCAAGAACAATGCTTCTGTAACTCTTAACTGGCAAACAGTCTAGTACCGGTACTTCACTCACATCAGCAATGACTGGTGCAGAACTGTCCACATTTGTCCAGACAGACTCTGGAATGACTTCCACAACAGGATTTGTTGGGAATACAAACCACGACTTGAGTAAATGCTTGGAGTTTGTTTGGAGTGGAGCAGTCAGTCACTTACCTATTCAGCATTCTAGGGGGAGGTAAGGTGCCAGACCGGTTGCTGATATTGTCCAAGATGACTCTGACATCGTGCCCTAATCCCGTACGATTTCAACTTATAAGATCTTATAAGATTCTTATAAGAATCTTATAAGATTCTTGTAAATGAGTAAGAATCTTATAAGATTCTTACAAGTGAGTAAGAATATGGTAAGATTCTTATAACATATTTTCAAGTCAGAATTTCTTCTGATAACTTCTTATTGTTGCTGAGGAATTCTTATAAGAGACCAAAGTTTGAGTCAGAATGTTAAAGAATTCTTATAAGAAACCCTTTGAGTAAGAACTTGGTAGGGGGTCTCTATAAGAAACTTTGTCAGGAATTATTATGTTACATAAGCTGGCTGCTCATGGGCCACAAGTAGGTCACATGACACAGTGACCTTGCATTCCAGAGATAAACAGTCAGTGTGGGAAATTTGAAATTTGCAGTCAGTATTAAGTGCAGCAGTGTTGAAGTACACATATACTGGCTTGCAACTGAGGACAAAAACTGTATAAAACTGGGTCAAAATTGTGGATATATTCCCTGACATGGCCTTTGGACATGATTTTGTGTTCCTGTACACACTTAACCTGTACATGACATCCAAAATACATGTGTGCTGGACCAATATCTGGATGGAAGTCTCTGGAAAGATTGCTGGCAAGAATTGTGAGTCAACACTAAGCTGTTTGCATGATGTTGTGCACTGCAACTGGTAAGTCTTCATGTACATCTACATGGGCATGTATGTGTACAACCATGGAGGAATAAGAACTAAGACACTATTTAATTCATTATGTGTTAATATAACTGTACTGCTCTGACTGCATTTACATGAATCAGGTGTCTTTCAAATGACAAATTAACTTTAAGCATGAAAAGGGAATTGAAAAAATAGTACAACTTAATGACGCTTTACGCTCAGTGTATTAATTAACTTCTGGTCAAAACCTAATACTCTAAAAAAAAATCAAACCTTGTTTTTACATTACATTTGTATATATTAATTAATTTTAAGTATTCTGTTTTCCATTTCAGACAGAGCAAAATTGCAATTACATGATTGTGGTGGACTAGTTAAGTCTGGATTCTATCCACGACAAAGGTCTATCATCAAGCATAAGAAATCAAGACGTCATCAAAGCCTGCGTCTCACTGATCTTGACTACGCGGACGATCTGGCCCTCACGGCTGATCAACTGTGATGCTCAAGACCTGTTAACGTCTCTCGAGAATGCTGCAGCCAAGGTCTGCCTGTTTCTTAATGCAAAGAAGACCGAGTACATGACCATCGATGAGGATGAGAGCCACTACCCAATATACACCAGTGACGGCACCTAACTGTGATTTCATTGCAGGTACCTTGGGGCCTATGTTGCCGACAGTAAGGACTTCACTCGCAAAGGAATAGTTTGGAGTGCATGTAACGTACAAGCTTCATAACATCTGACGACCAAGTATAGCACAATCAACAAAGCTTGCCTTCTTCAGAGCCTGTGTAGAGCATTCTTCTCTATGGAGCTAGTGAAACCTGGACCATGAAGAAGGAGCTTCAAGATCGCCTTGATGGCACATACACCAGGCTTCTTATGAGGGTGCAGAACATCTCATGGCGTGAGCGCAGGACTAAACAGATTTACGGAGACATTCCACCTATCTCTGTTATTGTTGCTCAACAACGAGTTCGCTTTGCTGGCCACTCAGCTACCGTGCTGTAAACCAGGTTGAAGACCCTTCAACGACATTGATGAAATTGGCAGAGAAAGTGAAGACCTTTCGCACATAATGAGGGATAAAGACACCTAGCAATGTGTTGTGAATGAGATCTCAGTTGCGACCACTAGATGATAATGATGATGAAGAATTTGATATTTAATTGTCAACAAAAATCTACATGTACATACATTGCAAGTGTGTATTTGCCTGCAATCGGGGACCACTTTCTTTTGTACTCTTGACTTTTCAGGGAGAACTACATAGCTCCCACATGTTTTGTACACGATTGTAAATAGGGGACCCTCTTGTCCTCTATTGTTCAACATCCCATACTGAATGCAGAAACGAACTGACATATATACAAGATTCAGCCTTTTGGAAGATGTTAAGTAACTTTTTTTGGAATATTTTATACATCAGATGACTGGTTCTGATCACTTTACTTAACACGTGGTAAAACTAAACGAAAAGAATTATTGTATTCCAACTTTTCTTCTGCAAGCTGTTAATTATATTTGTCCTGAAACAAACTGTAAGTATTAAATTAACTATTTTAACCTACTTTTATTGTCCTGGCATCAATTAATTGTTGAGGTGTCATTTATTTAAATATTTATTTCATCAGCAAACACAAGATCCTTTTGTTAGTCATGGGTTTTCATAGATGTTTATTAACGAGCATGTCTATTTATGATGTAGGTTTCTAAGAAAAGTTTAACAATATACTTTTAAAATTTTATAAGATGTTTAAAAATCTTGTAAGATTTTGAAAATTTTGTTTAGATTTTTTATAAGATTCTGTGACTATTCTTATAAGATTGTTATAAGAGTCTCGCAAGATTCTTATAAGAATCTTATAAGAGTATTTTGTAGGCCGCACTGGGATTCTTATAAGAATCTTATAAGAATCTTATAAGAATCTTATAAGATCTTACTAATTTGCATATAAAATACTTATAAGAATCTTATAAGATTCTTATAAGATTCTTATAAGATTCTTATAAGAAGGTTCTTAGATTCTTATAAGATTCTCCCAACATTCTTATAAGATTCTTATAAGATTCTTATAAGATTCTTATAAGATTCTTATAAGAGTATTTCGTAGGGGCTGTAACTTTGCATAGATTGCGTAACGGGAATCGGTCTCTGTTTGTATGCTTCTAGTTTGTGGTCAAGGCCGGGATGCAGCTGTACGTAGAGTGTTTCCAATATGCGGCTGGCGGCATGGCACAGTATTGGTCTGATTTGTTTGATGAGTTGGTTTATCGGTGAGGTTAAGATGAGAAGCCCTGTTTTGCAGCTGGGGAGCATTTTGGTTCACTGGAAAGCACAGCTCAAACCTGCACAAAAATCAGATATTCAATATAATTTTAACCATGGAGGAACAAGCAGGGATGAAAACCGGTAGCTGTGTTTGAATCATTTGCAAACTCATGTATAAACAAGAAAAGTAGTTTAGCATTTCTCTTCTGGGGTACCGTTTTACAAAGGCTGAATTGTGTTTACCAGTGTTCACTGGCGGGGCATAAAAATACAGACCTGTTAGGGGCGGATCCAGGAATTTTTGCAGGGGGAGGGTTCAGATTTTTTTTACATCAGTAAATCAGTGCTGAAATGTAGACAGGTTTTTTCCTCCGGACACTCCGGGGGGGCTGGTACCATTTTTCCAATGGGGGCGCTGTTCAATTCAGACAAGCAGGCACACTATATCACACAATAGTGTACAAATACCCCCCTTACCCCCGCTGGCTATGCCTCTGTGTTCGAGTGTTGCGGACAGGCGGACAAACGCCGGACATATAGGTAAATATTATTAGTCAAGTTGTTTTTGTTTTTTTTGGTGTGTGGGGGGGGGGGGGAGTTTTTACCCTCAACCCCCCTTCCCCCAATGGATACGCGCCTGCCTAGCTGTACCTTATAAAAGTTGTAATAAAAGTACTAGCATTGATTGTAACGTTCCCCTCTGCACATCAACCCCACACTGAACACTCCACACATACGGCAATCTTGTTCGTAACTGTGGGGACCACACATCTGTTGAGCGATAGCTATTATGGGAACTGAAGACACTATACGAGGAGGAGAATTAAAGTCCCCATAACTCAGTCCTAATTTCCCCGTTAGGAAATTTCCCATGACTTTGTGCCGGTTAGCGCACAACACTCAGCTGAGAGTCAATGTGTACTTCAGCGATAGGGCCCAAGCACTGTTAGAGAACTGTAAGCTGCACAGGGTGATAAACAGATTGTTTTTTTCTCGTCAATTTAAAGACAAATATGAAGCAATTTAAAGAAAGAAACACAAACTACAAGGTTTTAGCAATCACCTCATTTTTGTTTCATCAATTTTGCCTTTGTGGTTCGGGAGATAGAGTTTTTTCCCAACATACATGAAAATCAGTTTGTCCACGGATCACTGAATCAGGCTAAAACACATCTGTGCACTTCACACCTTACACATGATTGAGAATCCCGAGACATACCGTTATTTCGTTTTACCGTTTTGGATTTCCTCAAAAACAAAAACAGTAAACGAACCATTGACCGTTATGTCGTGTTACAGTTTTGTAAAACGGCCAAACGGTTTCAAGATAAATTCGGTTATTTCGTTTTGCAGTTTAGTAAAATTCATTACAGCATAACGATCAATGATTTTTGTTTTTCAGTTTTACACAAATAACTTTGAAAAACAGCAAAACGGTCAGTATTGAATACAGCTAGACTGTTTTTATCTTTTATTTCAGTGTCATAGTTAACAGTCTGTGGTGCATTTTGTGGCGGTGGGCAAGGGGGAGGAGGGTGGAGGCCGGGGGACCATGCCGTGCACGAAGAAGTGTTACCTCGGCATAATTAATGCGTGGTGTGATTCCTGGCGTAACCCTGACCCCCATCTAATGAGATTAATTGGTGGGGCTTAAAGAGTTGCAAGCAAAAATGGCACTGGAAAATTTCAAGGGAGAAATCTCAAAATGGATACAGGATGGTAAGACGTATGAAGAAATTGCAGATATTTTGAAGGAAATTGGAGTTTGGCGCGGCTCTTCAATAGCCAATATTCGCAAATTCTGTCATGAGAACGACATAATTGTAAGAAGGGCAACTTCCCAGACAGTGAATCGATCACAAGGTCGACACATCAACATTCTAAGGTGCATTGCTTAATAGCCAAACCTGAATCCAAAAATGGTCGACAAGACTATTGACCATTTTGTCATTGTCATGTTTTTGTAAAACAAATAAAGCAACTAATCGTATATCGCTTTTAACAATTTAAAAAAATAACAAAAAAGTCATTGTTTTTTTGTGACTTAATACTGTTTGACCGTTTAACAAAACTGTAAAACGACAAAACCGTCAATGGTTCGTTGACTGAGTTTGTTTTTGAGAAAATCTAAAACGCTAAAACGAAATAACGGTTTGTACCGGGATTATTGAGTCAATCCTTTCCGTTTCTGATTATTGCAGGGCTGACAGATTACAAACATTTGCCATGAAAACACTTTCTAAAACCATTTCCGTCTCGTTTTGTTATTCCTTTCACATGACTGAGAATGATTAAGGATTCCACATATGTGTGTGTGTCATTCACGTCTAGCCTGTAAACCAACACGTCTTTGCATATTGGGTATACCGTGGATATATCATTGTTTTCCCCTATTTTTTTCAGAAATGTTGTAACTTTCAGAAACTTTGTCATATTGTGTTGCCCATGGATGTCACCAGATGACAGCTATTTACAGGGGTTTCCAGGGATGTATTATTTTCAACGGCCGTCTTCAAAAAATATATTTACTATTTTTTTGAAATTGGGTACCCATCTTTCTGACTCACCCTGTAGATGTAATAGCTGGCTATGTTGACAAATTACAGGAATGTGGTGAAGAGAGCAAGGTTTTAATTATCTGAGGGAAATTTGTAGGTAAAATAAAGGCGAGTCTGACGAAATGCAACTGTTGTCAGATCAACCCACGTACTGCACCATAAATGCCTTGGTTTACATGTCACCAACTTCAAAACCAGGGCCATATAATGTATACAATTTTTCAATGCAATCCTTGAAAGTGTACCTTTGTGTCCCATTTAACCCTATTTTTCATTTTGATATTTTTTTCAAGGTTATTTTTTGGTGCCTTTATAGCCTCAATGTTACAGTTATTTAGTTATTTCAGCACCAGATGAAGTTGGCAGAATTTTGGATGTAAAACTTTCCCAAGATTGTTTCCACACACAATTTTCAAAACACAGAGTTGTAATGACTCGACTCAATGACTCGACTCAAGTCTGACTCGAGTCACAATTTGGTGACTCGACTCGACTCGAGTCCCTAAGGGTAAATGACTCGACTCGACTCGAGTCACTGCGAGCAAATGACTCGCCTCGACTGGCTATAAAACTGGTGTCATCTGAAAGTGTAATCGCTATGCTTTTCAATGATACCGTGAAAATTGACTTGAAAATTAGATGCAAAAATGCAGTTGGTTCACTTTCATAAAAAAACCCACTGGGCACGGTGTGCCTATTGTTTCGGAAATGTCTGTGAAATGGCTTGAATGTTAATCCTCGTCAAAATGGCACATTGTTTTGAACGTGGCTTGGTCAAAACGAGAAATTCATGACAAACAATAAAATCCAGTTTTGAAACCAACCCGACTTGGTTTTTTGGTTTCTTTTTATGCACTCATGTCTTCTTCCTGAATACTTATTCTCATGCACACCATACCTATTGTGTTTGACATGAAAGTGAACCAACTGCAATTTTGCATCAAAATCTCATGACAGTGGCGCTCAGTGATGCATGACCCTGGAAATGTAAACAAGGTATCATTGAATACGGCCATACGAGATTACGCTTTCAGATGATACCAGTTTTATAGCCAGTAAACATTTAGTCTCTCCATACTGGTTCTTCAAAGTTGGGTTTCCTTTTTATTGAAACACCCTGTATAGTGTTCAAATATTCGTGACTCGAATTGACTCGAGCTAAATATTTGACTCGACTTGACTCGACCTTTTGACCTAATGACTCGACTCGACTCGAGTCACTTCTTTAAAATGACTTGACTTGACTTGAGTCACTTCTTTAAAATGACTCGACTCGACTCGAGTCACAAAAATCAGTGACTCGTTACAACTCTCTCAAAACAACAGAACTCAGTGATGCACGCATAACAATAGGAATGTATACAACATATCAATGGCAATTAAGCCAGTGTTTATTCTCACTAGGGGAGCAAGTTAGGGGAGCGAGTGGGGGCTGGATGTTAAAGTGGGGTCGGGGGGGGGGGGGTTGCCTTATTTCTGTAGCATCCGAGGGGGGGGGGGAACTGTGGGGGCGATTTTTAATTGGAAAGGGGAGGTGTGCAACCCCCCCCCCCCTCCCCATGCACCCCCTTGGCTGCACCGCTGGTTTTAAGCCACTGATAAAACATCAGCTGGTTTTAAACACATTTTCTTTGAACTGTTTCGGTGACTTGGTCCAACATGTAAAAATCGAAGCGTACAGCTTAGTGCAGAAACAAAACAAGTTTGTTGAAGGCAATAAGACGGATAATAGCTAAGGTAATCGGGTATCCGATAAACACAAGTGCTGGATTGTGTTTGATTGACACACAAGTGCTGGATTGTGTTTGATTAAATATTCGTAAAAGAGGACAGGGATGATGGTGGGTTTTAATCTTTCAATTCTGAGCAAACCAGAAAGTCACACACTATACACTCTTCCTCACATACTCATCTTAAGGTAAAATGCAATACAACAGAATGTGACTGACACAAAATGATCACACCAGAAACAATTGTGAGATACTAACATCATGTATTTTAATATGGAACCTGAATGCAATCCATATGTCTACTCCATCAGGCTAGTATTAGGCAAACGAATTCACACACGTTACGTCCAAGGAAAGTTTAACCCTCTAAAAAGCAAATAGATCAGTGCGTTTCTTGTATTCTGTTACAAGAAAATTGTACCCACACACATTTTTGTTATTCTTTGTGATGAAAAAGACATGATACGCTACGTGTGGGACCACAAGGGGACCTTTTCTTGGACTTGCCCTACTTGCAAAAAAGGAGAGTTTTCTAGTTATGTTGAAGAGTACTAGGCCTATTAATATGTGATTACAGATATAAATGGAAACAAGTCTTTTATTTAATTAAAAAGTATGCAAAAAAAGAGAAACTTTCAACATTTTCAGTCACTGCAAAGCATAGAAAGTGAATTTGACACCACATTTCATTAATATCCAAACGTGTCAGAATATTGTTTGTTTGTTTTTAATTATATAAAAAAAATATGAACAAAATGAAAATGCACCTGGTCAGTTGCTCTTTGTGGTTTATTTGAAAAAAGCAAAAAATACCCTTTGTTTTCATATTTCCTTTAGTAGTTTTAATGTTCAATGAATAATCCTGAAAACATTTGCTAAGGTAACCAACCCCCCCCCCTTCAATGCTGTGTCAAATCAGTTATTCCTTCATCTTTTTGCAGTTTTTAAAACTGATCTTCACACCAACTTTTGCACCGATGTTTATACAAAATATGAACAAAATATTTAATAAAAATTCTTAAAAACATTATTATCAAAAAAAAAAGGCACTAATCTGTGGTTGGATTAATCCAAAACTAATCTTTTAAATGTCTGACATAAGTACAATCATATTCAGGCAGCCTATTACACAAAATATAACATAAACATTCTTTCGAATAAATATATACAAAATATTTACAAAAGTCACTTATTGGAGGTTGGAATAATCACAAAACTACTCAGGGTGAAACTTCATTTTTGAACCGTTATACACGCACAATTAAGCCACTTAGGCCAACGAGTCTCCAAAAATATAATTTTATTTACAAAATATACACATGTTTTCCATCTTGGAATAATCACATAACTTCTCACTGTTTAAACTACTCATTGTTTTAACGTGATCAATACAACTGTTGTCAGGCCAACAAGTCTCAACTTGGAAATGGACCAAACCACCCATACAGCCTCAGAAATCAACAAATACCATATATCCACTGGGTTTTCAAATTAGTGATGTTTCCATGCACACACGTAGAGATTTGAGGTCTACAGTAATTTTGTTTGCCACTTCAAAAAGTTTCCAGATGTGGAATCTACACTTATTCACAAACATGGGATTGTGGTAAACCAGGGATCTTATTTGCATAAACTATTGTTGTTTTAAGAAATAGTTTAAGTCGGAGAATAGACAGCTTGGAACTGTAGATTTGTGCCAGATTCGCCCCGTCCATTCTTAGCATGAATCTACAGTTCCTTGTCCATTCTCATGGACCCAATCAGCAAATCATAGACACTCTAAAAAGTCACGGGTCAGATTCGACCCAAATCTGGGTCAGATTTGTTTAAATTGCAAACAGGCATCCTGGAATAACACATTTTTAATTATCTGTTTTTAGAATTTGCACACGTCCCTGATTTTATAGTATTCTTTTTTTCAATAGTTCACAGCTAATCATGTCAATCATGCAGTGCGATCCTATTGACGACCTAAATTGAGAATGTATTACAATGTTTTGCCTTTGAGAATGGTCATGTTTAGGGTTGAATTGCCCCTGATTTTGTTGATTTTCTTGTAAATTTCATTTCCTTTGATAGATAATGTTATCATTTTGATATGTTATGCCTAGTACATGTAATTCAAGAGTGGGTTTGGCAAGGGAGAATTACAATATAACCCTAAGTGATGGGAAGAGGGAGTGTAACTTATCCCATCCATCCAATGCCTTGCTGCCATATAGGTTCAACTCAGTCAGACTTGACATGTTACCTACAGCCGAGGCAATGTGTGGAATGTCTGACCGTGTCAATTTGCAAGCCCCCAGGCTCAGCTTATTCAAGTGCATCATTTTTGGCAATTCCTTGGCCCAAAATGCAGCACATCTACCCAATAGATAGTTGCCATGAAGATTCAACTCAGTCAGTCTGGGCATGTTGCCTACAGCCGAGGCAATGTGTGGAATGTCTGACTGTGTTACGTCGCAAGCCCTCAGGTCCAGCATATTTAAGTGCTTCATTTTGGGCAATTCCTTGGCCCACAAGTCAGCGGATCCGCCCAGTGTCCGGTTGCAAACAAGGATCAAGTCAGTCAGTTTAGGCATGTCATGTACAGCCAAGGCAATGTGTTCAATGTCTGTGCTCTGAAGTTTGCACCAGCTTACCTTAAGTTTCTCAAGGCTTGTCAAGTGTTTGATATGAGGGGCCCATTCTACAGCTCTACCTCCCAATGTATTGCAATTAGTTATATCAAGCTTGGTCAAGACATGGTTACATTTCAGTGATGTCAGGATTTTTTCAAGATCACCCTTCACTAAAGGACACCTATGGAGCTTCAGATCCCTGAGATTTTCCATGTAACCCAGGGCAAAGGCTAAACCACTGACCAAAGACACGCCAGCAACATAAAAGAATGTAATACATGCCAGTTGTGTTGTCTGGCTGTCTGACCTACTGATGATTTCAAGGAGGTGTACGAAACTGTGGAAATCAGTATTGCTAAGCACACGGATACGTGATGAGATAAGTGAATCACTTGGGAGACACTGTGGGACATTTTTGGATCGACTTTCAAAAAAACACTGTCTACTAATGGCTTGTATAACAGCTGAATGGTACTTCATACTAATGGTACTAATGGACTTAGATTCCTCATTGAACTTATGAACAAGCAAGTTTACGATGTCAGACATGCACTTTTCATTGTCACCAGAACAAAAACGTAAAATGAAATCATTTGAAACAACACCCTCAACTGTCTGACAAAGTTGCCTTAAATTGTTTTGAAATTCACTGAATGGTTCAACTTTGTACACTGTACTCTTTACAAATCCCTGGTTTGACATATGTACACTTTGCAAGTATTTCCCAGCACAGTATTCCTGAATAGTCTTGTGCATAAATTGTATGTTGTTGTGGCATTTGAGGTGTTTGATAACTCTCTGCTGGGTTAGGATGCCTGCTTTCAGTGCCAGGTCCAGCGCATTTTTTTCAAACTCATCTTTTTGAAATGAGAAATTTTGGTCTGCACTTACAAATCCACTCAGTGCAGTTTTTCCTATAGCAATCACTGTTTTTGATGCATCTTCGGAGCTATATCCTTTTCTTATGAACATGTGATCAACCGCCTCAGTGAACAGGCGTGAAGTTGTTTCAGGGAGTTGTTTTTTCTCCCTCCACAACAAACACATGAGAAGGAGAAGCATCGAATTTGTTGCAAAATCACACAATGTGTTGGACTTCACAATCTTTTGGATCAGTGCACTGCCATTATCAGGATCTTTGTAATAGAATTTCCGAATATATTCATTAACATCTTCCTTGGTAAACCCCAGAATCTCTATGTGTGTGCAAGGATTTTTTACAAGTGATTTTGACATCAGTGTCTCAAGATGAGAGGGGCGAGTCGACACTATGATGAAACAATCCCTGTATTCTGTTCTACTGAGTGCTTTTAGGATAGAACCGAATGAGGCTGCATCAAGTGGTTTGGTCCTCATTTCATCAAAACCATCCAAAAGAATCAATACCTTATTTGAGTTGTCCTGAATAAATTGATCAAGTTCATCTCTGGCTACTCCTGACTTTGTGCCTAGAAGTTGATCAAAAATGGAATCAACAAGATCAGACTCTTGGAACAGGGCATACATCTTCAAAAGAAAGACAAGCTTAAATCTTTTTAGGATTTCACATGCCTCATCGGCCCAGTCATATGCAATCTTGTCAAAAATGGTTGACTTCCCGACACCACCAATGCCAAATAAAACAGCACGATTGAACTCAGTCTCAGGCCAATCTGTCAATATTTTCTCATACTCTGTGGAATATACAGTTTCCTCAGAGTATTCTTCTTCTACAGTACCTTTCTTTGTTCTAACTCGCAATTTAGTGTAAATGCCAACAATGGGTCTTTGATCGTCAGGAACCTCGGGGTTCAACTGAACATAGCTACCCGTTGTCTTGTACCATTTCATCAAAATGTCCCTGGTCTTGTTACCGACTTCTTGGTGGAGACCCCCCACTCCTGGTTCTTGGTCTGGTCTCTGACTCTGTGCAGGTACTCCTATTTAACAAGCAAAATGTACATGTAATAGTTAGCAGCAGGTCATGGGTTCGAGTCCCACCCGAGTGATTTTTTTTTCTCATTATCACTCGGGACAACACTTAGTATACAGTGTTTATGAAATATGTCGGTGGAGGGCAAAACCCATTACTGAATCACTTCAGTTTATCACTGTTTCTGAAACAATTGAATAGTCTTCTTCTATGGCAGCAAATTAACAGTTCGTTAGTAAGGCAGTGTACAAAACAAAACAAAATAATAATCCAACAAATGTTTTGGCTTTTGTACGTCTGTTCGACACAAAGTTGTCAGATGTCGGTAAATAGTATTTACACTTTTTTACACTAAAATAAATTCAGACAAAAACCTGGTAACTGCATGTGGAGGCCTCCAAAACTTGATTCCATTTTTCCCCCCACTTTTTTTTCTTCCCAGTGTGACACACACAAACGGGGTGCCATTTGGTGTGGGTATATAAAGAACACATTACAAGACTCCTAATGTGGTCACCATATATCCTATTACAAACTGGTTTATAATTGTTGGAAAAAAAATTGGAGACTCTCTCACGAAACTGGCAATCCATTTTTTGTGTCCATGTTTGTGTAGTATATCATCTATATCCCCCTCCCCCCACAAAAAATACATTGACATCTGATCTACTTAGATATCAATTAGTTCAACGAACAAGATCATATTTACCTGCTCCATCCGACTGCAAGTTGTAAGTGATACTAACTCCACTTGAACCAGTAATGGTAGGATTGTTTCTACCGCTGACTTTGCCCATGTTTCCGATGGCTCCAGCTCGTTGTGGGGAATCTACAATTAGAAGAATTAAATGAGCCTTTAAAGGACACTGCAAAACGATTCATGAACTTGATTCCATCCCTAGTTGCTGTCCGTGCTTGGAAAACTGTGACTTTTAATGAAGATATATAATTATGGGAAAATATGACCATTCAAAACAGAAGTTAAAACCCGAGGACTTACAAACAAATCTTGTGGCGACGTGGGTGGGTGGGCGAGTGAGCGAGTGGGGAAGGGGAGTTAATGCCCATCCCTCCCTCATCGATCCCATGCAAATAATCTACAATCCCGGCCAAAATGGTTAGGACACTTGGAAATAACCTTAGCCTTCCACGGTCACCCACTCCCCTGCTCCCCCGGTCAATGTTGTTCTCTCCAGCTGATGGAGCACACACCGCACAATGAGAGACAACATTGACAGGGGGCCGGGGGGGGGTTGGGGGCCCAGCGAGATTTGGCCAGGATTGTAGCTAGCGTACTAAATGTACTCACCTGTTGCAGCTGAGGGGGTGGGTACCTGTGCCTCCTGTTGCATCGTGGTAGGGACATCAGTCTGGCAGGCTGCTTCAGATTGTGCAGCCATGGTACTTTGGATCACCCAGCCACAAATGGAAGTCCTGTTTGTCAATGATAAATGAAAAGTTGTAACACACTGGTCTTCATATTCCAGCTTCAATCTCATTCTTCAGCATGAAAACTTGTACTTTCAATGTTGTTTATGTTTAGAATAAAGACTAGGTTTGTATGTAATTCAGCTTCCACATGAATATAGCCGTGCGTAGATGGGTCACGAGAGTAAAATCTGCGGCCTTGGCATCCGAGACCGAGACCAGCACTTTCAAGACCGAGACCAGCCCGTTCGAGATCAAGACTCTGATAGGATGAGACAGAGACAAGATCGAGACAAGACCGAGAAAAATGGTCTTGAGTCGCTGGTAGAAACTGCTCCAGACTAATGCACAGTTGACCGTCAGTCAGTGAGATCGGTAAAATGTGACAGTAAAACCTTTTAATTATAGGTTACCCTGATGTTTAGTTTAATCCATGAAACCAAAAAATGAAGAACCAAAAACAAAGAACTGAACCATCGCTGTGGCAAAACTTACAGTTAGGTTTGAAGCGGGTGGATTCAGAGACATCCAAGACGACACTAAAGCACTGCAGCTGCCACACCCAACAATCTCATGACCACTTGACGGAACTACATTATGCAAATTAATCTCTAGATAAGTGTCCATATATGGCATTGACTCAAACCTTACAAGTTAATGATTCACAAATGACTTTGATGTTATGTCACATGTAAGCAGGTTTCACCCAATGAAACAAAACATGCACTTTCAATATTTATATCTTGTCCTAATAAGTCTATTTTTGTACTTAATTATATCTTAGAACAGCAATAAAAGGCTGCTTTAATCCTGGCAAATCGCGTATCGATATTATATAAACTACATTTGTCCCAGTAGGCATACAGAAATACATCTGGGTTTTCCCAAATTGTTCTAAGTCAACACTGAAGTCCATGCTGAAGTGTTTTGTTTGGTCTGCTGTCATGGAAAGATCTACAAAGTTGACGAGTCAATGGATGACTAATTTTTCTTATCGAATGACGCCATTTCAAGTGTTCACAATTCTAAGCTCAGCATCAATTCAATGCAAATTAATTCACCTTTGAGCCTTTAGTCAACACGTACGTGTTTTGGCCAACAAACTCACCTAGCTTGGTACAAAAATGTGACACTGATCCAGCAAATACTTCTAGTGACATATTTTAATACCTGCATTATGAGAAACTATAATAAAATCCAATTAAAAAACTGCTGGAATGATTATTTGGAAGTAGGCCCATTCTAAAACTGGCACTAATGTCTGGACCAACTCTACAAAGGCATCAAGCCTTTCATTTATTTTCATAAGGAACCATTTTAACTAAGCCAATCTAACAGTCCAATAAAATTGTTACAAATATGTTGAAAAAAGTACGAACCTGAAATTTAATCTTCAACCTGTCACTTCCTGCACAAAGCCCTGATGCTTTCACCAAGAAATCCAGCCGCAAATTAAAGAAAAACAATTTTAAAACATAGATTTCAAAGCCTCAAGTTGGATAATCCAGCGGTTGAATAGCAGGAGGTTGTGGGTTCGAGTCCCACTCTAATAACCTTGCTTGTGTAACCGGGGAGAGTGGAATTAGTTAGTTTTTAAAATGTGGCACTCTCCTTATGTCCGAGGGGTTCCACTAAAAAATGATTTGGGTAGAGCGAATGTTTTCTGTTGTCTCACAAATATGAAATGGTTTATTTACAGTACAAATAGAGACAATATATATACAAATTATTAGGTATTTACACAAGAATTATATTAGAAACTTGGTTGGGTGTATAAAAACAGAACTTTGTTGGGTCTATAAAAACAGAACTTTGTTGGGTCTATAAAAACGACAGTCAAAAGGGAAATGGGCTAATGAAGTAGCTCCAAGGATATTATCACTTGGGAGGATCTACGTTCATGCCTACTCCGTGTCCGATGTGAAAATCGACGATCAGCATTGAAAATACAATGTAGATGTAAATATTTTACTGCTATAGGGAGCCTCTCTCAAAATTGTAATACAAGTCAAGAGTGTAAGCGCTCGTAAAAGATGGTCTGAATGCAACGATGTGTTGGATCGAAATCAACAATATTCCGCAGCAGGCCCTACAAGAAAACTATACCGAAACGCCCGGAATGTCAACTATTCCTCTTAAACAAAGCGCGGTGGAATGCAAAACTCGCATGCTCGCTACGCCCATCGCGTAGTTGAGCAAAATTCTAGGCGGCGCGCGCTGTAAAAAAAAGTTTAGTTGGCCGCGAGAGGGCCCTAGGCAAAAAGCATGATTGCAATGGCTGCTCACATGTAAAATGACATAAACGCGAAGTTACAAAAGTTATGAAATGAATGCTGGAGTACATGGAGTAAGGAACCTGTCGGGTAAAAGTAAGTACTGAAACCCGACCTGGTTACACTCACCCCCTAATTTTAAAGAAAAAAGAATTGTTATAGAAGGGAATTTCATAGTAACTAACGGTTAAAAGGAATATCCTATTTATAAAAAACTACTACACCAGCTCCTCGAAATAAACTTGGACAATACTAATATGTTCAAATGGTCGAGAGCGCGATAAAAGATTGTCCACCACTAGTATTTGACTAGTGAATTAGAGATTACCTCATTATGGACCTTAAATCTAAAACTCCCAATTTGGCCATAATTAGACATATGAAAGTCCGCGTAAAAAAATGAAGATTTGGCTATGAGTTTCTACAAATAAAAAATCCCTAAAAAACATCCACAATATCAGTATTAATTAAAATTGCAAGATAGTGTTGAATGACGGGATAGAGAAAAATGGCAAAAATATGGTCCACCTCTAGCATGTCGCTAGAGAAATAGAGATTATCTCCAATGGATCCAATAATCTAATTCTCAATATATAATCATACTACACTAATCTTACTATAAAAACCCTAGTATTTGGCTACACTTAATCCATTTAAAAAAACAAAATCCTCAACATCTATTTACAGGGCGTCTTTCAACCCCAACCTAAACATGTCTATTTATCCTAGTTGGGTTAGCTAATCCCAACAGTGGTTAAAACGAAATTAGGATAATGAGAGAATAAAATTTACCAAATACTGGCTTTACTATCAATACAGATATAATGGAATCTACATGTACAATGTGAAATAAAGGATATGGCGTCTGCTTTTAAGATTTATCAAAGATTAAAGATGTAAAAGGTTTATTCGCCTAAAGCGCTAATTAAATCATTTGCTAAATAGTTTTTTTTTCTGCAGCTATGATTTCAATATATTGCTACAAAAAGAATCAGTATACTGGCAATGGGACGATAAAAAAAAGTAAAAACATGTACAAAAATGTTAGGGTTTAGCTGAAGACGCGCGTACGCAGTTAAGCAACGACAACCTAATATGCACGCTTTAGCCCGGAATGTCAACTTTTCCTCTTAAACAAAGCGCGGTGGAATGCAAAACTCGCATGCTCGCTACGCCCATCGCGTAGTTGAGCAAAATTCTAGGCGGCGCGCGCTGTAAAAAAAGTTTAGTTGGCCGCGAGAGGGCCCTAGGCAAAAAGCATGATTGCAATGGCTGCTCACATGTAAAATGACATAAACGCGAAGTTACAAAAGTTATGAAATGAATGCTGGAGTACATGGAGTAAGGAACCTGTCGGGTAAAAGTAAGTACTGAAACCCGACCTGGTTACACTTGCCAAGGTTGTTTTTTAGAGTTCAGTATGTCACTGACAGTTTGCGAGGATTTTTTTCTTTAAGGATTGAGAAAGGTAAGGGAACAATGGGCCTTTCATGAATTGTGTCTTTTGGTTTCCAGCTCAGAGCCAGGTTTCAAGAAATCAGGAAGGCTCCTTACGAATAAACTAAGATATTAGGGTTCAATGACTGCAAACTGCAAGCCTGAAATGTCAACTGGATGATTGCTGAATCGCACGGCACCAAAACCGAGCATGAAAATCGTAAACCATGTACAAAAATCGTTATTTCTATCCAAAGAAACTGTTCAAAATTCAAAAAAGTGTCATTAGAATTGAGAGAACTGAGATGTCTGCTTGAGGTTGAAAAGATCATTTTTGAATGATAAAAAACACTACCGGTAACCGACTCTAATTTGATCGAAACTAAAAGAGGGGCCCGTACAGCATCAGTACACGATCACCGCCGTTAACGATATCCACTGCGGTGAAACGAAACCCTGTCTACTCAGCACGGATGCTCACCAATCACTTCTCAAAAGTGAGGGGTGGGGACATACCTTGATCAAAGGTAATGCGACAGAAAAGTGTGAAGCCCTAACGACATGGGGTGCGGGGCCCGCTTTGGGGCCCCAAAAATTGTGGGATTCTAGATGCTCTGTGGTGCGATCAGGGTCAATTTCTGACCACTTTATCCAATTTTTTTAAGCAAAATACTATGTGGGACAGTTCCACACTATCATGACTATGTGCGACAGATCACTTTTTATACAAACCACTTACACCCGCCCATGTTCAGAGTTTCCGTGTCCGAGTGACATCATTTCATAGTAAAATTCCTTCTCTTCAAGTTAAAACCAAATATGTTCACACAGACTCAACTTAAAGAGAAATAAATCATGTCTTTTGTACAGGACTCAACCCAACAGTTGCAGATAACTTTCGACAGTTCTGGATCACGCACGCTGCGCTACCTGGTACATGTACATGTATAAATTCATCTTTCACAGCGCACTCAGCACGCGTCGTGTGTTACGCCTTCATCATCAACTGCACACCAAACTGCATTGTGTGCATGGGTGATGCGCAACTGTCGCACGCAAGGATAGAAATCTTTCTGCGAATACGGCAATTAATTTAATTGCCAAAATCTTTGTTACTCCCCCTTAAAAAATTTGGTCGGGATCCCGACCAATATCCCGGTGGGATAGGTCGGGAATCCCGGTGGGATACTGCCAGGGATCCCGACCTTACCACCGGGATATTTTGTCGGGATCCCGACCTATCCCGTCGGGATACTGATCGGGATCCCGATGGGATGGGTCAGGATCCCGATGGGATAGGTCGGGAATCCCGGTGGGATACTGCTCGGGATCCCGACCTATACCACCGGGATATTTTGTCGGGATCCCGATGGGATGGGTCGGGATCCCGATGGGATAGGTCGGGAATCCCGGTGGGATACTGCTCGGGATCCCGACCTATACCACCGGGATATTTTGTCGGGATCCCGATGGGATGGGTCGGGATCCCGATGGGATAGGTCGGGAATCCCGGTGGGATACTGCCCGGGATCCCGACCTATACCACCGGGATATTTTGTCGGGATCCCGATGGGATGGGTCGGGATCCCGATGGGATAGGTCGGGATCCCAGTCAGTATCCCACCGGGATCCCAAAGTATCCCACCGGGATCCCGGTTAAATTCCACCTGTGAGAAGCTGAAATAACTGGAAAAAAAAGAAGTTTTATACTCACTATTATGAATTTATTATCATCTTTTGCCATACATCACGTCTTACCGTTCAAACAATATCCTCAACAGCTGTGTAAAAAAACTGCACATCCTATATGACACAATTTAAAGGGACCATTTTTAGATGGTGGTTGTAAAAACAAAATCATCAAAAGATCACGTAATTAACGAAAAATGTGAAAAAAACCAAACGCGGTCAAAGGTCAGTGTTCGATTTTTCATCACTGTTATTAACAGCTTGTATCCATAATCTGAATACATAGTTTTTTTTTTGTCAAATACTTGTGAGGGGTCTCTAGCGGGGACTTCAGGGAAGGGGGGCTCTGGTCTGGTTCTGGAGTAAGGAAAGAGGGGGGCACGCAGGTTCTTTGTTGGAGTGAGTGCTGACACGGAAACTGGATCTCCCTTGCTCTGACTGTTTATTTAGACTGAATCGGCCCAGGTGGGGCCACCTGTAAAGATCGGGCAGGCACTCATAAGTTTCATTTCAAAATACAAACAATGTACATGTGTAACTCATGAAATAATAGGCGTACATGTATTAGAAAGATGTACACACATTACCCAGTTAATTACCAAGAGTGAAAAGCCTATATGCAAGTATGGTGACCGCATCGAGCACCCAAGGATGGAATCACAAACAGACAGGCCGGCCCTGCGCACTGACTGACCAACACTCGCACACACTATCACACACCGCAAGCACCCACATCCGTCCCTAAAATGCACAATATGATCACCAACTTACATGAACTTTCCAAAACTAGGCCTATATGACAGTGACAGTTGTAAGAATTTCTATAAACTGGTCTCCAGACAATTAAGTGCCCAATAATGCAATATAGGCCTACGTCCACATAAAATCACTCTTAAACCACAAACTACTGTAAGTTACATATCACAATACATGTACTGCTCACGCACGCGCACTGCACATGGTCACACTGTGTGTGCCATCAGTGCAAACATGGGTTGCTAACCCTCGTGCATTTGGTCACAGTGCTCCCTAAATCTTACAGCAAAAATCTCTCCAAAAACTTCATTACATTCTCCAAAACTACCACCATATTAATCTATAATAATTTGCTGATACAATAAAGGGCACATAGGTAATAATCATCTGGATTTTTGGTGAAATAATTGCATTCAAAAATGACCTAAAAAAGTACAATACATTTACCTGTAAAGATCAGGCAGGCACTGCCTAGCTAGCCTAGGCCTTGCCACGACCGCATGGTTTGGGAGCTGTGAATTAACAACGTGCAGTTCACATCAAGTGAACAATCCACAAAAGTGATCTAAAGCCAAACCTATGATGACAAATAATTTGATAATACACATTTCTAATCAAGATAAGCATAATTCTTCTTTAAAATCTAAACATAATGTTCATTTTCCTTGACTAAGAAATATTCACAAAATACAAGTTCAAAATCACAGCTCCATAAATCAATACTATTTTTGGCTCCACTAGAAAAATCAATACTTTGTATAGCCTTGTCTCGAGTCACACTGAGTAGACTTCACTCAAGTCACATGAATAAATAACAAGGTAAATGCAAGGTTTGTAGTGAATAAACAACCAGAGAAAGGGTCATTATAGAAGAACAAGAAATATAATCAACACAACCATTACATACTCATGACTTATCATGCTTATTGTTAAAAAAAAAAGACTTAAATTCGGATAAGTCACGTGACCTTCGTTTGTTGACAAATGCTCGAAAACGGCCAAAAAGTTTTTTTTAGGAACTATAGATGCTCTGTGGTGCAATCTGAGGCGATTCCTTGCCACTTTCCCCTGATTTTTTTTTAGCAGAAGTGTTTAAAATTATAAGAAATTTTGTTTTATTTGTTTCAATGATTGCTACTTTTGCTCCTGTAAAGTTTCTTCTGTTTTCAAATTTTAGATTATGTTTACAATGTATAAATTGTTCCAAGATCGATGCTCTCTGTTTAACCATTTTTAGTAGTTCTTCAATATGTTTTATAAAAACTTGGGATTTACTTTGTCAATATTAAGTGCAAAAACAAATCGCATGAACATTTCATATTTCAAGAAGCCTTGTGTTGTGTAGCGCTGCCGTAGTAGCAGTAGTTCCGATTTTAAATTTGTAAATAAAACCATGGAGGTAGCCATCCGATCAGCAGGGAGAGAAATTGTAAAACCATTGAGGTCTCAACCAGAAAAAGTCGTTGGCGATTGCAATTTCAATATGATACAACACAATGTGAAGGAGAAATCTCATTTTTGTTATTTAAAAAATAATAATTGTAGATAATGACGTTGAGAAATAATCACCGGGAATTGCTTCCTATCCCGGCCGCGGCCGGCCCCGGCCGGCCCGGCGTGCGGGCGCGGGCCAGCCCACACTGGCTACGCCGGACACTAGTAGTAGTTTTACGCGACCACATTTTCCCTCAGCATTTGAGACACCAACGCATTCGTGGATCGCTAAAAAACTTGCTTTATTGCAATATTTGCTGATTGGTTTTGTCCTAAGGACAATGCATGGATTAAAAGTTAGGTCTCTTTTCCGAACGTCATGCTTCACCGGCACCACACCGTATGCTAAATCTTGACAACAATTGTTGATAATAAATGATATTGTCCTGTCAAAACTGATTTCCTTTTTTTCTGTGGCAGCAAACGTTGTGTAAAAAGAGGGTATGTGAAAATTTCTTGATGGTGTTTCAAAGGCCAAACTGCCTCCTAAGCGATCTGCGAGTGAAAAAACTTGCACAGGCGCAGAAGTAGGCCTATGAACAAACTTGTTAACTTTGGTCAATGGTGCGTTTTTGTAGTGTTTTGATTTTTTTCTTCTCAGATCATGACTTCGGTCTTGTATTAAAAAATGTTCCGGTCCAGTAAAAGTTCTGAGCAACAAGCCCTGCAGTCTTGAGGATTCCCCCCCCCCCCCCCCCAAATTCGAGCCCTTACTGCGTCCCACCTTATCCCAACTCATCCCGCCTTCGGTCAGGATTCTGACTAAAATTCCATCGGGATCCTGACCCATCCCACCTTGGGTCGGGATCCCGACATAAGCTACCCCGATGTATCCCGTCGGGATACATCCATCCCGACTTATCCCAACGTATGCCAGGATGAGCTGATCGGGATCCCACCTTATCCCAACTCATCCTGCCTTCGGTTGGGATTCTGACCAAAATTCCATCACTCATCCCACCTTGGGTCGGGATCCCGACATAAGCTATCCCGATGTATCCCGTCGGGATACATCCATCCCGACTTATCCCAACATATGCTGGGATGAGCTGATCGGGATCCCACCTTATCCCGCCTTCGGTCGGGATTCTGACCAAAATTCCATCGGGATCCCGACTCATCCCACCTTGGGTCGGGATCCCGACATAAGCTATCCCGATGTATCCCGTCGGGATACATCCATCCCGACTTATCCCAACGTATCCCGGTGGGATGTACCGGGAATCCCGGCGGGATATGTCGGGATCCCGACCACATTTTTTAAGGGGGATCAGTGATACTTGAGATTATTTCAAAGAAAACCAAGTATAGTCCAAGAGAAAATGATAAATGTTGACCACAGGAAACCAGAATTGTGCCTTTACGTGCTTCCTTTCACAGGCCAGTTACAAAACAAGCAGATATTTTGCTAAACTGGATCATGGGTAATGTTTAAGCAATTTCCAAAATTTCTTTTTCCCAACAATTGCCAAATGATATACCTTCAAACTGGTAAAAAACAAATCTTGAAAAAAAAACCCAAAGTTTGGTTACAGTTTAATTATTTTTTTTTAATCAAGAGATGTGGAACTGTCAATGATCTGGAACTGTAAAGGGTGAGTCAGAATGATCTGGATCCAAGTTAAAGTCACCATTTTTTTGTGGCAAATAGAGTATATTGAGAAATAAAGTGAGCGTGTCATATGAATGGTTACCTTGTCTTCCACAGGAATTTTGGTATTTTTTCCCCCAATTAGTGGCTGTGATGAGGAGCTACATGTATGCCATTTTAGTTGAAGTGGCTCATTTTCCAGTCGGCACATGGAAGTGGTTTTTCCTTTTTTAAATGTGTCAATAACTTTAAGTGAGTCAGTCACCATGACTATGGTTTATCTGTTATTACACTGCTTCACATCAGTATGCGATTTCAATAAATTTGTTGAACCATGGAACCGTGGTCAGAGTGTTTTTTCGGGGACGAAGAAAGTGGGACTCATCTCCCCCTTCCTCCCTCCCCCAGGCCCCCACCAAATGACGCCCATGGTTGTTACAGAGATTGAGCACCACCAATGTAGCATCCAGCACCACCCGCCCCTCCCCCCCCCACACACACACACACACACTCCCCCCCCCCCCCACACACACACCCTCCCACCCCCCACCTCATCCCCTCCACTATGTATCCTCGATCCTACATAATCTACGCAGGTTTTAACACTTGCCCTTGCTACGCGCGCGTTGCCACTAAGCAAATTAAAGGAAGTGGATATTTAGCTGGCTAGTTTAGCCGATTTTCTTTCAGAATACGCTATTTAGCCGGCTAGATTGTACAGCGCATTATAAAAGGTATTTATAAAAACCTCAGACAGTTTAGCTATTCAGACAGTTTAGCTAATAACATTTCAATGATGATCTTTGGTTCAAAAAATAATGGTTAAACTGGTCAAAAATTGCCTCAGATCGCACCACAGAGCAAGTAGAATCCTAACATTTTCAGGGGCCCTAATAAGCAGACCCCAAACCCACGCTGTTGGTGCACAGTTCAACCGGCCGAATTTGGATCGTAAAAATACCAAACAAACATCGATGGAGAAAGAGTATTTCTGCAATTATTAACCAAAGTGTGATCTCTATTTTCTATGTATGTACCGGAATTTTCTGTTTCAATATATTTATCACAAATGGGTCGTTCAGCTCAAACTTGTTGCAAAACAGCGTTGTTGCAACAAGTTCGGCCACAGCACGGGTCGTACACAGTGCAGTTATACTGCGCCGTGTGCACAACGCGATGTACAGCCAGCCTGAGTGCTGGTTGTGCCAGCGGTTATCATGAATTTACGTCGAGTGCATAGTGGCGTGGACGACTTAAATTCTCCGTTTTTTTTACGAATCACCTACCTAATATTGATTTTTGAATTTGTTGAGGCAATTAGTTTTTATCACCTTTGATGGCCACTCTGGTTTTTTTCCGACCTACCGACCCAATTTTGGAAGGCATGTAATCAGAAGCAGAAGTAATTTTTCTTCACCTTAATTTCTCAATTTGAAACTACTTGTAATCCATACTTTTCCTGTTCAGGAAGTTGAAATGTTTATGTTCATTGGTAATTTTTTTTGGTTTTTATTACACAAAAATATTATCTCCTCTGAATTTTAAGGAAAAATCTACCTAATTAGAGACCCACCAGATTTGCTCTAAAATGCACCAGAGATAGAGCTTCTAAAGTTTAATTATTTAAGGGGCCCCTCCACTTCATGGCTTCGCAAGTTGTTGAATCACGACAAAACTTCCCCTAAATTCTCACTCTCAGCTCTTTAATCTTACTCAAAAGTGGCAGCCCTGCTATGGGGCTACGTAGAAGTAAGATTGCATAGTTTTGGAGGGTCTACCAATGTAGCACCAAGCTCCCCCCCCCCCCCTTATCACCCCCCCCCCCCCCCCATGTGTGTAAAAGTATCATTTTTTGGTATGCTGGCACGGTGACCGTTTTAGCCGATTTTCTGCCAACTTTGACAGATTTTTTGTTGAAAAACGAGTTTGACAGAAAATTTGATACAGAATGGATTTTTTTGGGCAGATTTCTGGCAGAATTCTGCAAACATGGATACTTGACAGAAAAACATAGCAAATTTGAAGAAAAATGATACATTGGTTTAAAAAAGCTTCAATCTTTTTAAACAAACTCTTGCATAATGGGACAGGTTGGTAATTAGTCTAGGTGCCGAGGTTCACTGGGAACCGGACTATGTTGTGACGCAAACGCGATTAGCCTGAAATTTACGAAATTTCTTAACACCTTTATGTTGGTAATCCTTATCTTTATTACACCTCTATTTTTTACAAGTTCTGTGCAAAACTTACTTTTGCAGATGACTGTCCAGTACCAACATAACCAAAGTGACTTTCTCAAGCTAAAGCAGTCTTTTGTTTTCGGAAAAATTCATGTAAGGTGCAATTTTGAAAGCATTTTCAAAGAAAATGTGACTTTCTTACCATTTCCTACTCGGTAGAGAGGGTGATAATCATGATAATTCGTGCCCCCCCCCTTAGGTCGTGCTAAAAATAATGAAAATACAGGCAGTGTATTACAATAAATTGTAGCTGAAATACAAACGTGTGTATAAAATATGACAATTAATCCATAAAGACTTTTTGGCAAGCTGTACTGTTTCTGTTTTGGCAAGCCTTCTCTTTCCATATGGAATTGGATGGTCTCTTTTCCCACCAGTCAAGTAATTTTCATGTGCTTTTATTTTCATTTCATTTTCACAGCTGACAGTATAGTTCATTTTTTGGGTCGTGCATTTGTAGACAAATTAATATAAGGTAAAACGCGAGCTTTAAAGAAATAAATTTGGTTTTTAAGAAACTTTCAAAAGTCATCCCTACGATGCATAGGGAGTCGTACCATTTTGGTATTCACTGAAAAGAGTTTCATGCAACAAAATCAATGACATCAGTAAATCAGTGTTTGCACTTTGGAAGTTTGCAAATTGGTAGTTCAAATTATGTTTACAAATTCTGTTTACACAATTCCATTTGGCAAAAAAAAAAAGTCTCCGGTTTCTGGTATGCGCACGCGTCGCCGTAGCCATGCGCGTCAGCAAAATGAAAAAGTTTTTTTTCAATAAAAGATGTCTCAAAACCGCCAAACTCACTGGTTTGACTGGAATCCTGCTGCTGCACAATTTTAACGTGTTTTTAGATTGGGTTATGGTCGAGAATAAGCTTTATGTGGCCTCTCTGGACTCTTTTGCACTAAGTTTAGTCGGGCACCATTTGCAGTCAACAGCCGACATTCGAAGCAAAAAAATCAGGTAAAAAAAAAAAAAGGCCGTGTCGCCGCACCACTTTTTTGGGCAAGCTCCATACCAGAAACCGGAGACTTTTTTGGGGGGGGGGGGGCCTTTGTTGTATAGTTATCAATTTTTGAAACCTATAAAAAGTTGAACTTCAAATCAGGAATCCCTGTTAAATGAAATATAACGTAATTTTTGAATCTGTTTTTTTCTCTCCAAAGTTAAAAAATTCCCAGACCCCAAAGGGGGGGGGGGGGCATGTGCCCCCCTTCCCCCCAACTTCCCCACTCCTAGGCCTCCCCCCCCCCCCCATGTGTGTACATCATTTTTGGTATGCTGCAGGCTATGCCGCTGTGCTGGCCGCATGGCTGGCGCTGCGTGCACTAACATGACTAACGATAGCGCACTTATCCGGTCGAATCTCCAATCCAACAACAGTCAGGAAGGCATCATTCAATTTGTTAAGAATGATTTGATGATCTATGTATGTTTTTCTGTCAAATAGGCCTAACCATTTTTACAGAATTCTGCCAGCAATCTGTCAAAAAAATCCATTCTGTCAAATTTTCTGTCAAAATCGTTTTTTAACAAAAACATTTGTCAAAGTTAGCCGAGAAATCAGCTAAAACGGTCCCCATGATGAGACTTCGTCCAACCTGGGCTAGACTAACGACAAGTTGAACATACAAAACAACACGGGTCCAACAGCATGCTCAGTCTTACTTTTTACAAGAGAATCGGTAGAGAGATCGATTATTCGTCAGTTTAGACAGACTTTACTAAAATTCGAGTTTCATTCAATAGTTATTCTTCAAGAAATACTTACGGGAATATGACCAGTTTTCCTACCTTAGCCTAATTCGCCTAAATGTGAAAATCAAAATTTGACAAAGTTCGACAGGTTTTTGTACATGGTGGAAGTATGGCCTTTATTTACGGAGGTAGTCCAGTAAATTGGCCACATTTATGGGGCTAATTCAATGGTTATTCTTCAAGAAATACTTACGGGAATATCAAAAGAGCAGTTTTCCTACCTCCAAAGTCCATGAAGTCCAGGGTACTTCATCAGTTCATGGCATTATGTATTGCAATTGCAAATGAATTGAGCACATGTATGTGTTTTTGTTTTTACCATTTGGCGCAAGAGGGCGCTGCTAATAAGAAAACTGAGCGAAGGGTAGCGAACGTCACGTGCAAAATAGCAGACAGCAGTTTAAAAGTTTTTGAAGGTTCAATTTTTTAGCTTTTTGGTTTTCTGTTACCAGAGATACAGGTTATGTTTTTCTGTAATGGCTGGGCAGACCAAAAGTGGACATCCGCTTTTCTTTTGTCAGAGCAGCAGAAAATTAGATCCAAACAATTAATTTGCGTCTGGGTGATGTAAATTCAATATTAGATCCAAACAAGGCAATTATTGCCATCAAACACGTACTGCAAATCCACCGGTTCACACAAACAGCAATACGTACGCCGATTTATTTGTCCCCGAAGAAAGACTGAATTTAAGAACAAAAATGGGAAACTTCACCCTTTGCATGCCAACAAATCAATACTACTCTCATCACGGTGGAGGTTTGGGTTTTCTGGAAGATAAACTAAAAGTAGCTACAAGTAGGCCTACTCCTCCCAAAAATCGAGGATTTCAACAAAATGGGGAAAGTTGAAATATATTTTCAGGTTTCAGAAAACAGAAAGGCAGAAGACTACATTTAATTCGTATTACGTTTGGTCTTAACAGCCAAAAACAAACAATACAATCATTTACCTGAATTGCTAAAAAGAATATATTGACCTTATTTAAATGCAATAAGCCATAATTGTATAAATAATAGTACCCCTCAACCAACAATAGTGGGTATGATGATGAGACGAAATATTAAAAGGGAGCGAAAGTTCATTAAACAATTAACAGGTGGAGAGTCCCACAGCTGATCTGCTTACATTAATGGTTGCGTATATTGGAGGTAAACAAGCTCTTGAAAATTTCTTTGATAAAAGTCAAATACAAGCCCAAGAAGTGATTGGACAGTGCTAGAATCATTCATAAGATGGATTTTTGAGTCGGGGTGATGTAAATCAATATTAGGTTTTGCCCGTCACGGACGTATAAACACTGTTTATTCAGTGTGTTACCTCCCGAGTGAAAGTTGGAAAAAAATCACTCGGGTGGGACTCGAACCGACGACCACCTGCTTTCTAGTGCAGATGTCTTACCACTACACTGTACATAGCAGCGGGTACGCAATAACTATTCAGTGCTAGAATCCTTGCATTTTGGGGACTGTTTTCTTATTATATCACCAAATTTTGCGATTTGATGCCCTTTTAGCACCCGGCAATAAATCGGGGGTTCAACATTTAAAAACTTCGATAGGTGTAGCCATACTTTTGTAAAAAAAACCAAACAAACAAACACGAGCAAAATAGACTAGCAGAACTCGCAGGAGAAACAAAGACATTTTATCATGAAATGTAGATTTGTAAAGATTCGCCCGTGTCGTTTTCTTCATCGTAGAATTTTAACCCCCAAAAATATTTTGAAATGTTCTCCGACATTTACTTAAAGGGAATATACAACATTTGCAAACATCGAAACATAAAACTACAAAGTTTTTACGAAATACCTTACTAGGATGTTGGTAAATGACAGTCTCAAGCATCTTGTAAATTTATGGCACCTGGTGTGAAGTCATTTTCAAGAAAATGGTATTTTTGTATACATGGTCGGCCGACCAGCGTTGGAAAAACCTAACTATTTTTCAACTATTGCTCCAAATTTACCATTTTTTCAGTCCAAATTTTGTTTGCTATTGGTGGTGCAGGCCAGCTAGACTGGTTCCCTTGCCTTACAATTTTCCATCCTCTATAAATTGATTCATTTTATCTTTTGTGGAGTCAGGGAACCAGACTACTTGAACATTTTTTCCCCCAACCTTTTCGAATACAAAACTTCAAAAATGTCAGCTTAACAATATTTGATCTATTATACTAACCCCTCAAATAGTTCATTTCTGAAAATTACAGCAAAAGCCAATGATGTACATTCCCTTTAAAATCAAAGACATCATAGGATCGTATATAGGAGCGTTTAGTTTTTGCCCTTAGTTTGTTCGTTTCCAATAATAACTCCCAAACTCCAAAGAATAAAGTTCAAAACCTAACCTGTTGAAGTTTCAGCTCAGTGGACATTTAGGCTTATATACTTTTCGAGAAAACAGTGGGGGGAATTAAAATGCATAACTGGAACCTTTTGATCACGAAAGACGATTTCAATAGAAATCTTTATCCCCAAACCCTTACGGCGTGGGGTAGTGGACTCTCTAGATGCTCTGTGTGCGATCGGAGGCAATTTCTTACCACTTTAACCATTTTTGTTTAAAGCAAAAGATCACCCTTTTAACATCCTTTTCGAGTTTGGAGTCGTTGAATCAATATTTCTGAGCTATAGAATCATAATTATGTAGGCTACATTTCGGGGACCGGACAAACGATATGATATTCCCACTTTAAAAAGTGGGGGGGGGGGGGCCTCGATTGTCGCCCGCGATCCAAATAAGCTTTTTGATAGCAATTCGGTAGGGTACTTTGGGATAAATGCAAATGATGCCTTTGTATCTCAAGAGGAAAAAAACATTAAAAAAAAGGAAAACATGCATCTCGTTTCGTCCCAAGGATTGGCGGCCGAGGCATGATCAACGTGCAGCTGACAGTGAAGGAAACATTTGAGTTCCTCACACAGGAGCAACGAAGTTCACCCAAGACTGACAAAAATAGAGCTGCCTTTACCACTGAATCAGTTTATTCAGTTACATTAACTGTATACATTTGTTTAAACCCAAGCGGTCCTTGTCAGGGCCAACACATTTTCCTAAAAGATAAAGAATCTTCTGGATCCCCCCTCACAGCTGCCTACATGTTCTTTTTTCTCTCAAGGGTTTTTGACGTCTTTCTTCACGTAAGGATTCCCTTCCACAATTTAGTGAAAGTTCTTTGGCAAATAATAGTTTCCCTCTAGTGCCAAGTATTGGTTTTTATGTGCCTGTTGATCTGCTTGCGACTGTGCATGACACTATAACTTCAATAAAATAGAGGAAATGGTAGATATGATTATACTTCCAATAGTTACTACTTCAGAGGCACAAGATCAACATAAAAAAAAACAGACAAAATTAATATTATTATTATTTATTCAACCCAAACAACATAAAGTTACAAAGTGAAATTACATGAGAAAACATAAAAACGTAAACACTCAGGATTAATAAATATTTCGATACTTTTCTGGATTCAAAAATATTGCAGGATTAACTAAATAGAACCACTGAAAACAAAACAAGCGTACAAATGAACACACATTTAAAACATAATATGCAATCAAACAAAGAACTCTAAGAACTAACTCATTAATAAGATACAATTAATTAAGAATTAGTAATAATTGATAATTAATAAGACTGAAATAAGAGGAAAATTAGTTATTACCGGTTTAGATAAAAAAAAAATCCTGAATGTACCACATTCGTATTTTAATATAGGTTTTCCCGGCTATTTTAAAACATTATTTACACAAATTCACCAACTTTAACATTCAATTTCGTCCGAGAAAAATTTCACACGCTTTTAACAAAACCAATGAAGTCATTTACTATTCAATTTCAAAGTTTAGTCACCCTCTTTGGTCACCGGGTCGAGAATATTCGTCATTACACATCAAATTTGCATAAGCTGTTGCCGAATGGCAGCATTCAGAGATCGAATTCGTCTGATATAAATCAATTAGACGAATTTGAATTCTGAATAACAAGGTTTGGCGTGGACAAGACGAAATCGAAAGTGTGCTCATTGTTTGAATTTGTTTGAACTAAATTTAAAATTGTCTGACAAAAGACGAAATTAAACATTGGAAGTGCACTAAATCGATGTTGACTGACAAATTTGAATATTAGAAACGGTGAATTCGAATGATAAACGTTTTAAAATAGCCGGGAAAACTTATAGACAAATTTGCCATTTTTTTTTTAATAAGGTATGAGATTAAGTATAATTAATGTCTTCATTCAAATAAAAAGAAAAACCCAGAAGTTTCCTCTATCTTATCAACTATTGCCATTGATTTTGAATAATGACCAATTTTAACATTTCAAGTGTAGATTGGCTAAAGAATGCCATGGTCCTGTGGTTACAGTGTTTGAACCCTGCCAGGAACATGGTGTTTGGGCAGGACACTTTACTACAATTGCCTCTCTCCACCCAGGAGTACAAATCAGTATAAAGACAACATTTATTGGCACAGTCTTGTCTATCATATGACTTGAGACACTAGTAAACGGCACTTTTATGTCAAAAAGCAAAATGTTAAAGATTCAAAACGAAAATATAATTTGAGGCAACAACACAGATATACCATGTAACATATTCTGTTGGCAGAGTTGTATAGTCCTAATTTTGTGACTTGAGCTGAGTCGAGTTATTTCAAAGTAGTGACTTGAGTTGAATCTAGTAATTTTAAAGAAGTGACTTGAGTCGAGTCGAGTCATCAGGTTGAAAATTTCAAAATGAAACTTGAAACGAAGAACAATAATCTGAGGTGTAGTCTACGTGGATCAAAAAGAATAGAAAACACAGAAAGTAAAAGGCAACAAGATCATCGCATCATGAACATGATGAACCATTTCCACATTAGAAAAAATGTGCATGATTGATTTTCCTTGAAATCAGTTAAATTTGTTTTTGATATGCCTTTATTTGAACACAAATCATTTCAAAAGTTTTTTGAAAATCAAACCAATAATTACCAGGGATAAACTTCAGATTCCAAGCTTTAAAATTATATACCAATTATGGCGGTACATGTTTCTACAGTGATGCTAGAGCCTTGCAAAAATATGTTGTGGGCATTTTGGGACGCACTGTAGTTTAGTAAATCACAAGTCCATCACAAGCAACGTCACAAGCTATTCAAACGAAATCTAAGAAAAACATTCCTTTTTCACTGTCTATGCTTGCGACTGGGCTTGTGTGATGGACTGGTGACAGACTCGACTTCGACACCAGTGAGAGTGCTCAACCTACCTATAGTCTGTTCCTATCATCCTGAAGGTATCAATTACTTGCGGTAGTTCATACTCCACCACAGCCGGCAGTTGCCCATCGCCGACGCCATCGCGATAGATGATGACTCTCTCGGGCAACTTACCGTTGATTTCTTGAAACTTCCTCAATGCACCTAAATGAAAAAATATACATACATGCAGGGAAATGACCAGCAGCGTAACCAGGAGAGGGCAGAGTGGCAGATTGCAATAGACCTTTATCATGCTGCCACCATTTCAGTCATGTCCCTTGCATCCAATAACACTACTGAATAAAAATGTTTTTGTGCAAAAAGGAACCAGCCTATTTTTCCTTCCAGCCTCGCTTCAGTTGTGTTGATTTGAATGGGAAAAAAATCAAGATAGCCGCAACATGATAATGGTGTATAGCATGGAGATTTAAAAAGCGAAATTGGGAAGCTGATAGAAGCAAAATCAGGAAGGAAAAAATTAAGCTATTTTACACTAACTGTCCCTCAAAGCATGTGTGCTCCATCATATACTTACTTGTCATGCAGACTTTGAGACCATCAATGAGCTCCTGTCCTGTGTGCTGGAATGTACATCGTGAAAAGTACCTGTAAACACAATAACATGGTGAGCGACAGTGGATATTCTATAAGGTACATAGGATCATTTTTTGTGTGCAACTTTTTTTCATTTGAAGAAAAAAAGATTAAAATATTAAAGAAAGGTGCATAACAACAAAAACTGTTCAAGTTTTCAGCTCAGTGGATACTATACATTTTGAGAAAACGGAGAAAATGTATGCACAATTTGTTGGGGTCTAGTAACTGGATTCACCTTGCACTTTCAAACACTTTTTTCTTTAGAATGACACAATTTCATGCAGAATTATTTCACAGGGTAAAGATGCGTCAAGTGACGCATTTTTGGAAGTTTCCGTTAGTAGTTGGTTTGTAATTCGGCAAATTTTGGATTGTATCAAGCTTATCCACAAGAAGTACGGAATTGGGATGTGATTCAGAAGAACTACTGTTGATATCTACTTTCTGCTAGCGACAATGTCCATGCTATAAGTGATGTTGTCTGCTACTCATGTGTACAGCTGCAACAACGGACAACTGCGAGGCTCAAGTTACTAAAGCTGTGCAGCCTAATTGGCTAAATACTGCACAGTGGTTTAAAACCATATGTGACCCAGACAACAGTATATTCCAGGACAATAAATGGTCAAATGTCCTATAAAATACATCAAGCATGTTTAAATACCATCTCTGGGTACAGAAAACTAGGCAGGGAATTATCTAAAAACCTAACTCACCGAAATTTAAAAAAAAATAGGAGCTTAATTTCAAAGAGGGCGCTACTTATCAATGGCGTCCTCTTGCGACGATTTTTGCATTAATGTTTATTACAGGCCTGTCGCTTCTCACCGTACCGGCACGGAAGCCAAACATTCTTTGTTGTTGTTAATTTTGGATTTACTATTCTAAATAAAGATTAAACCAGCTTGCAAATGCAAGATTTCATGGTGATTATTATTATTACTTTTTTAGATAATATACTTCCTGTGATAATGCCATATATTTGCAAAATGTTATGATTAATCTTACTACTATTTTCTGTTGTATTTTTACCGGCCCAAAATGGTACTCTTAAGTGGTGCAGCCGGTATTTGTTCCTTCTAGCTAAGAGAAAACCTGTATTTCTTGAGTTTTATTTGTAAAAAACAGATAAAATCATATGTTGGGCCACTTCTCTCACAAAAAAATGGCTTTTCTCAATTCATTTCATATCGGGCCCAAATATTGCGCACGTTCTGCTGATGCTGGTGTGGTCCCACTTCATCTAGAGGATTAATTCCCGGGCGATCAAGCTCAGCTTTGGGAACCTCAGCTTGAGCCCCCTCCTGACATAATTGTCAAATTCATAGCCTCCGCAACAGTAATTGATTAAAAGTCGAGCATTTTTTTCTTCAGACAGCTCCGTTTTTCAAAAATAGCAAACTGTTCATTAAAGAAAATGTGCTACAGTTTATGAGAAAGTATACATGTAGCTGTGGCTCATATCTAATTCTCCGTAAGCTTTCTTAATCGCTTAGAAATGTTTAGTTAAATATGTAACCTTCTCCTGTGTCGGTTGAAGTCTATTATAAGTTCTTATGTAATCCGGCCTGTTGTTCCGTCAGACCCGTCTTCTCTTTAGATATTTATTCAATATCCCATTTAGAGGGTGGCGTATTTGATTGTCCAACTTGTCCATTTCAGAAAAAAAAATATTGTGAGACCATGCACAATCGAAAAAAAAAAGGAACGGACGGCCATCGATGTCAAAAAAAATATTCTAAGAAATATTAAGATCTTTATTTTCAATTAAGCCTGAAGAAATCTGGCAGTTTACATCACAATGGTGTACTTACCTGCTAAGGTCGTGATTCATGGAAGCGACAAAGCCACCGACAGAGCGCCCTCTAGTGGCGGAGTCGTGATAAGAGTCGATTCCTACCACCATCATCAACATTTTGGACTGAAAGTAATAAATGGGAAGACAAACGGAAAGACAAAGCTATTTAACTTTTGTAGAACACCAATTCATTGTATTGCAAGCATGCATCGATACATGAATTCACTGGAACTTGTGAATAAACTCAAAAACTGTAATAGGGTGCATGTAAAACTATTTGCACAAAGCAACTAACTTACAAAAAGTGAAACATTTACATAAAATGTAAAGGAATTCTCCAACTCTTTATTTGGCTGATTAGATTGAGACATTTTCACAATAATGTGGGGGCACGTAACCTCCATCCACACACCGGCTGCCCGGATACAGGGCTATATTTAGATTGACCTATGTTGTTGTTGACGCGTGACCTATGCAAATGTAGCACTTGTTAACTCAATGTCCTTTCACTCTTGAAACAAGTAGGTCCATAGTTTTAGAGGGTTTCTTCTACATTTTCTTATTATAATTGTATAAGAATGACAATAATGTGTAAGTGGAAGTTCCTTTGAGTATATTATGTCATTTACGGGTGTAAATAATCCGTAACAGCATTTTGTTGAGGGTGCAATAATATTTTAGAGACACTTGGTGATGTGTCCGCATCGTGCGGGAGCGCGCGAAACAGGCACTGCTTGTCTTCCAACTTTTGGACGGCAGTCACTTATTTTGTAGCCGGGATTTTCTCGGTGAGAATTCACCTTTCCTTTGCTGTTTGCCAGCATAATCATGTGCTGAGTGGGAAGGTGGGCGCCTCTGGAACCTGTGGTGAGTGTCCTTTTTATCATAACTTTGCGGGAAACTTGCGTTTTTGTGACACTTTCACTCACGAACTTTCCACTTTTGCAGCGTCGTCGCCATAGCTACAGTCGTGCATATTCCCACACACACCCACGTTGTACTTGTATGCTCAGCGCACAGCGTCTGAACTCGCGTCGTGTGTGTGTGACCTTTGACCGCCATTGTGTGTACACATTCACCATGTATTTTGACCACAGTGTTGTCTTGTTTATTTGTCCGTAGGCAATATGTAGGCGCGGTCTACTGTGAGACCTTCATTTATTGCACCTGGGGATCTTTACTATACAGGATCTTTACTATACAGGATCTTTACTATACAGGATCTTTTGCCTGGTGATCTGTCTTTGCATCGTGACCGGGATCCACACACATAGCACATATACTGGGGAAGTTTTGGGATCAACATCTGTTCATCATATTCATCAACTGCAACTGATCTAATTAACTCATTGTTATTCTACTGATTTGCTGATGATTGAATAAATTCTCTATTAATCGCTGAAATTGAACTGAACTGGTGATTTCGTGTGATTCCATCTGGGGCAGCCTCCAACACACTTATCCTGATTTAGTTTGGGATCAAACTCCCTCATCATGCTGTGACACCGCAGTATTCAAATCACTTCAATAAGATAAAGATTTACAGTAGCACTATGCGACAAATCTCTTTATGAGTTTGTGAGGTTCTGAAAAGAACCAGGGAGAAACTCAACGTTTTCATTCATTCATTACTTTTACTGCAGTAGAGAAAATAAGAGTTTTTCTCCCTTCGATACAACGTTTTAGCAGGACGATTTTGAGGTCGTCAGAAAATCCTTGCGCTGGATGTCTGCTTGGCAGAACTTGTCTAGGGTCAAGCCCGTCTGTGAGAGAACTTGCTGTTGTGAAGCCCGACAATCCCATTTTTTTGTACTTGTCATCAGTGAGCAACAGCCATTTTTGTGCGGACTAAGTGTGCCATGTACTTCACTTGAAGTCCCTGGACAAACTCTGATAAAGGCCGTGTCTTGCAAATGTCATAGATGGCTTCGTGACTTGATCACAGTTAGTTTAAGTAAGATTTGAGGCTTTGCATGGTGGAGATACTAAATAATGAAAGGTTTGCGGAAACACCATGTGCGAATAATTTCTCAACTAAGAGAATGGTTCTGAAAAGAACCAGAGGTATAAACTCTGGTTCTTTTCAGAACCATTCTCTTAGTTGAAAAATTAGTTGAGAAATTATTTGCACATGGTGTTTCCGCACACCTTTCATTACACAGTTAGTTTGTTTTTCCAGAGTACACACATCCTAGTGTGTCACAGAAATTAGACTGGCCACTGATAACTTTTATGTAATGATAGCAAGGCCATAGTCTGGGAATATGACTCAAAAATCATCTTTTGAACTTGAAACTTAAAGTAGCACATGTATTACATGTACATTGTAAAGCTGTGTGTGTATTCCAGCAGCTCGCCCAGGTCGACTCGGGTAAAGTCACACAGGTTAGCCATGAAAGCAGGGCTAATCGAACGCTCAAACGCGAGCCATCACGATCCTCATGTGACGTCTGTAGCCGTGGCCATAGCCATTGACAAAACGCCCTTTTCGGACCGAGTATTACCATTCCTTTCCACATGGCCTTACTTTGAGATTTACGCTTTTCCGTCAATTGCAAAAAGTAACAAAATCAGGCCGGAATTAGCGGCCTCTAAAGTCGCACTGAACTCAAATAAAATTATTATGTTCAGACTTCAAATAAAGTTGATTTCAGGGTCCATCTTTATGGCTGTCCGGCTGCCTTATTTGTTCATGTCTAGGATTGAACAACGCATGCGTGTGACGTATTTCCACCACTGACTCCACTCCACGAGCAGGATCTGTGGTGGCTGACCCGGATGAGGCCTGAGAATGATATCAGAGCTAATCAAACGGCACAGGGCTATAACCCGAGTCGCCCCGGGTGAGCTAATCAAATGCACCCAATAGTAATACTCCTTGTTGAAGCCTTTAAACTGTAAAGCACTGGGGCGGTACAAGGAGTAACAGGCAGGGCACTTTGGGGTGGTACTTGGCCTAATGGCTTAAGGTGGTATTGACTCATGGCTGAGCCTGCCACAAACAATAACAAATGTTTGCCAACGTTAGCCAAAAATTCTCATTTGGATACAACAAAAACAACTGCCAACGTTTACGTCTTTGGGAAACAGAAACAACCTTGTTTAGAATTTCAAGCTAAAAACTATCAATTTTCTGGACATGATTTTAAAAAAATGAAAAAATAACAAGTGCACAGCTCATACATATACATGAGATTGAATAGTATTGCACAACTTACTGGAATTAAAACTGTCCACAACTCTCCGCCCATCTTGCAGTTAATTTGCATAGCAATCTTGGTAGCTACGGACATGACGGTCTGTTTCTTGTTGATAGTGCGACCCACAATGCACTGGCTGGGTACCGGGGCCTCTAGACAGCAGAACTTCTTGATGGCGTCGTAGCGATCCTTACGAATAGTTGGTAGGATACACACAACCTGGGTAACGATGGAACAAAAATATGAACAAAATTCTGAATACTACTGGTAAAAGTGCTTATTAGGCTTTGTGAAAGTAAGGCAATGAGGCGACTGAGCCTGCAAGTTCACTTCAAAAAACAGCTTCCGATGACATTTGATGGGAATACTAGCCTTGATCATGACCAAGTCTGTCTACTTGTTCCCGTAACAAGCAGCCGCTACATATTAGCCTGATTTGCGTACCCATTGTACTGTACATGTGAATTGCCACAACACTGCACCGTGCACAGTAGCCTCAACGATCCCCTTGCTTATCTGCATGCTTACGCCCCACACACATATCTAACTTTTCCCCAACAGTCGAGGCAAAAGACAGCCTTGACGAAAAATATATGCTCACTATTATAAGTAGTTCAGGCTATGGTAAACAGTCTCTCTCAGGGAACAAGTAGACAGACTTGGTCAAGGCTATGGGAGTACAGGCTTTCAAGTCATAATTGAGAAGGCAGCCTTTAATCACACTCACCATCTGTGTCTGGGGACTCAAGTTCTGTCGGATGGCACGGATGAAGCTTTCAGTGCGGTCATCACGTAACTCGCATCTAAAGAACACCAAACAAATAATGAAAGAGAGAGTAAAAGGAAAACAAATAAATTCTGCACTTCAAAGCCCTTCAAGATTGGCAAAACCACTTTAGCCAATCAAGTTTGCATCCACACTTCAAAATATTTTGAGGCAATCTTCTGTGGAGTACGGAAACACTTCAAATCCCTGCACAATGTTTTGGTGTCGTTAAGATTGTTGTGCCCATTCTTGAAAATCACGCATTCTCGAGAATGGGCATGCACATTCTTGAGAATGTGCAACTGGATCCTTGCTCAATCTTGGCAAAAAATAACTCTTCCAGATTGAGCGCACATTCTCGAGAATGCGTGACAAGATAACGGTCTTGTCGATGCCGAGCACCGGCTGCGCTTGGCAAGTCTAGCTGAATCCTCGTTCACTGATTCTCAATAATTATACTGTTGCAACGCAAGGCGCTGAAAAGTAGAGTGGATATGATAAGTAAAGGCGTATTAATATGGGGGGGGGGGGGACCGGGAAAATATAAGAGACATAATAATACTAGTGCAGAGAATTCTGATTTTTGGAATAATAAAAGCGGGGGGGGGGAACGTAAAAATGAAGAATGTGAAGAATGAGAATGAATACTGCGACATCCCATAGTGCTAATGCTATTTCCCATTTAAATTGCCACCAATTTATTGTTCACATCCCACCATAACGTCGCAGAGCTGGATTCTATCTAGTCAAAAGAGCAATTTTGGCAGCTTCTGGACATCGTTTTTTTTCGTGGCACGCATATGATACATGCAGGGACTTGTAACTTGTCTAGCCTAAACAAAGCACTTCCCAGACTAGTTCCCAGTCCTCCGTTATTACAAAACTTCCCATAGTGGGCAGAAAAAAGCAATAATAACAGGTTTAATTTGATTCAAATTATCGTAGTTGTACGAGTACAGAAGCATAGCACATTTTCTTTCCTCTTTGTATGAATTGTTTCCCTTTTAACCGCTATACAATTCATTTAACATAATTATGTCGTGCAATGTTTGTTAAGATTGGGCAAAATTCATAAATTGTGCACGTGATATTCCCACCCAATCTTAAGAATGAGCGCTCATTCTTAAGAACGCGTGCTCGTTCTTAAGAATGGGCGCTCATTCTTAAGAATGCGCGCCCATTCTCGAGAATGTGCATGCCCATTCTCGAGAATGCGTGATTTTCAAGAATGGGCACAACAAGATCATGGCAAGCAGGCAGATTCATTCATGCTTCACTGCTCTCCACAGTGCAGTTTTTTGCAACTTGAGACTCGGACTCGGACTCGACCAAATTGCTTTCAAACCTGGACTCAGACTCGACCCAATTGCTTCCAAACTTGGACTCAGACTCGTTCCAATTGCTTCCAAACTTGGACTCAGACTCAACCCATTTGCTTCCAAACCTGGACTCAGTCTTGACCCAACTGCTTCCAAACTTGGACTCAGACTCGACCCAACTGCTTCCAAACCTTGACTCAGACTCGACCCAGTTGCTTCCAGCTTGGACTCCAGACTCGACCCCATCACTTCAAAACTTGGACTCGGACTCGACCTAACTGCTTCCAAATTTGGACTCAGACTCGACCCAATTGCTTCCAAACTTGGACTCAGACTCGACCCTATTGCTTTCAAACTTGGACTCAGACTCGACCCAATTACTTCCACACATGGACTCAAACTCGACCCAATTGCTTCCAAACTTGGACTCAGACTCGACCCAATTGCTTTTAAACTTAGACTCAGACTCAACTCAATTGCCTCAACACCTGGAGTTGGGCTCGACTCAAATAACCCAACTAACTATCTTGTAAGCAGTCTTACATTAAGGGTGGTCTGGTTTCCATTCCCAAACGCGGTGCCACTGTGTTGAAGGCGTTCAGGAATTCCATGGCGTTCTTGCTATCACGCGCTGTGTAGATCAGCAGCCAGTTGTGCAGACCAATACAGCTCAGCAGATCCTTCCGCAGATCTCTGCTCCACTCTGCATTCTCCCCCAAGGAAATCTCCTGTTGATGTTTAAAGGCATATAGGATTATTTTCTTATAGGATTATTTTCTTTTCATGCATTTTGTTCAAAATTCCAAAGAAGAATATCCAAAATTTAAGCTGTTGAAGTTTCAGCTGTGGATATTACACTTTACAAGAAAAGAGTGAAAAACCATGCACAACCTTTTGATAATGAAACACTATTTCGTCAATAGATCTCTTTATTTTCCAAAAAATCAGTCAATCGACTGATCCTTAGAAATCACCTACATTTCTTGATTTTTTCTAAATGACAGCAAGCCAGACAAAACAATTTTACAGATTGTTTAGTACCAGTACAATCTTTAATCCAAGTAAGCATTTCAATGATAATTCAGAAGGTTACTTTTGAGACAAATGCAAATAATCCTCTGTGCCTTTAAAGGGACACTAGGTCCTGGAACAGCCCAATTGGGCTACAAAACGTGCTTTGAACGAGATGATGTTAATCCGAAAGAACCTTAAAAAGTAGGATATATAAACATCCACACCACTATCCTTTCAAAACTGTTATTCCTGCGTGCAAGAACGAAATTCGGGGTCCACTTTTGCTACCCCATAAATTGAGCTATTTGGATGCTAGTTGTGATTTCATACGTAAAGTGTTTCCCTTTTGCGGACGTTAAAGAAACGTCATTTTTTTTTACTTTGGTGATTGGTCAATGCTGTTCCCGAGACACACAACGTGTATATCATATACTGAGAACGACACGAAAAACATATTCGTACTCCGTTGTGTGCGATGTAAACAACTGGGGATTTTTCCTCTTTTCTCGGCAACGGTAATAGTCAGGTGGCATATGGTCGGAATCGTGACTGACTGGTCCAAAGCACCAAACTTGGCAGATAGATTCTTGTAGCCCTAGAGAAGATATTTAGAAGGGGTGACACCTGAAATTCTTTTAGGAAGGGTGCTTAATTTGCATAAATCGTTAATCCCTGCCGTGTAATATATTTATTCCAATATTTGGGTATATTTTTATTTTTTTATTTTTTTAAAAAGTGTATTTTGGTGATTCTACTTGCATATTCTTACTTCAATAACATTTTGTAAAACATATAAGTGACTGAATAATTAGGAGGACATAGTAAAGAACCAAAATTGCTACTATTTTACCCTAAAGTTACGCGCATTTACCTTTTCCTCATATATCAACTAGTCTTGCCAAACATGGGTATTGATGAGCTTCAAATTAACAAAGTTACTTACTGGCATAGTTACCCTAACAAAAATAAGTGGGAAATCAAGTGAAAATTGATAACATCTTGATGTTTAGCCCAAAAGACCAAAAAAGGGGAGAAAATGTGGTGTCCGTAAATTGGGCTAGTACGGGAAGGGTAACGTGGGGACTTAAACAAGTTCAACAAAATCCCCCTAAATAAGAGATTATTGTTGTTTACAATAATTTTGTCTACGCCAAAACGTTTTCTCAACAATAATTAGGGGAATTTCCTTGAACTTGTTCCAGTGTTCCATGTTAGGCAACCCTTCACCTACTTGTTAGCCTAATTTATGGACACCTCGTTTTTTCCCAGTTTTTGTTTTCTGGGCTTAATATCACAATGTTATCATTGTTCACATGATTTTGCATAAGGTTTTAATAGGGTAGCTGTACCAGTAAGCTACTCGGTGAATTTGAAGTTCATCAATGCTAATGTTTGGCAAGACTAATTGATGATATCTGCGCGCAATTTTAGGGCATAATAGTAGCCATTTTTTATCGTTACTATGTCCTCATAATTATTCAGTCACTTATATGCTTTGGAAAATGTTATTTAAGTAAAGATATGTAAGTAGAATCCCCAAAATACACTTTTCAAAAAAATAAAAAAATAGAAATATACCCAAATATGGGAATAAATATATTACACGACAGGGATTAACGATTTATGCAAATTAGGCACCCTTCCCAAAAGAATTTCAGGTGTCACCCCTTTTAAATATCTTCTCTAGGTCTATAAGAATATATCTGCCAAGTTTGGTGCTTTGGACCAGTCGGTCACGATCTTGACGAAAATTAGATCTAAGCCACCTGACTATAAGACATTAGGTTGGTTTCCTTTCAACCAGATGTTTGAAATAGGCTAAGTAAGCAATCCAAAACATGAAATTTTGGGGGATTTCAGGTACTAGTTCCCCTTTTAAGAAGCGCTGACAACGATCATTTATAAGCAAACAAAACATAGTACTGATTTCACAAATCTCATTATTCCAATGCCTGTTCTTTTTCTTTTCAAACACTTTCAGGATTTTTGCCAACTACCCAGGAAAGTTTCTACCGAATTAATGTCAGTTCAACCTTGCTCAAAGTGAAGAAAGGACTGGTATCACATATCCTGAGAAATTATTCCACCTAAAGAGGAAAAGTAACATTCAAAGTGTTTTCAAAATATAGTTATGGACACACACATATTTACGAGTGTTAGCAACAGAATCTGGTTACAAGATACAATAACTTGCACATACATTTTCTGTTTTCTCAAAATGTACAGGGTGAATAAAAAAAAACCCAAACCCAAATGTCGGCACCATTGTTCTAGTGAAGTTCTCTATGTAGCACTTCCAAAATCTAGGATATGAAAAGGTTGTGTTTAAAATTCCGTAACTTCAAAAGTACATGAGTGATTTGAATGATTCTTGTACTCAAAGAAAGCTTATGAATTGGGCTTTCAAATGCTAGATGTTGGAAGTGCACATGCAGAACTTCCCAAAAACAGACGTCCCGACATTTGGGTTTCACTTTTTTTTACCCACCCTGTATTTTATCCACTGAGCTGAAACTTCAACAGGTTAGTTTTTAGGCACCCTTCTTTAATATGAACAATTTTGTTGCTCCAAGGAAAAAAAAAAGGAAATAGAAAGTATCCAACAAACCTTTCTAGCCAATTTCACGACAAACGTTTCGTGTCGTCAAATTCACTTCGCATTCACTAAAACTACATGTAACTTATAAACTGGTCTTCACCTCGACATCCCAATCTCTTTGTCAGACTCACATTCTTTCCCTGGTGACCGGTGAGGATTTTCTCCCGATCCATGATGCGAGCGTTGATCCTGACTGGCTGAGCTTCAAAGCTCACCTGCCACTTTTGCAGGTAAGTATTCGCCTCTTGATTCCTGAAAGAAGGTTAAGAACACAGGTCACAAATCATTATTTTCTAGGTCAGCCTGGGCCCGAATAAAATATTTTGTGATTGTGGCATTCATGTTTACCATTGGCAAGCTATGTTTTCAATTACCAGCAAAGGTCCAGTCTATGCACTGAGTATACAGTGTTTATACATCGGTGAAGGGCAAAACCTATTATTAAAAGTACACTATGTAAAGCATACACATTATTATGTTTCATGTCACCAGTATTGTGGTTGAGTCACTTCAGGGTCGAGTCCGAGTCGGAGACTTAAGTCAATGGACCGATCCAGTAAGCACCGCCCCATGGTATTCTGACCAATCACAGCCTTGATTTATGTCCGACGTGCATGCACAAAAGTCCGTCATGCGTGCACGCGCGTATGATGCGCGCGGAAGGAAAATGCAGCGTGGCATTGGAGAGGAGCACGTGTTAATTTGCCCATGTGCGCAGTGGGAGGGGCTTACTGGATCGGTTCATTGGGTCGTGGCTGAGTCCAAATCCAAGTCCAAGCGACGAGTCATTTGATTCTAGTTCGAGTCTGAGTAACATTTATATAAAATGGATGAAATATCTATGGATCTATGTAGCGGAAGAAAGCGATTGGGTCAAGTAGACATGATCACCATGGAGTCCAACCCTCGAGTTGGGGGGCGGACTATAAACAGATGGATGATGGATGGATGTGAATCAGGATGGACTCACTTAAAGTGATATGTAATATATGAGATGTCGCAGGATATAGGGAGGGGTGCATTTAATGACAAACTGTCATCATTGACAACACCACCTGGAGTGAGGTGTGGTGCATTTCATGTGCTTGACGTTCTTTAGTGATACTGAAATGTTACTTAGGGGGGGGGGGGGAAGAAATATGCTTAAATGGTTTGTTTTTGGTGAAAATAAATATATGATTCACTGCTCAGGAGTCCCAAGTCATTAGTGTCAAATCGGAGTCATGATGGCCGAGTCTGAATCCAAGCCCAAGTCTTTGCCTATGTGACTCGAGTCGAGTCAGAGTCAACAAAATTGCGACTCGAGACAGACTTGAATCCGAGTCCTGGGCTCCAGTTCTACATCACTGGATGTCACTGAGTTTAAATCAATACACTCACACGCTGGGCAGGTTATTTTTGTGTAAAGTGCTGGCTCACTGTTAAAATGGTGCACAAAAGTTTGGCTGAATGTAGATTACCATCAATTGTTATTTAACAAAATGTTTCTGGATGTAAGGAAAAATAAACCTTACTGACCTGGGAAAGCTGCCGATGAAGTTGGTCAGCTCTTTCATGCGGACGTTGGGCGTGATGCGAGTGTACACAGACAGGTCCTTCATGACGTGGAAATCACTGCGCATAGCTTCGCTGAGCCCCGTCAGGGTACACAGCTCAGGGATCAGGTGGATGTGATCAATCATTCCCCGGCGCTGATCCTATTACAATAAAAAAACACAAATAAATCTGCATGTGATTATGGACTGGCTCCTGGTCCTTACTTTGTGGTTGACGGGCGAGTGTTGTGTGAAATTTGAACTCTATGAAATACAGATACATTAGCATGCCTAATAGTGAAGATAATTAGGTTAGTGACAGATTTAATGTTCTATTCAACGAGGCGAAGCCGAGTTGAATGAAACACTCCATCTTTCAACGAATGAAAATATTCTCACAATTGCACGAATGCAAGACATTCATTATTTGTTTTGCATAACAACCAATTAGATCTTTGTCATTCGATTGGAGGATAAGACTTGAAGAACAAACAAAACTCACAAAAGTGCACCATATCCACTACTTTTTCCAGCTTGGTCAAGGCTAACAGAGGTTGAAAAGTCAAATCATTGACCATAATGAAAATCAATATTGTAATTTCTTAATCCAATTTAAAAAAAAACCCATCTATGCAACTGCATCAACTTCAAAGGCAAGTTTTGTACTGCCTTTATGCATGATAATGGTTTAAATAGTGCGAAGATTGTATAGTGTCGGGCCGCTGCGCATCGTAGAGTGCGCGCGGCGTGCAATAGATCAAAAGAGATGGGACAAAAATGCAGGGTGAATGGAACCAAAAATGAACGGTTATGACATAGGCCGTGCAATGGTTTGTTTATTGAATGCCCCTTAACCTACAATCCTCCAATCAAATGACAAGGATGTACTTGGGTGTTATATAATGCCCTTTCAATAAGATCTGAAATAACTCACCCTTTTCTTTGGTTTGCTGACCAGCAGTGGCTGTCCTAGATCACTGATATTTAGCCCGTACGCGTCCCGGTAGTACTGGGCGTAGGTTATTTTAGTGCCGTCCAACTTGTCGAATGTGTTCATGGGATCGATATTAAAGTCGATGTCGTCCACTCGGTAGGTCTTGTTGTTGTACCTGAATGACAGCCATGCAGAATTTATTTGGTTACTTTTTTATCCAACCCCAACCTCTCTCAGTCCACTGATCTTATCAACCAGGCATGCAACTGGGAAGTCACAAAAAAGAGGAAATTGAAATCTTTCCAAGACTTTGTACAGTGTTTTTCTAGTGAAAAAAAGAGGAAATCAGCTGATCCGAAGAAAAGTTGCATGCCTGATCAACTGATCTCAACCTAACTGATCCAAACAACTGATCCAAACCCAACTGATCCAAACCAACTGATCCAAACCCAACTGATCTCAACCCAACTGATCCAAACCCAACTGATCCAAACCCAACTGATCCAAACCAACTGATCCAAACCCAACTGATCCAAACCCAACTGACCCAAACCCAACTGATCCAAACCCAACTGATCCAAACCCAACTGATCCAAACCCAACTGATCCAAACCCAACTGATCCAAACCCAACTTCTCTCAACCCAACAAATCCAAACCCAACTTCTCTCAACCCAACTGATCTCAACCCAACTGATCTCGACCCAACTGATCTCAACCCAACTGATCCAAACCAACTGATCCAAACCCAACTGATCCAAACCCAACTGATCCAAACCCAACTGATCCAAAACCAACTGATCCAAACCAACTGATCTCAACGCAACTGATCCAAACCAACGGATCCAAACCCAACTTCTCTCAACCAACTGATCCAAACCAACTGATCCAAACCCAACTGATCTCAACCCAACTGATCCAAACCAAACTGATCCAAACCAACTGATCCAAACCAACTGATCCAAACCAACTGATCCAACCAACTGACCCAAACCAACTGATCCAACCCAACTGATCCAAACCAACTGATCCAAACCCAACTGATCCAAACCCAACTGATCCAAACCCAATTGATCCAAACCAACTGATCCAAACCCAACTGATCAAAACCAACTGATCCAAACCCAACTGATCCAAACCAACTGATCCAAACCCAACTGATCCTAACCCAACTGATCCAAACCCAACTGATCCAAACCCAACTGATCCAAACCCACTGATCCAAACCAACTGATCCAAACCAACTGATCCAACCGAACTGATCCAAACCAACTGATCCAAACCCAACTGATCCAAACCCAACTGATCTCAACCCAACTGATCCAAACCCAACTGATCCAAACCCAACTGATCCAACCCAACTGATCCAAACCCAACTGATCCAAACCCAACTGATCCAAACCAACTGATCCAACCGAACTGATCCAAACCAACTGATCCAAACCAACTAATCCAAACCCAACTGATCTCAACCCAACTGATCCAAACCCAACTGATCCAAACCCAACTGATCCAACCCAACTGATCCAAACCCAACTGATCCAAACCAACTGATCCAAACCCAACTAATCCAAACCAACTGATCCAAACCCAACTGATCCAAACCCAACTGATCCAAACCAACTGATCCAAACCCAACTGATCCAACCCAACTGATCCAAACCAACTGATCCAAACCAACTGATCAAAACCAACTGATCCAAACCCAACTGATCCAAACCAACTGATCCAAACCCAACTGATCCTAACCCAACTGATCCAAACCCAACTGATCCAAACCCAACTGATCCAAACCCACTGATCCAAACCAACTGATCCAAACCAACTGATCCAACCGAACTGATCCAAACCAACTGATCCAAACCCAACTGATCCAAACCCAACTGATCCAAACCCAACTGATCCAAACCCAACTGATCCAAACCCAACTGATCCAAACCAACTAATCCAAACCCAACTGATCTCAACCCAACTGATCCAAACCCAACTGATCCAAACCCAACTGATCCAACCCAACTGATCCAAACCCAACTGATCCAAACCAACTGATCCAAACCCAACTTATCCAAACCAACTGATCCAAACCCAACTGATCCAAACCCAACTGATCCAAACCAACTGATCCAAACCCAACTGATCCAACCCAACTGATCCAAACCCAACTGATCCAAACCAACTGATCCAAACCCAACTGATCCAAACCCAACTGATCTCAACCCAACTGATCCAAACCAACTGATCCAAACCCAACTGATCCAAACCCAACTGATCTCAACCCAACTGAACCAAACCCAACTGATCCAAACCCAACTGATCCAAACCAACTAATCCAAACCCAACTGATCTCAACCCAACTGATCTCAACCCAACTGATCCAAACCAACTGATCCAAACCCAACTGATCCAAACCAACTGATCCAAACCCAACTGATCCAAACCCAACTGATCCAAACCCAATTGATCCAAACCAACTGATCCAAACCCAACTGATCAAAACCAACTGATCCAAACCCAACTGATCCAAACCAACTGATCCAAACCCAACTGATCCTAACCCAACTGATCCAAACCCAACTGATCCAAACCCAACTGATCCAAACCCACTGATCCAAACCAACTGATCCAAACCAACTGATCCAACCGAACTGATCCAAACCAACTGATCCAAACCCAACTGATCCAAACCCAACTGATCCAAACCCAACTGATCCAAACCCAACTGATCCAAACCCAACTGATCCAAACCAACTAATCCAAACCCAACTTATCTCAACCCAACTGATCCAAACCCAACTGATCCAAACCCAACTGATCCAACCCAACTGATCCAAACCCAACTGATCCAAACCAACTGATCCAAACCCAACTAATCCAAACCAACTGATCCAAACCCAACTGATCGAAACCCAACTGATCCAAACCCACTGATCCAAACCCAACTGATCCAACCCAACTGATCCAAACCAACTGATCCAAACCCAACTGATCAAAACCAACTGATCCAAACCCAACTGATCCAAACCAACTGATCCAAACCCAACTGATCCTAACCCAACTGATCCAAACCCAACTGATCCAAACCCAACTGATCCAAACCCACTGATCCAAACCAACTGATCCAAACCAACTGATCCAACCGAACTGATCCAAACCAACTGATCCAAACCCAACTGATCCAAACCCAACTGATCCAAACCCAACTGATCCAAACCCAACTGATCCAAACCCAACTGATCCAAACCAACTAATCCAAACCCAACTGATCTCAACCCAACTGATCCAAACCCAACTGATCCAAACCCAACTGATCCAACCCAACTGATCCAAACCCAACTGATCCAAACCAACTGATCCAAACCCAACTAATCCAAACCAACTGATCCAAACCCAACTGATCCAAACCCAACTGATCCAAACCAACTGATCCAAACCCAACTGATCCAACCCAACTGATCCAAACCCAACTGATCCAAACCAACTGATCCAAACCCAACTGATCCAAACCCAACTGATCTCAACCCAACTGATCCAAACCAACTGATCCAAACCCAACTGATCCAAACCCAACTGATCTCAACCCAAATGAACCAAACCCAACTGATCCAAACCCAACTGATCCAAACCAACTAATCCAAACCCAACTGATCTCAACCCAACTGATCTCAACCCAACTGATCCAAACCAACTGATCCAAACCCAACTGATCCAAACCAACTGATCCTGATCCAAACCAACTGATCCAAACCTAACTGATCCAAACCAACTGATCCAACCCCAACTGATCCAAACCCAACTGATCCAAACCCAACTGATCCAAACCCAACTGATCCAAACCCAACTGATCCAAACCCAACTGATCTCAACCCAACTGATCCAAACCCAACTGATCCAAACCCAACTGATCCAAACCCAACTGATCTCAACCCAACTGATCCAAACCAACTGATCCAAACCAACTGATCCAAACCAACTGATCCAAACCCAACTGATCTCAACCCAACTGATCCGAACCCAACTGATCCAAACTGATCCAAACCAACTGATCCAAACCAACTGATCCAAACCAACTGATCCAACCCAACTGATCCAAACCCAACTGATCCAAACCAACTGATCCAAACCCAACTGATCTCAACCCAACTGATCCAAACCCAACTGATCCAAACCCAACTGATCCAAACCAACTGATCCAAACCCAACTGATCCAACCCAACTGATCCAAACCCAACTGATCCAAACCCAACTGATCCAAACCCAACTGATCCAAACCCAACTGATCCAAACCCAACTGATCCAAACCAACTGATCCAAACCCAACTGATCCAAACCCAACTGATCCAAACCCAACTGATCCAAATCCAACTGATCCAAACCCAACTGATCTCAACCCAACTGATCCAAACCTAACTGATCCAAACCCAACTTCTCTCAACCCAACTTCTCTCAACCCAACTGATCTCAACCCAACTGATCCAAACCCAACTGATCCAAACCCAACTGATCCAACCCAACTGATCTCAACGCAACTGATCCAAACCAACGGATCCAAACCCAACTGATCTCAACCAACTGATCTCAACCAACTGATCCAAACCCAACTGATCTCAACCCAACTGATCCAAACCCAACTGATCCAAACCAACTGATCCAAACCAACTGATCCAAACCAACTGATCCAAACCAACTGATCCAAACCAACTGATCCAACCCAACTGATCCAAACCCAACTGATCCAAACCCAACTGATCCAAACCCAACTGATCCAAACCCAACTGATCCAAACCAACTGATCCAAACCCAACTGATCAAAACCAACTGATCCAAACCCAACTGATCCAAACCAACTGATCCAAACCCAACTGATCCTAACCCAACTGATCCAAACCCAACTGATCCAAACCCAACTGATCCAAACCAACTGATCCAAACCCACTGATCCAAACCAACTGATCCAAACCAACTGATCCAAACCCAACTGATCCAAACCCAACTGATCTCAACCCAACTGAACCAATCCCAACTGATCCAAACCCAACTGATCCAAACCAACTAATCCAAACCCAACTGATCTCAACCCAACTGATCTCAACCCAACTGATCCAAACCAACTGATCCAAACCCAACTGATCCAAACCAACTGATCCTGATCCAAACCAACTGATCCAAACCCAACTGATCCAAACCAACTGATCCAAACCCAACTGATCCAAACCCAACTGATCCAAACCCAACTGATCCAAACCCAACTGATCCAAACCCAACTGATCCAAACCCAACTGATCCAAACCCAACTGATCTCAACCCAACTGATCCAAACCCAACTGATCCAAACCCAACTGATCCAAACCCAACTGATCCAAACCCAACTGATCCAAACCCAACTGATACAAACCAACTGATCCAAACCCAACTGATCAAAACCAACTGATCCAAACCCAACTGATCCAAACCAACTGATCCAAACCCAACTGATCCTAACCCAACTGATCCAAACCCAACTGATCCAAACCCAACTGATCCAAACCAACTGATCCAAACCCACTGATCCAAACCAACTGATCCAAACCAACTGATCCAAACCCAACTGATCCAAACCCAACTGATCTCAACCCAACTGAACCAAACCCAACTGATCCAAACCCAACTGATCCAAACCAACTAATCCAAACCCAACTGATCTCAACCCAACTGATCTCAACCCAACTGATCCAAACCAACTGATCCAAACCCAACTGATCCAAACCAACTGATCCTGATCCAAACCAACTGATCCAAACCCAACTGATCCAAACCAACTGATCCAAACCCAACTGATCCAAACCCAACTGATCCAAACCCAACTGATCCAAACCCAACTGATCCAAACCCAACTGATCCAAACCCAACTGATCCAAACCCAACTGATCTCAACCCAACTGATCCAAACCCAACTGATCCAAACCCAACTGATCTCAACCCAACTGATTTCAACCCAACTGATCTCAACCCAACTGATCCAAACCCAACTGATCCAAACCCAACTGATCCAAACCCAACTGATCTCAACCCAACTGATCCAAACCAACTGATCCAAACCAACTGATCCAAACCAACTGATCCAAACCCAACTGATCTCAACCCAACTGATCCGAACCCAACTGATCCAAACCCACTGATCCAAACCAACTGATCCAAACCAACTGATCCAAACCAACTGATCCAACCCAACTGATCCAAACCGAACTGATCCAAACCAACTGATCCAAACCCAACTGATCTCAACCCAACTGATCCAAACCCAACTGATCCAAACCCAACTGATCCAAACCAACTGATCCAAACCAACTGATCCAAACCAACTGATCCAAACCAACTGATCCGAACCAACTGATCTGACCCAACTGATCCAAACCAACTGATCCAAACAAACTGATCCAAACCCAACTGATCCAAACCCAACTGATCCAAACCCAACTGATCCAAACCAACTGATCAAAACCCAACTGATCAAAACCAACTGATCCAAACCCAACTGATATAAACCAACTGATCCAAACCCAACTGATCCTAGCCCAACTGATCCAAACCCAACTGATCCAAACCCAACTGATCCAAACCCATTGATCCAAACCCACTGATCCAAACCAACTGATCCATACCAACTGATCCAAACCCAACTGATCCAAACCCAACTGATCTCAACCCAACTGAACCAAACCCAACTGATCCAAACCCAACTGATCCAAACCAACTAATCCAAACCCAACTGATCTCAACCCAACTGATCTCAACCCAACTGATCCAAACCAACTGATCCAAACCCAACTGATCCAAACCAACTGATCCAAACCCAACTGATCCAAACCCAACTGATCCAAACCAACTGATCCAAACCCAACTGATCCAAACCCAACTGATCCAAACCCAACTGATCCAAACCCAACTGATCAAAACCCAACTGATCCAAACCCAACTGATCTCAACCCAACTGATCCAAACCCAACTGATCCAAACCCAACTGGTCTCAACCCAACTGATCTCAACCCAACTGATCTCAACCCAACTGATCCAAACCCAACTGATCCAAACCCAACTGATCCAAACCCAACTGATTTCAACCCAACTTATACAAACCAACTGATCCAAACCAACTGATCCAAACCAACTGATCCAAACCCAACTGATCTCAACCCAACTGATCCGAACCCAACTGATCCAAACCAACTGATCCAAACCAACTGATCCAAACCAACTGATCCAAACCAACTGATCCAACCCAACTGATCCAAACCCAACTTCTCTCAACCCAACTGATCTCAACCCAACTGATCTCAACCCACCTGATCTCAACCCAACTGATCCAAACCAACTGATCCAAACCCAACTGATCCAAACCCAACTGATCCAAACCCAACTGATCCAAAACCAACTGATCCAAACCAACTGATCTCAACGCAACTGATCCAAACCAACGGATCCAAACCCAACTTCTCTCAACCAACTGATCTCAACCAACTGATCCAAACCCAACTGATCTCAACCCAACTGATCCAAACCCAACTTCTCTCAACCCAACTGATCTCAACCCAACTGATCTCAACCCACCTGATCTCAACCCAACTGATCCAAACCAACTGATCCAAACCCAACTGATCCAAACCCAACTGATCCAAACCCAACTGATCCAAAACCAACTGATCCAAACCAACTGATCTCAACCCAACTGATCCAAACCCAACTGATCCAAACCCAACTGATCCAAACCCAACTGATCCAAACCCAACTGATCCAAACCCAACTGATACAAACCAACTGATCCAAACCCAACTGATCAAAACCAACTGATCCAAACCCAACTGATCCAAACCAACTGATCCAAACCCAACTGATCCTAACCCAACTGATCCAAACCCAACTGATCCAAACCCAACTGATCCAAACCAACTGATCCAAACCCACTGATCCAAACCAACTGATCCAAACCAACTGATCCAAACCCAACTGATCCAAACCCAACTGATCTCAACCCAACTGAACCAAACCCAACTGATCCAAACCCAACTGATCCAAACCAACTAATCCAAACCCAACTGATCTCAACCCAACTGATCTCAACCCAACTGATCCAAACCAACTGATCCAAACCCAACTGATCCAAACCAACTGATCCTGATCCAAACCAACTGATCCAAACCCAACTGATCCAAACCAACTGATCCAAACCCAACTGATCCAAACCCAACTGATCCAAACCCAACTGATCCAAACCCAACTGATCCAAACCCAACTGATCCAAACCCAACTGATCCAAACCCAACTGATCTCAACCCAACTGATCCAAACCCAACTGATCCAAACCCAACTGATCTCAACCCAACTGATTTCAACCCAACTGATCTCAACCCAACTGATCCAAACCCAACTGATCCAAACCCAACTGATCCAAACCCAACTGATCTCAACCCAACTGATCCAAACCAACTGATCCAAACCAACTGATCCAAACCAACTGATCCAAACCCAACTGATCTCAACCCAACTGATCCAAACCCAACTGATCCAAACCCACTGATCCAAACCAACTGATCCAAACCAACTGATCCAAACCAACTGATCCAACCCAACTGATCCAAACCGAACTGATCCAAACCAACTGATCCAAACCCAACTGATCTCAACCCAACTGATCCAAACCCAACTGATCCAAACCCAACTGATCCAAACCAACTGATCCAAACCAACTGATCCAAACCAACTGATCCAAACCAACTGATCCAAACCAACTGATCTGACCCAACTGATCCAAACCAACTGATCCAAACAAACTGATCCAAACCCAACTGATCCAAACCCAACTGATCCAAACCCAACTGATCCAAACCAACTGATCAAAACCCAACTGATCAAAACCAACTGATCCAAACCCAACTGATATAAACCAACTGATCCAAACCCAACTGATCCTAACCCAACTGATCCAAACCCAACTGATCCAAACCCAACTGATCCAAACCCATTGATCCAAACCCACTGATCCAAACCAACTGATCCATACCAACTGATCCAAACCCAACTGATCCAAACCCAACTGATCTCAACCCAACTGAACCAAACCCAACTGATCCAAACCCAACTGATCCAAACCAACTAATCCAAACCCAACTGATCTCAACCCAACTGATCTCAACCCAACTGATCCAAACCAACTGATCCAAACCCAACTGATCCAAACCAACTGATCCAAACCCAACTGATCCAAACCCAACTGATCCAAACCAACTGATCCAAACCCAACTGATCCAAACCCAACTGATCCAAACCCAACTGATCCAAACCCAACTGATCAAAACCCAACTGATCCAAACCCAACTGATCTCAACCCAACTGATCCAAACCCAACTGATCCAAACCCAACTGGTCTCAACCCAACTGATCTCAACCCAACTGATCTCAACCCAACTGATCCAAACCCAACTGATCCAAACCCAACTGATCCAAACCCAACTGATTTCAACCCAACTGATACAAACCAACTGATCCAAACCAACTGATCCAAACCAACTGATCCAAACCCAACTGATCTCAACCCAACTGATCCGAACCCAACTGATCCAAACCAACTGATCCAAACCAACTGATCCAAACCAACTGATCCAAACCAACTGATCCAACCCAACTGATCCAAACCCAACTTCTCTCAACCCAACTGATCTCAACCCAACTGATCTCAACCCACCTGATCTCAACCCAACTGATCCAAACCAACTGATCCAAACCCAACTGATCCAAACCCAACTGATCCAAACCCAACTGATCCAAAACCAACTGATCCAAACCAACTGATCTCAACCCAACTGATCCAAACCAACGGATCCAAACCCAACTTCTCTCAACCAACTGATCTCAACCAACTGATCCAAACCCAACTGATCTCAACCCAACTGATCCAAACCCAACTGATCCAAACAAACTGATCCAAACCAACTGATCCAAACCAACTGATCCAACCAACTGACCCAAACCAACTGATCCAACCCAACTGATCCAAACCAACTGATCCAAACCCAACTGATCCAAACCCAACTGATCCAAACCAACTGATCCAAACCCAACTGATCCAAACCCAACTGATCCGAAACCCAACTGATCCAAACCAACTGATCCAAACCAACTGATCCTAACCCAACTGATCCTAACCCAACTGATCCAAACCCAACTGATCCAAACCCACTGATCCAACCAACTGATCCAAACCAACTGATCCAACCGAACTGATCCAAACCAACTGATCCAAACCCAACTGATCCAAACCCAACTGATCCAAACCCAACTGATCCAAACCAACTGATCCAAACCAACTGATCCAAACCAACTGATCCAAACCAACTGATCCAACCCAACTGATCCAACCCAACTGATCCAAACCAACTGATCCAAACCCAACTGATCTCAACCCAACTGATCCAAACCCAACTGATCCAAACCCAACTGATCCAAACCAACTGATCCAAACCAACTGATCCAAACCAACTGATCCAAACCAACTGATCCAAACCAACTGATCTGACCCAACTGATCCAAACCAACTGATCCAAACCAACTGATCCAAACCTAACTGATCCAAACCCAACTGATCCAAACCCAACTGATCCAAACCAACTGATCCAAACCCAACTGATCAAAACCAACTGATCCAAACCCAACTGATATAAACCAACTGATCCAAACACAACTGATCCTAGCCCAACTGATCCAAACCCAACTGATCCAAACCCAACTGATCCAAACCCATTGATCCAAACCCACTGATCCAAACCAACTGATCCAAACCAACTGATCCAAACCCAACTGATCCAAACAAACTGATCTCAACCCAACTGAACCAAACCCAACTGATCCAAACCAACTGATCCAAACCAACCAATCCAAACCCAACTGATCTCAACCCAACTGATCTCAACCCAACTGATCCAAACCAACTGATCCAAACCCAACTGATCCAAACCAACTGATCCAAACCCAACTGATCCAAACCCAACTGATCCAAACCAACTGATCCAAACCCAACTGATCCAAACCCAACTGATCCAAACCCAACTGATCCAAACCCAACTGATCAAAACCCAACTGATCCAAACCGAACTGATCTCAACCCAACTGATCCAAACCCAACTGAACCAAACCCAACTGGTCTCAACCCAACTGATCTCAACCCAACTGATCTCAACCCAACTGATCCAAACCCAACTGATCCAAACCCAACAGATCCAAACCCAACTGATCTCAACCCAACTTATACAAACCAACTGATCCAAACCAACTGATCCAAACCAACTGATCCAAACCCAACTGATCTCAACCCAACTGATCCGAACCCAACTGATCCAAACCAACTGATCCAAACCAACTGATCCAAACCAACTGATCCAAACCAACTGATCCAACCCAACTGATCCAAACCCAACTTCTCTCAACCCAACTGATCTCAACCCAACTGATCTCAACCCAACTGATCCAAACCCAACTGATCCAAACCAACTGATCCAAACCCAACTGATCCAAACCCAACTGATCCAAACCCAACTGATCCAAAACCAACTGATCCAAACCAACTGATCTCAACGCAACTGATCCAAACCAACGGATCCAAACCCAACTTCTCTCAACCAACTGATCTCAACCAACTGATCCAAACCCAACTGATCTCAACCCAACTGATCCAAACCCAACTGATCCAAACAAACTGATCCAAACCAACTGATCCAAACCAACTGATCCAACCAACTGACCCAAACCAACTGATCCAACCCAACTGATCCAAACCAACTGATCCAAACCCAACTGATCCAAACCCAACTGATCCAAACCCAACTGATCCAAACCAACTGATCCAAACCCAACTGATCAAAACCAACTGATCCAAACCCAACTGATCCAAACCAACTGATCCAAACCCAACTGATCCTAACCCAACTGATCCAAACCCAACTGATCCAAACCCAACTGATCCAAACCCACTGATCCAAGCCAACTGATCCAAACCAACTGATCCAACCGAACTGATCCAAACCAACTGATCCAAACCCAACTGATCCAAACCCAACTGATCCAAACCCAACTGATCCAAACCAACTGATCCAAACCCAACTGATCCAAACCAACTGATCCAAACCCAACTGATCCAAAACCAACTGATCCAAACCCAACTGATCCAAACCCAACTGATCCAAACCAACTGATCCAAACCCAACTGATCCAAACCCACTGATCCAAACCAACTGATCCAAACCCAACTGATCCAAACCAACTGATCCAAAACCAACTGATCCAAACCCAACTGATCTCAACCCAACTGATCCAAACCCAACTGATCCAAACCCAACTGATCCAACCCAACTGATCCAAACCCAACTGATCCAAACCAACTGATCCAAACCAACTGATCCAAACCCAACTGATCCAAACCAACTGATCAAAACCAACTGATCCAAACCAACTGATCCAAACCCAACTGATCTCAACCCAACTGATCCAAACCCAACTGATCCAAAAC